>NC_137463.1:174810636-175410636 GCF_964235325.1 Thermobia domestica | reverse complement strand
AGAGAAACACAAAAACATACAAATGATACGACACTGGTAATAACACTATATTACTCTATTATTTCTTGCTTTCGGGCGAATAATTGGCTTTTAGTCTACACCACCAGCTTCATTAACTCAATTAATGGTTAATTGGTGACTTCCTGTGGAAGCGCCACAAGCGAAGAAAATGAAGAAAACAATCTACTGTCATTTAACCATCACAGAACTAGCAGAGTGTTGAGGTTGTTCACTCAAAATGTTATCAATAATGCATTTAGCCCTCTCAAACGAATAGACAATATTATTAGCACGTGATGAAACAAAAAGGTCAAAAGATGAGACATTATCAATTGAACCAAATAAGGTTTAACATTAGCTCCAACAGGTCTTTCCTTTCACCAATACAAGTTGTTCGGTTGTTTCTCCTTCAAGTCGTCGACTCGTTTGCAAATTGCCTGCACGTTAGCGACACATCTTGGCGTGAGACAGGTAGCAGTACAGCTAGCGACAACTAAGGTTGACTGTGAATTACTGTGACTGACAAAATGAAGCAGTCACGTATGAGGGATGACGTCCCTTGGCGATCACACTATCCGAGGAAAGGAGAGGATGAAACAATTCGGAAAGGAAGGAAGCGGCCTGGGACCTATATGTTAGATATCATTCCGGCATTTGCCTGGTGTGAATGAGGAAACCCAGGAAAACCTCTCTCAGGGTGGCTGGGCTGAAAAAGCTTTTACACTTTTTCGATCGAGTGTCCCAATCAGGTATCGAACCCGGGACCGCTCGCACCATCTAGCAAAAACAAGTTTTGAAGTTAGTATATTTGCGTTACTTACAGACTGAGATGTTTTCGTTTTATAAATACGATTCAGAAATTGCTGAATAAATCCGGTTACTGATGTTTTGAGGTTAGATTTTAGAAAAATAATAATGGATGTATTATTTTGAAATTATCTTATTATTGATAACTTAAAGTCCTATGTTGTAGAGTAGCACGTTCTGATACATTCGGATAAGTCTTTGCTAAATAAATTTGTTAAACTTTATTTTAATCCGTTTACCATCATACGTTAACCGTACTTATTGAAAATTTGACTGAGTGTGGGCTTTAGAACTAATCTGTGTTACGAAAGACTATTTTCTATCTTGATTAGTTAATGTTGAAGCAGCTTGTGTGTGATGTCTTTTCTTAAAGACCATAAATTACAACAAGGTCAACAGATAGTAATTTAAAACAAGAAGTCCATAATGTAAGATTAAAAATTCAAAGAATCCGCATCCACATAGATAAACTTTGTCAAACATCTCTTGTATTCAAAACCACACATGTGCATTAAAAAAAAAAAAAAAAAAAAGAGAAAACTTAAAAGAAGATATGAAGAAAAGAATAGGGTAGGACAATTCTGCATCTACGCCACGGCCTCGGGAACCACAATGAGTAAGGCAAAGGTCTGTGCTGTCATATCCAACAACTTTATCTACTTCATTAATTCAAGCAACGTCTGAACGTCTCGCGGTGAAGGGAGGAAAAGTATATGCTTTATGTAGGAATAGGTCAGGGTTCCGGGAGCAGGTTCCCTCCTTCAACCACCCAATTTGTTCGTAGAGGATGTTAGGGAGGATGGAAGGGTAGTAGGGGTGTAAATAGATTACATCGAGGGGAGGAGGATATGTGGTGATGAATGAGAAAAATGGTTGTGGCTATCTTCAGAACTACAGAAGCTGAAAAGAACAAAGAAAAAAGAATAAAAATGGTGAAACTATGAGAGGGAACAATGCGATGACGAACCGAAGACCATAGCTGCAGGAGAAATGAAGAAAAAGGGGTTCTTTTGTTGAACAGTGATAAAAAACAATCCCAAGAAATAATTTTGCCCCTCTGCTTTTGTTATACTATTCCGCCCTTGATTTTTTTCTTTCAATTTTTGAAGGGTGGAGCAAGAAGACATTGAATAGAATTAAAGGATTGAGTTCTTAAAAACGCTGCCAACGAAAAGAAAATCCCATTAAAATAATGAAGTTCAAATTTCCTCATTTTTGTTCTATATTATATGCCTTGATTCTAATCACAGTTGACCAAAACGAATCATTGGGTTTGTGTGTGTGTGTGTTTTTTTTTTTTCTGAATCAGCTTCACAATCAAACTGCGAGTTCATTCAACTGGTATATCAAAACCCAAATCCATCACTATTAGTAGCTGCACTTCAGATTTTACCGGAGTGAGGGACAAGATTGCCTACGATATAAGAGGTTCACACTTAAATAATAATAATAATAATAATAATAATAATAATAATAATAATAATAATAATAATAATAATAATAATAATAATAATAATAATATAAGGATACAATTTATTAAAAAGCCTGTGTTTCTTAAACTCAACGAGAGAATTGCTTCCTGCCCTTTCCAATAGGGTTGCCAAGTAAGCGGTATCTTACCGGCAGACCGATATATTTTTTATCAGTCTCAAAAGTATATTTCAACGTTTAAAATACAGTTATTCTTAATTTGTTTTAAGGATTGTTAGCAGGTACCGGTAATTTTATTTTTCAGAATTGGCAACCCTGCGCCCCAAACGACGCCCTTGATCACTGCATCTCATTCTTTGTTGTCAGTTATAACTTTTATCAACAACTTGTCTCGTGAGTACCTTTTTGCATCAGATGTTCTGGTTCAATCTCTGCTGGAAACATTTCATAACCGAAATTGCAAGATATCACTCGGAACGTGACATTCGCCTCTAGTAATACCAAGATTTGGAATTACAAACCGAGGTACACATATCTAAATTCTAGAGTGAGCATAGAACTATCAGTGTCACCATAAATTAATAACTCAACAAGCTTGGATTTTCAAAATGCATCTTCAAATGTTTGACACGAACTTAATTCAAGAGCAAATTCAGCAGAAAGTCAATTTATGGAGGTGCTAACATTTTTGGTATCAGGTTGACAAAAAGGTGAAAAACGTTTTGGTTTAAATTTTGATATCACCAACCCAGAACGTGTAGTTAAAAATATTTTACCCCAAAGTAATGATTTGCACATGGTGTAGTTATGATGGACCATACATGGTATTTATTTCGATGATCGTGCTGTCGTTGATAGTCTTAAAACTTAAGACCTAGAACGACAATTTTGCCTGTTTTGTGAACTCATTGCCAAGCTCTGATCAACTTGAAATGGATAATTTTTCAACATGAAAACGGATGCTCGAAGAAAACCAGAGAGAGAGCTATAGAACATAGCAGACTACTACTTGTTGCAATTAGACTACACTCCAGTCCTTATTTTGTGTAATTTCCTTTCTCGCTGATCCATTTCTGAAAGGATGCAATTTCAATTCAGTTGGAGATAGTAGCGGCTCTTGGTTGAATTCACATCGAAAAAATTTTAAAAAAATTATCATTACAAAATAAGCGAATAAAATCTACCTAATGTATATAAGAACTAGTATATCAGACAAGCTTTCTTCCCTTAGTTTGCAGTGGTAGCACTCTAATTCTCACAAATATCAAGAACGAGATTCTTGACACCCACACTACCGGAATTCTTGCTATTTACAAAGAGTTGGAGCAAAGTAGTAACTGTGGATATTCTCATAGAAATTATTTAAATAACATTAGCTAACGTTATTTAAATAACGTTGTTAATGAAATATGAACAAAATTGCCTGTTTTTTTTTTTTGAGAAAATTGTTTAAAAGAAACACCAAATAAGGGTAAGCTGTTCCTTGGTGATAATTTCGTTAACAACTAATTCGTAACACTTTGTACTGAACTATTTATTTATAGAAGGTAAACAAAATTGCTTGAGAAAATCGTCCAAAAAGAAACCCATTTCCAAGAGAGTAACTCCTTCGGATTTTTTCATAAGAAATGACTTATCTTTATTACACTATTATTAATGAACTATTTATTTGTGAAACATGAACAAAATCACCTGAGTCATTTTCTAGAAAGTTGTTCGAAATTATTCACCTCAAGAATAAATTAATTACTCCTTGTGGATTTTTTTTTAGGGCAAATAAGTTATACCATAGTGTTAGGTTATTGATGGAATAATGAACAATATCGTCTGAGTCATTTTGAGTAGATCGTCAGAAAAGATGTTACCCATCGGAATAAATTATTCCTCGTAGATTTTTGCAAGAAAAATGACATACCACGATATAAAACTGTTAAAGATATTTATATATGAAATATAACCAATATTGTTAAAGCCGTTTTCGGGAAAATAGTATTTTATTTTTTCATTTTCATCCTTTTGTCAACCACCATAGTTTTTGGGGATAGGAAGAAAATTTGACCTCTCTCTCTCCTTCTAGAGAATCTTGATGCGGATGCTAGACGAGAAAATGTGTTTGCATAGGACGAACGAACGAATGGCAAGATGTTCAAAAATAATGTTTTCAGTATGTAGAAGCCACGAAACGCGTAAATCCGTTGAAATCTCGAATTCAATTTATTTTCACCTTTACCGTACTTTCTTCTCTCCTATCGTCGCTCGAAAGTTAACAACAACAACAAAAAAAAGTTCATTATAATTAGTGACATATAATGTTCGTTGTATAAAACTATTTATGTGGCTTCGTTGTGGACAAACACCATGTATGTATGTGGGTTTTCTCGTAATCATCCTGTTTCCTTACATTTCCGTTATTTCGCTCATTATCATTATCTTAACCGTCTCCTTTAACCTCTGAGCACAATCATGGATGTTAAAGTACGATGTATTATGTGTGTGTGTGTGTGTATTCGTGCCAAAAATTTTCATTCTTTTACTACGAGTGTTAAACAGGAATGGCCCTCTCAAAATAATTTTAGCTACGCTACTGTTAGTGCTTTAAGGGCGTTAAGAGAAGATACACATGTACATTGGAGGTACATACTGTTCTAAGACTGCACTATAACATTAGTGTAAGAACTCTTATTCTCACATCCTACGAATCGTGAGTGAGATCAATACACTTTGACGAATACCATTTTTTCTTAATTTAGTGTGGTTAAAGTCACAAATAAATAAATAAAATGTTAACATCATGGTATAATGTCACTCGCAGTGATAACATCATGATTATTGTTAATAATTAACGAAAGAAATCTTGCATATTACGTATAGAAATAACTTTTTGTTGTAATAGTTTACTTTCAGTACGTACTAATTAAAGTATTTACGCTGACGTGTGGAGTATGCATTTCTAAAGCTTATTTTAAGTGTACGAATTTGCTGTTACGTTTAATTTTCTCTTTTTTTTTACCACAAGAAGGATTGAAATGTTACAATTCTCCTGAGGGTTTGCTGTTGCAACTTTTAAAGTGCAAAATAAATGTTGTTTTGCACTACATCTTCCTTCTTGTTCTAGTGAATAAGCAGTGTGGAAGGAGATCAGGACAAGCAAACAGTACATGTTTTTTTTTCTTTCTCTGAACATCTAAGCTAATTAGCCTTATAATTCCACGTTGGAAGAGGGAGGCAGAGGCTAAATTTGTTTTGAGGACTATTCTGAATGTGTTTTTCATTTTTTCTTTGTTTCTTCCACTTATATACAGTATAAGTTAGACAACATTAAAGAGTTTAATTAATATATATATATATATATATATATATATATATATATATATATATATATATATATATAAAGTCGTGTATATTTTGCCTTAATGTTAGCTGATGACATAATGTAAATAGATTTTGCTCTCCAACTTGTCATGTAACATCCGTTACGTGGAGAAATCCCGTTTAAAGACGTGATAGTCGTATATGTTCACGAGCTTAAAGGCTTTAATAAAAAAAAAAAAAAAAGAAAAAGAAAAATAGAAAAATAAAATGTTATACAATGTAATATGGTATGGAGTCACTTGCTTGTCGTTTGTAAATTCCGCAGTCTTTTATACAAGTATTTACATTGATTGTGATGAAATCCTTACGTTGTTGATGAAAGTGGTTATATATTTGCCCTTCTTATTCTATCCGATGTTATAGGAATGTTGCATTATTCTCAAGTTATATTAGATATGCTGCTGTAATGTAATAGTACAGGGTAAACTAAATTCATCCTCTCGTGAAATAGCAAGCGCTATGCATAGGTATAGGAAGCGTTATAGAATGACTATGTCCGTGCGTCCATCTGTTTGTCGGCAGGTATCAGAGCAAAAAGAGTAGGAGGCGGCGAGAAACGATTTTTTATACATATATTCCTTCTCCAAAGAATAGGTTCCGTTCATTTAATTAATCCTTTATTCAAACAGGAAATGGTAGAAATAAACCATTTTAACGTTGATTACCATAAAGCAGAGACGGTAACAGGTTTGTGAGAACTGGGTTTTTGAAAAGTATTCAGTGTCCCCAGAATAATAGGTTTAGTCTTCATTGTTATCTGTTTAGTGTAGAAATCTACAACCTTTTCCGGTTTTAGTATTGATGTTCATAGAGGAAATAACTGTAAGAAATGGAATGAATTCAGTGTTCAAAGCGTAGATTCCTACCTCTTCCTTAAAACTCTACTCAAATCGGAATTTTGGGGGCACGGTGGCTCAGTGGTAGAGCGTTTACGCCTGGTGCGTGGGGTCCCTGGTTCGATTCCAGTTCGCGCCAAGTGGGCTTTGTGGTGGATAAACGCCGCGTTCGTGGGTTTTCTCGGGTTCTCCCGTTTCCTCCCACTTTATTCATTCCACCAGTGCATTCATTTCTCATCATCATCATCTCTTTTAGTCTAGGCTGCGTAACTGCGGGACGTAAAAGTGAAATATTTCATTTCATTTCTTAAATCGGGAATTAGTCCTAGAAGTGACAGTTCTATCAGCGACAGGAACTGTTATCTGTCATATGAGCGACCGATTCATTTACGTTGAGATGATGGAAGATGATATGATTCTCTCTTGTAGGATATTTGCCTCTGGCGTTATTAGCTGTGAAACGTACAAGTGCCAGTGATACAGTTCTTAAAATATATTTTCCCAAATAAAACTTACCATAATTTTAAATTAGATTTTACATAAAACATATTAAATAACTTAACAAGGTAACGGGGATGTTTAATTATTGAAAATCCAATTGTAATATCCCCTTTACTCAAAAGCTTGCTTTCTGCTTACTTTACAGAAAGCTGTTTCAAGCTTGAAGGGAGTATTTCTGCCAGTGGATGTCAATGGTTGTTATTACCATTGTAATCAATGCATTTGGAGGAAAGTGCAGGATATCGGTTTGGTAAGGAAGTACAAGGAGGACACTGAAGTCAGACTTCATATAAGAATGTGTGCTAAGGCTCCCCTGTAGACGATATGCTTCAGGAGTTCTATATCTACTTTGTTGATACATGGTCGGAGAATGTTCATATTAGCGTTGAAATGTGGAACTGTTATCGAAAGAGCCATAGAACAAATAATGCAGTGGAGGGCTAGAATCATGAGCTTAATGCTTTGCTAGAAAAACTACATCTGAGCCTCATTCATCTAATAACTGTTCTGAAGAACGGAGCTCAGTAAAACTATCTTTTGTATGATAGGAAGGTTCTGAATTTGGAGGAGAAAAGAAGGAAGGAGACACATGTAATGTTAGACCACAGAATATCTTCCATTCTCGATGAATACGAGCGTACATTGGATGTGAATAAGTGTTTGCAGTCACTTTGTATGTGCAAAAGCTTCAGTAATATTTTGTTCGTATGTATGTGATAATTCTGACAGAACTGGTCAGCATATGTTAATGAGTGTGACTGGAAAAACTATGTATGTGTATATTCTATAATTTTGACAAAGATTATTTACCGTAGTTTTTTGTGTGATAAGGTACCCAGTTGACTTGACTATATAGTGTACAGTATGTGTAAGATATATTTTAAATAAAAACTGCTTACTGTAAGTTGATACTTTTGACATGGAAAGGAGGTGGCATGTGTGTATGTAGAAGTAATTTTGACAGAAGACTGCTCAGTATAAGTTCCTAAGTATGATAAAGACGTAATTGCTCATGTGTGTGTGTATTAAGTGATTGTTTATTCTGACAAATCCTGCTTTCCGAAACTTTTAAACTCGCCAACACCATGATAAAAATACATTACCATCTCAAGCCTGGATAAAGTGTGAGGGGTAGTTAAGGAAAAATACACATCACATTCTTTAATAGTTTGTTAATAGTACTTGGATGTAATGTTTGTTAAAGAAACCTTTATACTTATGAATGTAAGGGTAAAGTAAAGGGTGTTTGTTAACAAATTGTTTATGTTCAGATGTTGTTTATTTGTGAAGGTATGTAAAGTAAGGGAGGGGACTGAACCTTTTCCTATAGGTATCTCATTAAGGTTTAATTTTTTAATTGTTAATTGTTAAGGGTGTATGTTTCTTTTAATTGTGATACTACTGGAAGAAATAAGACCTCTAGGAACGTAAATATTTCATAGTACATTTTGCTATTTTCTAAATCACACTGTATCGTGAAACAAGCTAAAGAAGAGGGAACCTTATCTTCTTCCATTATCTTAATATGAACGAATCGGTGACTCGTAGGCCAGTTAATAGATCGAATCGGTCGCTCATAGGACAGTTAATAGTTCCTGTCGCACATAAGACTGTCGAAAGTAGGACGACACCTCAAATACGAAGGGGAGAAATCAACAATTTTCGGTTTCAGTTTTAATTGACATATAGATGTAATAGGTAGCGAGAAAATTTCTTGAAATGGATTCAGTGTCCCAGGAATAGTTTCCATCGCTAACCTTATCCTTCGGTTGCAGTCGGAAGGAATAGATCTGTTACTTCTGGTTTCAGTATTGAATCCCCACGATTTGATTTGACAATATACCACAGTTTCACTCTGTGGAACGAAACTCATTTGTTTTAAGTACGTTAATATAATTTCATCATCATCATCATAAGTAATCTGTTATCACTAACCTCTTTGCCTTGGTGTAGCAGTTGTCTTCCATCATTTATCTGAAGTAAACTCACTCGTATGCCATCCTGAAAGCAAAAGTTGCGTCAACTCTGGACGGACAGAGGGACTTGATCTGACCAATATGTATAAGATCTTGTTTAAATCATTCGTGATTTTCTAAGATTAAAATTCACTATTTTTCAGACGTCATAACTACCCAACGGTGCTGGGACAGCACCAAAATCTATATGTTCTCATCAGGGATCGAATCCGGAACCAAACATATGAAAAGTGGACCTCCTAATCAGTTTGTTGTTGTGAAGCGAATAAAGTAGAAGATGTATCCCATTTGGGAGAGACCACATAGTTATAGTAGAGGTACGGTTCCACAATTATTATACTTCGGCACATAGAGGGGTGATATAGTTGTCACCATGTTTCTGCAGGTATCCATTTTAAAGAAATTGGATGAAACCTTGAGCTGCATTGAAACCATTATAGAATGAAAATAATAGTTCCTAACCCCACCGAAGATAGAACTCGTTCCATCCATAAATAAAAATGAAATCTTTCAGTTTTATTTCCCACGGTTATGCTGGCTAGGTTAAAGGAGACGTAATGATGAGGAATTGATTGAATGAAGTGGGAGGAAAGGGGAGAACCCCGAGAAAACGGCGTTTCTCTACCACGAAGTCCACTTGGCGAGAGCTGGGTTCGAACCAAGGACGCCTTGTTTCACTCAATTGGTGGGTAAATGCCGTAGTGACGACGCTATCACGGCGTCGTAAGGAAAGGAATGCTAAACAAAATATCTATAATAGCTGGCTTTCGACATTTCATAATTTTCACCTAGAGCCAGTTTCTCATTGTACCTACAGTTAACAAAATTTTATTTTCTGCATAAAATGCATTGTTTTATGATATAAGAATATTATTTAATTTGGTGATCAATTTATTGACCTTGGAAATAGCCTAACTTGTCAAAATTAAATCTTAAGAAGTGCAGATCTATTACTTTAAACATTTTTTTAAAAATAAAATAAAATAAAATCTTCCTCGATTGGAAGTAACGTCATTTTGCACCATAGAAACGTTCTCAAGCAGAGTGGAAGAAGATAAGTGATTTTTTTTTTTTTTTATCCTATGAATTACTGACATAGTCGTGACTCACTCTCCAACGAAGGTGCCAGAACTAACTGTTAAGTTCACACATAAAATCAGATCTGGATCCTCAAGAGATCCATTTTTGAGACTGCTCTTATCGCTAGGCTATGACCCGGTTTTGTCGAGAGTATTTTCTTCAGATAAAGCCAGAAGTGATTCCAGCCGTATATTTTGAGAAGCTTCTGCTGAAATTATGAGATGAAAAAGAAAAGAAAGAATATCTTCATGCATGCAGTGTGTGTGTATGTGTGTGCTACTGGTATTATTTCTTACTACTTGTGTTATCTCAGTGGCCGACCACTTCAGAGTAAGTGCTTGGTTATGCCAAGACTCATCCAAGAGTTTGTGCATCGTAGCTGCTCGCAAGAAATGACTCCCATAGCGCTCGTCACATACAAAGTAGACCAACTTCAAAAGTAAGAAAGTGTTTATTTGCCCTTTTTTCACTACTAAATTTACAGAACTTTAAAATTTAGTATAATACTGTTAAAGGTAATTGCTGGCTGTGTTATTTCAAGTTGGGTCATTTTTTTTTCTTTCTGCTTTCTTGTGGAGGTTATTTTATACAAAATACCTATAATTGTGCGTCAGCGAAGTCAGCCATATATGTAATATTAAGGAATCTGTCCGTCCGGAAGACAAAAGAATCTCAAGAGGATTACCACCAGTTTTGGCCAGGATATAGAGGTCAAAATTTAGGACTCGAGTTCGTTGATGCAGGCCAGTGGTTCTCAACCTTTTCGAGCCTAGCACTCCCTTCGGTGAATGTGATTGTCCTGAGTGCTTCATGTCATCTAAATTCAGTCCTGCCATGCACAAGGTTAAACGTAAAACTTGGATGAAGCTGTCTAAGAACCAGAAAAAGGCATGAATTCTTAAAATCAGCCTTGAAGAATTTACATTATTAGTGTTATTAAAAAAAAAAAAAAAAAGTCTAAATTTACGGTAATTTGCAAGATGCATAATGGGTTTCGTCCAATAGTAAGAAAAAAGTTCGACAGGTTATGAGATCTCAAAACGTCTCTAAGTAGTCTATCGCCTCCTAATCGGTCTTTTTCGTTCCAGTGCTCCTTTCAGAAATGAGAAGACGCACTCTGAGAACCCGGATGTACAGATGATCCATCCAGTTGATCCGAAGAAATAGCTTTCCCGTATATTCCCATAGGGGTTTATTATAGCTGAATTTTCTCTTGATAGTATGCAAGCCAACTGTATTTAAAGCCAAGTTGGTTGCGTACCATTCAGTTACTTTCAATATTCTAACCAAACTCTTTCACGTGGTATACGTGACACTGCTACTTATTTAAAATTGTCTATTGCATCCTTGGGCTTAGGTTAAACTCTTCACATTGAAGAATATATGTAAAGACATACTAGAAAATTTCGGTAATGTACTGAAGAAAAGATAGAATATGGAAATAATAAGATAACTTTTTTTCTGAAGGGACGTAAAAGGAACATGAGAAACTAAGACTTTTCTTCGACGATGAGAATATTATAGAAATAAAAATATTTAAACGATTTATAAATTTTGGTTTGGTTGGTTGAATTTTAGTGTCTCTTTTCAGCAACAAGGCTGTATGAAACGTGGACGTACGGCTTAAAGTGGAACCCGAACCGCCCTAATGCGTTTAAATTTTAAGAGTCTTATGACTGGGCTTTTGTCCTACTCTCTATTACAGTGTTATGTGCATATGATTATTGTATTCTTAATTAATGATCAAATTCTAAATACAGTCTGGTATATACTGTATATATCTCCAGGGATGCAAATAAGCAACAAAATTTTACTCGGCCAAGAAAAAAGCTACTAGCCTACACCCCACAATAGAAATAATTTACTTACCTTCGGTATGATATTAAATACTCGCCCGCACCGACGAACCACTCGCTCCGGGCGTGGCCGAGTGCTTACTTGCATCCCTGATATATATCTATAATTTTAGTCGAGCCGGGACACTGGTGAAGCTTCAGCATTAGGTGTTATTAGTTAAACCCCTGTGCATCCCAATAATTAGCTCATATATTTTTGATATGCAGATCAAGGGTTCGATTCCGTATGAGGATATAGAAGTTCTTGTGTTGAGATACTTGAGGAAATATGTATGCGGATTAAGAGGAGCGAACTCGTGCCTAGGAAGCAAAAAATAACGAGACGAGAAGACTACAAGAGTAAGATTTTTAATGCTGACTTTTCTCGAATATGCACACGCCTAGGATAAATATATGGTGTGAAGGATACAGTATGAAACGCATTTTACTTGTATTTACAGTTTCTAATCTTTGGTTAAGACTAATCCCTGACAGGCTTATCGGTTTTCATGAGTTTAAACATCGAGGTCTTGTCCACGTGGCGAATGTTTGTACAGAGTCCCCTATCAGCACCAAAATATGTCTACATCAAACAAAAGCTTTTCTTCTATGTGTACTTAGGATGTGTATCTAGGTCCATTACAAAATTTTGTGCCACAAAATAGATATATGCATGTGGATTGGGAAGGAAGTTTGTAAACGTGTGTAGAGGGTGGATAAAAACAAAAGACGTACCTTCCCCCCAGCTAACACCGTAAACCAAAGGTGTTGAGGGGTGAGTATGAAAGGTGGATTGATGGTGCGAACAGACGCTGTTTGGATGGGATAGTGGACAGGTGCGTTCTCAAAACATTATTAGGAGAACTAGTGTTGCCATATAACTATTTCTACAGAAGCAGGACTACAGTTATAGAATGGTAAGTCCACTTCTGTATTAATGAGATGCCTCAACAGCAGTGTGAATGAGGACTCAAAATTCTACAAAATGAAATGAAATGAAAATGACATCTTTCAGTTTAACGTCCCACAATTATGCACATTAGGCGAAGGGAAACGGATGATTAAGGCAAGTTAATAATGATGGAAGACTTGATGGAATGAGAATGTGGAAGGAAACGGGAGTACTCTGAGAAAACCCACGAACACGATGTAATTCTACAAAATGTATCAATGGGATTGACAAAGAGGGTTGACATTTAAAATCCCCGAAACTTGCACAGAAAACAGTAACATCTACTAGTAAAGTACTAAAGGACGGGTACGAGTTTTAACCTCCCTTGAACAAGATATTTTGGAAAATAAATAAATAAACATTTACTATAGAAAGATATGTATACAAAAAATCATGAAAAGATATCAATTTGGGAGCTTGAATTCTTCTCTGATGAACTTCTTCGTATACTATTCACCCACTGGCATAAAATTCAAATACTGGAAAATTAAGAAAAAAACGAAAACCTCATGTCTCACGATTATACCTTTAGACTAAGGGAAACGAATGATAAAGGCAAGCGAATGAGAATGTGGGAGAAAACGGAGGTATCCCGAGAAAACCCGCGGACACGAGGAAAATTAAGAAAAAAGAAAGACAAGAAACTACGTGCTTGATCTGTGAAAAAATTTTTCTTGGTACACTGGACGCTTCGCTGATTGGCCAGTCATACAGGGTGGCCCAAAAGTAGGTATACACCCCTGCATTGATCAAATATAACATTCTAGCTTATGGTTTTATTTGCCACGGCTGTTCCGAGCTTAAGATATAAGTAAAAATGCTTTAAGAACAAATAATAAAGAAACGAAGTCTATCTGATGGACAACAATAAGAAATTATATAAAAGCAATGAGTCGATCAGTACCGGGCTGTATACCTACTTTTGGGCCACCCTGTACAACTAAGAAGCTGAGTTGAGAGAAGAAGTAATACTTAGGGCGTGTAGTATTTTTGATCATTTTATAGTGCCAATGTGGCTATAACGCTCATATATTAGTTATTCGGGAAACGGGTAAATGATCAGTGAGATTATCCATGAATGTTTATCAATGATATACGTGTTCCATGAGCAAGATTTATTGTACGTCTGTGCTTCCAAGCGGGATGATAACGTTATCACTGTTTCGATTACAAAATGAGACGATGATTAAATGACAAAGACGAGCAGACTATACACTGAAACGTTTTGCATTACTTCCTGTAATTGATGGCAACGCTTATCCTAAAAGGTACTCCACCTGGGAATACATCATTGTAGTAACAGGTTGCATAGCGTTAGGAAATACTCCTTGCTCATTAAATTATAAAATTGGTTTGAGTTAAAATCTTTTTTCAGCACCAGGAGCTACTGTGGAATTATTCGGACTTTTATTAGAAGCTGAATATATCCCTGCAGGAATCGAACCCATGACCACGTATAGAGAATACACGAGCATTTGTTACTTGGCCACGAATGAGTATTAACTAGCAGAGCACATAAGCATTTTTCCTGTTTAAGCAATTTTTCCTTTAATGTTTGTGTTCTTTTGTCTCTCCTCCACAAATACCAAGAAATTAAAATAATACTGTAACCACATGTAAGATTCCGAGTAGTCATTTTGGTTGGTTGATTTAGAGTTTAGCGTCCTGTTCAGCATCGAGGCTACGTGATACATGGATCTACAGCTTAATGTTGGACCCGAACCACATGAACATCCACCGGAAATCGAAACTTGGTCTGCCGCGCCGAAGTATTATTAAAAAAAAAATACAAAATTCACAAAGAACAATATTGTGGCTACTGGTGATTCTGGTGGTGACTTTACGAACAAATCTCCTTACTATCAAAAAATGATCTTATTAGCACAGATCTGCATATTTATGCCACTGTGATTTTTCTGTAATAGGTCATGGGTTATAATTTTTTAATTGTATGTGTGTGTGGGAAGGGTACACTATAAAGTAAAGAAAAAATAAACGTAAATAAGGACAGGTTAAATATTTCGCTTTTTTTTTGTCTACAGTCTTACAGAATAATTTAATTTATTACTACGGGTCGGAACTTTATGAAATGTCATATTTTTTATGGTATGGCGGACATATTCCCCATAAAATATGCAGCGGGCGCGGTAGCTCAGTGGTAGAGCGTTCACCTCCGGTGCTTGGGGTCCCTGGTTCGATCCTAGCTCGCGCCGTGTAGACCTTGTGGTGGACAAACACCGTGCTCGTGGGTTTTCTCTCGGGGTTCTCCCGTTTCCTCCCACTTTTCACAATTTCACTCATCTCTCATCATTACCGTCTCCTTTAGCCTAACCGCCATGTGCGTGGGACGTGAAACTTAAAGATTTCATTTCATTCTCCCATCAGATATGCATAGTATTACGCTTTATTCTGAAACAAAATAATAATAATAATAATAATAATAATAATAATAATAATAATAATAATAATAATAATAATAATAATAATAATAATAATAATAATAATAATATTTTAAAGTACATATTTAGCCAATTTTCAGTGCTAAGGCAATTCTTTCTTATTTTAGGTCACTTTCTGTCATTTTTTTAAAAAATCGTTGAGTTTTTCGTCATTTTGATATACTTGGTAATTTTTTATTATTTCTTGTTATTCTTTTGATTTTAGCAACATCCTTGAGATTTTGCACCGAGGTAAACATATTTTCTCATAAAATGACATTTTACAAGCAAAAGAAAGATTGTTTGAACTACAGATATTAGTCTTTGCTTTTATGTTGTTAAGACAATGGTAGTATACTGCAACCACATGTAAAGTAGGTGAGTAAACCTGGAATTTTCATTTTCATGAAATATTTCCAAAATTATTTTGTGTCTGTTTAATATTTTTAAAATTATTTCTGACGTTCAGATTTGTTACTTTTTCGGCGGTCTGTATCTTGACGGAAAGAAGTAATATGTCTGGGAAATCCTTATTTTCCCTTTCCCTTTCCGTTTCATATACAATTTGTTAATTCTAAACAGTAATTAACGATTTACTTTGTGGTATTATTTCTTTACTTTTGCAGCAACGCATAGAACATGGAAACACACCATGCTGATATAGTAGGACGAGGTGCGGAAATTAATCATTGCTTTGTTTAAATTTATATTTTATTTGGTTATTTTCATTTAAAATCAAACTTCAACAGAAGAAACTACCTTACTTTTTGTGATATCACGAACACGATGTCCATCATTTGATATGTTTATTGTATTCTTTTAAAGTTACAATTATAGGTTTAATCGTCATTTTCACAATTTTTAGGTCGTTTTTCCATGTTTTTAAGGGCATTTATAGGTCGTACATCTGTATATTTTAGGTCATGAACTTCCGCCCCCTCCTTATTAATTTGTTTATATGTGTGTGCGTGTGTATTCGTACTTGTAGTTAGCAACACTGGTGCTCATAATACACAGAGTGTGCTAATCTTAATGTGTGACGCAGCGATCAGCTGGTTGCTAGCGTGGAGGAAAAAAAAAGAACAATATTATAAGAGAGGGTAGAGGCCGCGGGTGAGGTGGAGTTAAGCAGATGTTTTACACAATTCTGCAACGTTTGCGAAGAGAATTACGTGGTCTCTGGATAATTAATTTTGAGGTTGATGAACCCCCATAGGTTTACCTGGAACTTAATTTTAATTGCCACAAATACCGTAGATTAACGCGTCTGGAAAATTGTTATTTTAACAGAAGATAGAAAGAAAATAAAGAATTTGTTTTGGTTAAAACAGGTAGAAAAAGAGTAGATCATTATCAATATATATATTTTTTAAAATCATATTTTATTTTACTGTATTACACATTGAACTATATGAACCTAATTAATATTAAAATTTTATTTCGTATTTTAAGTTGTTTGTTTTCAGAACACAAGAGAACTTTATTAAATGTTAAGCTTTTACAAGATTGCCGAACAGCTAGTTTACGTAACACTGGCTTCAGTTTCCAGTGAAAGTACAGAAGTATCGGATTGTCTTATCTTTCCATGTCTGAGTGTTCTGTCAAAAGTCAGGTTTAAGCCCAATTGCCTATACCGTAACTAGGCGGCACTACTAACCCAGTACAGCAAGTACAGTATAGTTTGGTTGGTTGAGGTTTAATTTTCTTTCAGCACCGAGTCTATATGTACCGTGTTATGCAAAAGTGAACTAAGCGCCAAATTTTGAAAATCCACGTAAATGCGACAATTGGTTCCTGATAAGCATTAGAACGTTTTGCACAATCGAAAAGAGAGGAAAACCAACACCTTTCCAGAAAAAGAAACGTAATTTCACTTTTGATTACGGCTACATTAATGCTGGACATCAACCTTTAAACGTAATTTCCGTAAAAGTATGAAAGTGCCGCTTAGTTCGTTTTCGCAGGACACGTATGAGATATGACTATACAGCTTAATGGGGAATAGTGTTGCTCACAGGACGAGAAATATGAGAGATGGTCGAAAAAAGGTTACAAAGTCTATTATGGCTTATGTTTGAGACATAGCTGGAAAATCAATACACCTGATGATAGAAGGCATTCGACAATAGTCCTCAATGCAATCACAGTTTCTGTTCAACTGCTTATCATAACGGCAGATTAAAGTTTTCTATACCATAAAAATCCGCGTCAAGTTACCGATAGCCATCGCGAGGCAGCGGTTTTGAAATAATTACATGCCAGATAATGGTATTCAGCCATTTTTTGAGGTGCCAGAGAAAAGGTGAAAGTCACTAGTTCTTGGTTAGGACTATAGAAGGCATGCTCTAGCCGTTCTAAGTGTAACGTCAGACAATATTGCCCCCTCTTTTTTTGAAAGCACGACACCAGTTCCCTACATATTGCTTTGAAATTTAGCTCTTCTCATACATCTGTACAATCTGCCTATGAGTGTCAGCAGGACGAGCAGGTGCAGTGGTTTTAGCACACAGCAACCCCACCAATGACCCCCATTTCTACTTGATCAATTTTCCAGACGAGTCATCATTTTTAATTTCCGCTTCTCGGGTATACACCATCAGAATCCGAAGTCTTCAAACCTGCACCAAGACAGACATGACAAATAAACTTTCAGTAAGTTACAGTGAATAACATAAAAATTTTGTGCTTTGTAATCTTTTTTGATCATCCCTCGTAAGATTTTCTCGTCTCGTCTCTTCTTGATTCTCGAAGAATTCTTTCTCGTCTTGTTTTGTAAAATTTATGTGCAAAATTTTTGCTATGATTTTTCTTTAAGATTTCATCTAGAAGTGATCTCAATCCTTCCTCGTCACGAGAGATCCACAAAGAGATAATGTTATAAAGTTTTGAACATGCATTTCGTAAAGTTAATCTACTACAGTAGGCCTATATTTGGTTCCTTGTTAACTTCTGATAAACCGGCCATCCTTAATCAAATAATAATTTACAAAATGAGAAATACATTTAAAATCAGTGAAGAGAAGTATTAAAATTTAAGGAACATGAATCATTATGTACCGATATGTTTTTCTTTCTTCTTTCTTTAAACAAATTTAATGCTAATCTACGTTTTCCATGCAATTGAAAACCTTAAAGTGTTGCAGGAGGGAAACAGAAAGGCCAGAGGGTGGATAATACAAGAGGTCGGTAAAATTTCTTGTGTAAAAGTAGCCAAGGAAAATAATGTTAACAAGGCAGTGAAAAGCGAGGGAGAAACATTAGAATAAAAAGGGCCCTACAAGAGAAAGAAACGGTAAAGGAAAGAGAAGAGAGAGAGAGAGAAAGATAGCTTGAGGGTTGTGAGTGGAGGATATTCATCTAATGTAAAGGTTAGCCAAATCGATATTTTTGTATGTTATGTGTGTGTGTAGAGCTTCCCTTTGTATTGGTTGGTCTATAATGGTCGTGCTTGAATAAAACGAAGCCAGTTTCCGAACGTTCGATTCAATAACAGTCAAAATAATAACTCAGAAAATATATATATATATAATTTTTTCCCTTTACTTGGAAGAGTGAAAAATAAAAGTTTACTGGAAAACGGGATGTATGTATTTGTCGTATACAATTGTTATTTTTTTCTTCTCAATCGCTTCCATCTTTTCGTTTCCATTCCTTTTTATTATTTTCGCGCATTAAAAAAAAATAATAGAAGTGTTATTTGAGATAAAATCAATAAAAATGAACCATAAAGAAACATGTACTGATTTCGGTTTCTCGTTAGATATGGCCATTTTTCTAAAAAGGAAAGAATAACAGTTAAAAATCGTATGTTTCTGACCATTAATCTGTATAGTTGGAATTCATACTGTCCCATCCCGTGTCCCACATAATACTCAAAAACCCATTTATTAAATCTCGCGATGCGTTAGTGAGCATAAAACCAATAAAATATCCAATATCTGTAGTTTTTAGATGAATCATTCAGGTAAATGAATGTATTCACAACATTCTGATCGCATTTCCTTAATATTTTAGTTTCAGGGTGTTATTAAAGTGTTACTGTACTTGATTTATTTATACGTGTAATTTTTAAATGTAAGTTATAATGCATTTTCTCTCATATGGTTCACTAATGCATTTGGATGTTTCACATGGGTACATTAATATATATATATATTAATGTGTATAGTTGTTCCACTCGGACACATCAATTCATATTTTTATATTCGCTCTTCAATAGATTGCATTTGTCTTTTTAGTGGGATCTGTCACGTTGTGTACTCTGTTAGTGTTATTTTTAAATTGCAATGCGTATTTGGTATTTCCCTTTTATCCAGATACTGAAACAGGTTTTCTCCCAGAAAATTTTGTCCGGGGAAGTGATAAAAATCAAAATGTAAAGAGACTGCTTTGGGACACTGTTTGCTGAAAAGGGGTGCCCTGCAGAAGAGGAACATGCATTGCCAGTTTAATTTATATTGGCTTCGGAGTGGGGGTTGAATTACTCCGAGAGAGTGGCTTCCCCCTCCCGGAAATATTTCTGGAAGGAATATTATAATGCAAAATCATGATACACGCGTATGCTGCACCAAATTTGTCTTAGCGTGCGTTATTTCTGAGAGTACAATGTTAGTTACATGTCAGTATCTTTGTTGACTGAACATCTACCACATTTCACCGATTTTTAAAGAGTTTAGTTTTCAAAAAACTCCTTTATATATTTACTTTATCTGTCCGTGTGTCCGTCCGGGAGTTACAAAATCTTAAGAAGTATTTTATTGGTTACCAGCAAGTTTGGTCAGGAGTAGAGGGTCAGAAGTTAAAAATCGAGTTTGTTGATAGAGGCAATCTATCCAGTTGATCCCGAGATATAGACAATAAAAAATGGCAGTAATTATAAATATTATCCTTGCTTGTTAGACTTCCCGCAGTGCTGTTGAGATTAACGGGCTAATATAATGTTTAGGATACAAATATTAATCGGGCTGTGGAATACAACGTTATAACGAAATTAACCAACTTTTTTATTTGACAAATCTAAAGACTTGAAAGTTTTCTATTTTCAAATACGCATTCATTTTATTAAAATTTCTGACGTTGAATGGGGAATATAAGGTGAGAGGACATTGAAAAATTCAAACTTCAATTTTCACGTTGTGTACACTATGTCGCTGCTACTTTATTATATGGAATACATCTACTGCAAGAAATTTATATTCATTACGTTATCTGACTTTCTACACCGAGTTTGTTTCCTTTAAATTAAAGTACCTACCTCAGGAGCCTGAGTTAATTTTAAAAACTATTATTGTTTTACTGGAATATTTTGTCACTTAGTTTTGACACAGAATTCATGACTGGGTACAAATAATCTCTTACATATTCTGAAGCGTGGGGTATTCTGAAGATAATGACATACAAACTATGAACCTACAATTAATTAGGGAATGTTTCTCTCTTCTTACCTAGAAACCTTACTTAAATGAAACTTAACAAAAAATTAGTTTAGGACATATATTATTATTTGAATATATTTTATGTAAGTAATGTATCTTGAGCCCCGATAAAGATGCCCAATTTGTGAAAACATTTTTTTTTTCATGAAATTTCACGGATTTTCCTGACTTTATGAATTGCAAAGGATGTATATGGTATCATTTGAAATCCCGATTCATTTAAATGCCTTGATGTACTAACCGTGGATCTAAGGCAGTTAGGGTGCGAGTGGAAGCATCTTATTTTTAAAAAAAAAAAATATTTTTCATCAAACTCGGCTACATTTTTGGTTAGAATTTTCTTTTACCTTCACACTTGTTACATTATTTCAATAATTCGAAAAAGAGTTTAGGGCTAGGGAATACGTTTTTTTTAAAGGTATCATTCATATAGAACCCGCACCCGAAGCCTCACTATGGATGCCAAAGTAGTTTACGTGCCCGAAAAATCTTATTTTTTTTTTTTTCAAATTTTGAGTTGAGGAGACATGAGTTTGGAGTGAATCAGGCATTCGAATGATACAAAAAATGATTAAATATACAAATCATGGAAATAAGTCAGTTTGCGTAGGAGCAAAGGCGGCTAAGTAAAAATCTAAAAATTTCTTTAAAATTTAAACATTTTAAAAGAGTTCAATAACTAGGTGAGTTGAAAGAAAAATATAAGCATTTAATTAGTGATAAATTATAATTAATTCCATATTTGAAGTAGGAGATTGGTAGCTTTTGCTCTTGTTGAAGGATTGGATTCTGGAAACAACCAATGCCTAGTTACTAATGCGATTCGACAAAAAACGACAATAACTTCATGATCGTGTGCCACAAGTTGCCAGGGTGCAGCGTGTATATAAATTTATAACTCACTAGATCGATTCCGTTTGCAAGAAACATTATCTTAATGTTACCTTGGTTGCGATGAAATATTAAAGCATTTGTTTTGCTCGTTGGTGAAATATTTATTAAGCTACTTCTTTTATAGGGAAATAAATGTAAGATTTTTTTCTTTCAATCAACACTTCTCTGAAACATTCTAAGATAGCGAAAAATCCCCTTTTTTAAAAAAAAAATAATAGAAATAAATCCCTCAGGATAAACTTTTCTTCAGAAAAACGAAAAAAGTAATCTGATTATATCTCTCCAAGCGAGTAAAAACATCGCATAACGTGCTATGCAATCGAAACAACTCATCGAAGAAAGACCATTACATTCAAAGAGAATGAATAACTGAAGACTGTGAGTGGTACTGGTGGCTATATATATATATATATATATATATATATATATATATATATATATATATATATATATATATATATATATATAAGGGAACAAAGTCATCATCTCGAATTATTTTCCCGCCATTGAGGAAGAAGCTAGAGACTGTGAGTCTATCTGAATACTTCATCGGTTTCCGTGCTTTTGAATAATTCAAACCGGATGCTTTTGAGGTCATTTGCATGCTGAATGCAATGTTCCACGACTTACTAACTGAAATAGCATCTTTATCCGTGTCTCTCGCATTTTTAGCTTCATTCATATAGTACGAAATATGAACGAGATATGGATATACTTGGCTCGGCTTTCTTGCTAAAAGGCTGGGAGGAGGTCGAAAGCAAAAGCCAGGAAATGGATCAACATTAACATTATCTCTGATTTGACGAGCAATATTTTTCTGATGATTTTTTTAAATTGTTAATTTGTTGTTCTTATTCCTGTTAAATAACATTCTCCAAATGTCGACTTCATAAGTCGAGTATCATTTTTATAAGGGGAATATGGGAGACACAGTATTACAAAGTAGGAAAGAAATTGGTAGGTTATTACCGCACAAGAAACTGTATTCTTAAAAAAAAAAATTAAAAAAAGAAATGATACATGGTATGGTGGAAGAGAAAATATGGAGCAGAAACAAGATCACGTTGATCTATTCCTATAAGAAAACGAAAATCGACAAGACCTATTTTCCCCCAGTGTTGACAACTCGTAAGTTAATATGCTGGAAGAACTAACTTTGGAAAAACAATGTGTCTTGAAGAACGAAAAAAAGAACAAAAACATATAACAACCGTTGTAGATTTTTGTTTGTTTGTTTGTTTGAAAAAGAGTTGTGTGTGACGTTTGTCAACAACAAACCGAAGTTCAATATCTAAATTACACATGCGTCAATATCTAAATTACATATCTAAATTACTTGTAAAATAGTACACTGGATCGGTGCTTAAGCTCGTAGTGTTTTGATTATGGATTGGGAACAATGCATTCCAAAGGATTTCTTATTCGTCATTCCATTGCTATTGGTTAGTGTGTTGTTTCGTGTTGGTGAGAATACAGTGTATTCTAATTCGGGATAAATTTGGTGTATATTCTAGTCCAGTCAAGATAAAGTGTTAAGTGAAGAAAGTTCAACATTTCCGCTGTATTCTGCCTCTCGAGTTAAACTGAAGATAAAATGAAGTATGGGGCGAAAACAATTTGTACTTCTGTATGTAGTTAATGCAATTGCTCGAAGTGCAGTAAAGAAATGGTTTTCTCGTTTCCGGGAAACCAATTTGACTCATCTGATGTTCCATGGTGAGAATGCCCCTCAGACTTCAGCGAAGATTGCTTAAATGAGCCTTTTCATGAGAATACCCGTGAAAAACGCGGGAATTGGCACAAGTTATCCATTAACCAGTGTGCGTCATTTGCAATCTATGGGTAAGGTATTAAATGTTGCTGCATGATAATGCAAGCTCATTCTGCCAAACTAATCGAAGAAGTTATTAGAGAAGTCTCCTAGGAAAGTGTTCATGTACCCTCCCTATTTCCCTAACCTTGCGTCTACAGATTATCACTATTTCCGCTTACTCTGTAACCAGTGTTTCCTGATAAAGATGCTCTTGAAACCCAGGGCTTTGGCGACAGAGCTCCGCAGGGTCCTTCGGCAGTTGCATGACACAATGAAAGTAAAAGTGTCGAAGACAGAAAATCGCATGTCGAGATGTCGATAAGCAAATACAGATTTTTTTTTTCGATTTTAGTGGTATCTTTGTTTATTAATTGGAATATCTCAGACAGCTGCTCAACGTGATACATCATGTATATTCAAGAATAATGGAGTGGTGCTTGTGTTTTTTTTTTTTTTTTAACAAAACTCTTGCTTTGCCTTGAGTTTTACAAATTCATTTTTAATATATTGTTTTCCGATGTAGTGATCATTAATCTCTTGTTCGTCATTTGGCTCAAAGTTACGTCAAATTTAGCAATTTATATGGGTAACTTAAAAAACTTTTGAAATCAGCGTTCAGATTTTCGCTGTGGCTCTTGAACGCTAAATTGTATGAAGTAGGAAGTGAACAACGCGGCAAATAGTCTCTCTAAAATATACAGTGTAACCCAATAATATAATAATATATATATACGTGTCTGTGAGGGTTGTATTCACATTGATAGATGAATCAAATTTAAGAAAAAAACATAAAAGCACAAGCAATTTCAGAGCCCACAATACTGCTGCTTCTTAACTTTACAGCTTATCGCTCTACCAGCTACCGAATTTCCGATTGCTGGCAATGAAACATCCTTTCCCTTTGTGATGTATTATCTCGTCATGTGAGTACAGAGGCACACTGCTTGCAATATCATAACAATGTAGGAATAACAATGCCAATTGCTCATTATTTAAGAGTGCTAACTTAACCAGCTTTTTCTTATTCTTCAGAATCTTAAATCTTCAACTGCTAAATTAGAAAATTGTTGTTTGTAAAAAGAGTACGTTTGATAGTTTGTAAAATGCATTATGGCTTTCAGACACATAGTAAGACACAAAAGTCTCAAACCTTTGAAATTTCAAACGCGCCCTAATTAGTCTATCGCCACTTTTTGTTCCAGCACCCTCATTGAAATCGAGAACACCCCCTTCCACCCTGGGAGGTTAACGCCCACGTTGAGAACCACTGACCTACATCGAATTCTCCGTCACTATGAAAAGTTTTCCAAACATCAAGAAAAATAAATCAGTGAACATACATCCAGCTCATTGTGAAAGAGAGCATGATCAGCGTGTCGGTAAACTACAGAGAAAATTCGAACTCAAGAAGATTTCAGGGAAGTAGAATTGTAACAATCTTGAAGCTATTCGAACAAAATGAACAAATTCTAAATAAATTTTACAGAATATTTCAAGATGTCCGAATATTCTCGGAACTTTAATTTTTTTGTACGAGATATCTCCGAATGTTCAGGTAAGAGGTTAATTATTGTAATGTATGTGAATGAAAATTACGTTGATTTATAAAACGCTACCAACTTACCCACTGATCCAATACTTTGCCCCGTACTAGTGGTTTAAAATAGAACGTAACTTACAAAGGATTCAAAGTGTTGCTTTTATACATAATATTTTAAAGTGTTATAATAAACATGTGTGTACATGTTATGTTGGGTAATGCATGTGTATGGAAGTGAAGGGTCGAGAGAGAGAGAGAGAGAGAGAGAGAGAGAGGATTATAACATGCCACCCACATCTTCGGTCATATCAATATGCAAAACAATATCAGAACAGGGGGAAAAAAATTAATGATTTTATGTCATGGAACACTGATAATGTTTTAGGCTCACTGAATTAATAATGTGAATCCCATGGGTTCTCTTATCAGCCAGCCAGAAGCAACTGGCGCATGCATACAAAAAAAAAAAAAAAAAAAGTATTATTAAAACATGAATGCAGCTGCTGGAATCATTTACTAGCAACTAAAGAAAACTATGAATAAAAACAAAATAACCAGAACTTTACATATTGAAACATTTATTCTCTTTCAAGATTGAAACCTTGAAATGATAATAATGAAAAAAAGAAGAAAAAGGAATGAATATAAAATGGTTTGCCTTTGTAACATTATTTTGATAATGTAAGTACCCAACAATACAATAGTTCAAATTATAGTAGATCTCATAGAAGAGCTATGTCCGTCTGTCTGTCAACAGGTGTCAGAGCAACAAACGGCAAGAAGTAGCGACAGGGGCGCATTAATGGGGGGGAAGCTAATAAAACTATACTGATATGATTGATGTAGCATGAAAATTTGATCTTACACTTCATCTGCACTCTTTCTCTTATAAAAAACAATCTAGTTCTATCATTCCCCCCCCCCCCCCGAAAATATAGGTAGAAGTATTTTACAAATACTTATCGTCTTTTCGGGTGCAGAATAATACCACCCGTTCAATACTACATAGACGTAGTACCTTATAGTATTGGACCTGCCCTTAACGTTTGGGCCCCTCGCAGCAAAATATTCTAGGTGCACACCTGGATAGCGAGAAGCAGTTTTGGAATTGATTCATTGTCCAAAGAATATGTTCCATCTCATCAAGTAACCGTCTATTGAAATAGGAAGTGATGCCGGTTTCAGTTTCTGGTTTCAGTATTGATCTCCACAGAGTAAAAGTAGTAAAATATAACAGGAAATGGCATTTTGATATGGCATCAGCGTCCGAAGAGTAAGTTTCATCTCAACCTTCTATTCAAACCGGAAATGGTGGACATTACGATTTCCGGTTTCAACACTCATCGCCATAGTGAAAAAAACTGCAATAGATAGAAGGAAGCAATGTTTTTA
This sequence comes from Thermobia domestica, assembly GCF_964235325.1. NCBI lineage: Eukaryota > Metazoa > Arthropoda > Insecta > Zygentoma > Lepismatidae > Thermobia > Thermobia domestica. Next base: position 175,384,334 of record NC_137463.1, on the reverse strand, counting down.
TATGGATTCAGCACCACATGGCTACGTTCTATCTCTGAATTCACTCTTCTATTGTAACCGGAAGTGGTAGGAATCTACCACTTCCGGTTTCAACAACTTCCTGTTCTGATATTGAATTCCGGTGTGGAAGTATACCGTAGTTTCACAATATGAACCGAAACACGTTTGTTTTATTTTTACTTGCTATCCAGTAACACTGCCACGAAGATAGCATTATAAAAGTTTCCTGTATGTTGAACACCTTTTCTGTCTATGTATAGCATTTTGAACCTATATGCGAGAGACTCGGATTAGATTGAATTTAAATGTAGCCTCCCATCCAGCAGCAAGGCTATATGAGGCGTAGACTAACCCATGACTAACCCTGACTAACCCTGACCCATGATCCACCATGATCAACTTTGACCCACCACCCATCATGACCTACTCTGACCCACCAAAACACATTGTCAGTAACTCTGACCCATGATCCATGCCCTTCACACTTGTAATAAAACAAGGCTTGTAAAATAATCACTAATCGGAGTTTCGATTTCTACGGCCAGTCGTTCAAGCACCTCTCTGTTACAACACCGATAGACCTGGTCTTTACGATATAAAATCTACCCTTTTGGCCCACTGACCCACAAGTCTACGTCTGGGACCTACAGCTTAGCGTGGGACCTACAGCTTAGCGTGGGACCTGAATTACATGAGCTCCCTCCAAGAATCGAACACGGGTCTCCCACGCAAACGGAGAGACTTGGTTCGATTTTGAATAATTCTGACTCTACTGAGTTATAAAGACGTCTCATATTGGGTCTTTGCTGAAAGAAGAAACGTGTTGAGCTCTCTCTCTTGACAACTGTCTTATTTCCATTTACAAATTACTCTTCAGTGTTTATTTCTTTAACTTGGCTAGTTAGTTACTGCAGTACTTCCAAGATTTATTTCGTATAAAACCAAAATATCCCAGTGAGTTGATAGAGAGGAACAAAACTTTGTATATATTCTATACTTAGTCTGTATTTCACATTTCGAGAAATAGTTTTTTTTTTCCTATATTTCTTGTTCCTTTGCAATTCTTCTAATTTACCTTTCCTTGAGTGAGCGGATTCATTAAGGAAACCTCCGGAAACAGTTCTCGTTCGTTGTTTCAAATCTTTTCCTTCCGTCCTTCCTTCATCTCTTCGCATAAAACGCCCACAGGCACAAAAAGATAGAAAAAGAAAAACCAAGTTTCTATCTGCATGTAGTTACTATGTCATCATCTCAGAAAATTTTGCCCTTGTCTTCTCTTATGTCATGTCTATCTTATGCCTTTCTCTCTCTCTGTTTCTCGTATTTCCTGTCGTCGTGTCGAGTCGTCGTCGCCTTTGGGCGAACAGGAATAATAAAATGGAAAACTTGACGGTGCTACAGTTGTTCCAACAAATCTTTCTGTTGTCTTTTACAGTATGCATTTTTTTCTTAAAACTTTACCAAAAGAAAAAAAAAAGATTAAAAAAAACTAAATTAAGATGTTTTCAAAACTAAGCACTTGTATTATGTTTCGTTAGATGTCTCTGCTTTCCGTGTAAATTAAAAGCAAACTTAATTTCAATAAAAATATTTATAATGAGTAGCGAACTTCTTACTTTCCTTTTTAAAAAGTGTCTTTGACAAAATGACTTTTTGAAGAATAAAACAATGTCAAGGGTGTTATTCTTGTTATGCAATGTGTATCAATATGACAATAAGTGACTTGAATTTTATTTGTACGGAGATCCCGTTAAAAGTTTAAGCTCTAAAGATCCTACATTCTAAGATACTAAATTTTCTTTTCCTTAAAATTAATTAAGGAAATTCAGTTCATTGAAACTAGCATCAATTTTTTTTCTCATTTTGGATCAACAATGTGACAGTATCTTTTGCATTACTACGCAAAGCATAATTCTATCTACGGTATATAAAGAAGTTTTAAGTGACTGATCAGCTCAGGCAAAACCACTTAGGCTAGAAACTTCAAATTTGTACAGTTCATAGGATTTGTAACGTAATCTACCACTAAAGAAGGATTTTTTTGGAAATTCGGCGTGGAAGTGGGAATATGGATGAGGTAAAAGGCGGGAAGGAAAAGAATGGATGTTTGCAATTGTAATAAGATGGCTATATCTCGAAATCCCTTAAGATTAGAGACACACATTTTGTATTTAATCTTTTCATTTTAAGTAACTAATGACGTGTTTCGGCATTTTTTTTTTTTTTTTTTGAGGTGGCCACGGTGGCTTAGTGGTTGAGCTTTCATCTCTGGGTGCGTGGATTCCTTGGTTCGATCCCAACTCATATCAAATGTCCTTTTCTAGTGAACAGATACCGTATAAGTGTTTTTTTTTCTCGTGGTCTTCCCATTTTATCTCACTTTCTTCACTCCACCATTTCATTCATTTTCATAATCACTGTCTGCTTTAACCTACATTTTATAACCATTGGGCCCAAAACTAAAAGATTTTATTTTATTTTCAACGTTTTTCTTTATATTTCCAATAGAAAGGAAGAAAAAAAATGATAGGGTTGCAAATGTTATAATAAGATGGTCACATCTCTTAAGGTTAAAGATATGTTAGGGATATGAAATTTTGTAATTTTTAATCTCCTTATTGAATACAAGTGGGCATGTGACACAGCGTTTCCGTAAATTCCTCTTTTAACGGGAGTTATATATATATAATGACTTCGAGTTTGTCTATCTCACTGTTACAAGAGGACGGATAAACCATTTGAAATTAGTTTTGAACATTGCACTTGGACCATATGGGTTCTTATCATTTCATATTGATTAAAATGCATATTCTAAGGGGGCCCAGGATTTAAAATTTTCGCAAAGAACAATGTCATAAACTTCGTCTTCCCGTAGAATGAAGAACTGGCTTTTCAGCTAGTTCTTTTATATATAATTTCTTTCCTAATGCCTGTTTTAAAACTTCCAAATCTAGTTCGGAGATCACTAAATTTTTCTTCGATTTTAGAAAGTGGATATAGTATATATTCGCTTTTAAGTATAAGCTAGATAATGCAATTTCTTTAAAATATTAGTTAATTCCAATATCCATTAACCGATAATGGTGTTGTTTCGGTAGTAGAAGATTCAATATATCATTAGGATCTTCTGATAGGATTAATAGACTATCGGCCCCTTGAAGTCTTTCTCCAAGAACATTTCAGAAACCATAACACCGAAAGAGTAACTCGTCACTGGAGTTTTCATTTCATTATCGTTACTAAATTTAGGGTTTTTCATCGCCGTGATGGAAGGGTTCACGAACTTTGAGGCCTGTGGCCTGTGTGACCCATGAGCTGTAAGATCCGTGACCAGCTATACTCAGTGATGCGGACAAATCCTTGATTAGGACTCAACGAAATTCGTTATACATATTAAGAATATGTCTAGAGATGCATGTAAACAAAAATCGATACGAAATGATACGAAAAAAAATCGAAAATGATACGAGAAGAAATTTATTGTGATTGATATACAAATACATACCTTGGCTATTTTTCGATGTAGTCACCATGAATCTCCAGGTGAATTTCTGGTAGCGTGGGACAAGCTGTCGCATACCTCTGTGTATAAATTTGCCGCCTAAGAGTGTACATTGAAATCCAACCAACCAGTTTATCGTCTCTGTTTACTAATATTGTTGTCTTGTTTCTACTGGTATTTTTTTTTTTTTTTTAAGTGGGTGTAGTCACCTTATTAGTAGGACGGTCACCTCTGGTGCAAGGAATCCCTTCCTGGTTTGATCCGAGGCCAAGCGAGTTTATGGTGAACGATATCATATCCGTGGGTTTTCTCAGGCTGTCCTCTTTTGCTCCCCCATTCTCGTTCCACCACTCTCATAATGATTTACTTTCATCACTCATACGTCTCCTTTAGCCTCTCCCAGTGTGAGACGTTAAAATAAATATTTCATTTCATTTTTTTAAAAGGGTTATATTTGATCAGTACGCAATATATTTTTCCTACAATCTAGAAGCAGAGGTACATTTTATGGGAGTATAAGCACCGTTCTAGCGTCCCACCCATGTGCCATTTAGTATTCATAAGGAAAAATGTAAGTATCAACCATCCAATAGCGATTGAATTGGAGTAATTCTGAGATTCTGTATATCGGCTCACTAACTAGCGCTGCGTTATTGTGAAACAAAGTGAATGCACTTTACTTAATTTTGCACGCTACATATACTAGAATGGTGCTATTTTAACGAGGAAGAAAGAAAAAAAAAACTGAATGTGGAACAAACTTCTCGACCGTACATGCTGATTCATGTTTCGAGCTGTTTGTTGATTGGACAGTCTATGTACGAGAGAGAAACTTTGTATGATTTTTTAAAAAAATGCCTTTTATACATACATATACACTCTTCAGTCTTCAGCCAGTCACATATTTTTCGAAGCGGAGCGATGAATAATTGGAGCTCGGTATGGGGAATGAAAATACGATATATTCAGCAGTAGAATCTACTAAATTGAAAAGGTCAATAAGCAATATATATATATATATATATATATATATATATATATATATATATATATATATATATATATATATATATATATATTGACTCTGTCTCCATTTGTGACCATTACATACTTTTTATTTATTTTTTTATTTTCAATTAAAAAAGAGAAACAAATCTAACACCAAAAGATGTAAAGGAGGAGAGAGAGTGGAACATTGGAGTCAATTGAAGTGATGTTTCTGATTTTGACGAACAGTGTATCTCTTGTGATGATGAGGTTTAACATCTTTCAGCTGATTGTTTTTTGTTGTCAATATTGCTACTTTGGAGAAAAAAAAATTGATATTGTATAGAATAGATAAAGTTACCTTTGTATTTTTGGATCAAAAGATACAATATATTTCAATCTAAAGTTTCTTCGAGGGCCTTATATCTGAATAACTGCATATAGTGTAGCCAAACCCAAACTATCACTTAACTCAGTATGGTGTGCTTACTCCGTAGAAAATACAAAATTCGATTTTAGGAGCCGTTCAAAAATTTTGTGAATGCTGATCCAAAAATCAATTATTGGCAAAGATCGCAATCTTTTGATACATTTTTTGTTTATTCATTTTAGTGAAATTCTCTTTCTCGACATATATAATATACTCTCCTTCGTGTGTCTTGTATTATTTTCGCGCTAGCGAATATGAAAATTTAAATTTACTTCACGTTGTTTAGTAAATCTAACATGTTTATAATAATTTACAATACCGTTTAATATTAACTTTCGATTTTCTTTCTCATAGCTTAACTATATCGTGTCACACTTGACACAGGGAGCTCGGGTTCGATTCAATTGATATCGTGGAAGCATATATAATTCATATTTAAACTTGAAAAGAGGCGTTAAACTTTAAATAAACAATCAACAATTTATATATTTTTTTTTTAAATGTAAAAAAGAAACTGACTAAAGCACTATTACTAATGTATCTCACTGTTTCGGCAATATATAATTGCCTTCATCAGATAACAATCAATGGGTATGTGTCCCGAATTTTTTATCAACTTCCAAATACTAAACTATAAGCACAAACACTTCTATTCTTATTTTTTTTTAATTGCCTAGATTGAGAACGATATGAATCCTGAAAGCTTAGCAGGTAAGTGCGACTGGATTTACAATCTGGCTTTAACAGGCAGGTACTTGCATGCACATGGTCCTGGTTTGAGTTTGGAGCTTTTGTGTTTTATGTCTTTGTGCAACACCAAGGGTATAAAGAACAGGGCCTACTAAAAACGCGGACTTCAAGAGTAAAAAGCAAGGCCCTGCTAAAAGCGTGGACTTCATGGGTGAAAAGTACAGGACCTACTAAAAGCGTGCACTTCAAGAGTAAAAAGCAAGGACCTACTAAAAGCGTGGACTTCAAGAGTAAAATGCACAGGACCTACTAAAAACGTGGACTTCAAGAGTAAAAGGCACAGGACCTACTAAAAGCGTGAACTTCAAGGATAAAAAGCACATGATCTACTAAAAGCGTAGACTTCAAGGGTAAAAAGCACATGATCTACTAAAAGCGTGAACTTCATGGGTGAAAAGTACAGGACCTACTAAAAGCGTGGACTTGGAGAGTAAAAAGCAAGGACCTGCTAAAAGCGTGGACTTCAAGAGTAAAAACCACAGGACCTACTAAAAGCGTGGACTTCAAGGGTAAAAGTCACAGGACCTACTAAAAGCATGGACTTCAAGGATAAAAAGCACATGATCTACTAAAAGCGTGGACTTCAAGGGTAAAAAGCACATTATCTACTAAAAGCGTGAACTTCATGGGTGAAAAGTACAGGATCTACTAAAAGCGTGGACTTCAAGAGTAAAAAGCCCAGGACCTACTAAAAGCGTGGATTTCAAGAGTGAAAAGAACAGGACTTACTAAAAGCGTGGATTTCAAGGATAAAAAGCACAGGACACTGAAAGCGTGGACTTCAAGAGTAAAAAGCACAGGACTTACTAAAAGCGTGGAATTCAAGGATAAAAAGCACAGGATACTAAAAGTGTGGACTTCAAGGGTGAAAAGCACAGGACCTGCTAAAAGCGTGGACTTCGTACTGCAACTGGGACTTGAATCCCGTGCAGTTAGCGGATGCACAGCCCATCATGCAAGATCAACTCTCACAATATAGACTATTCCCTACCACACTCTTTCGCCTGGACTACAGGACCGCCCAACCTGTGTGGTACGCAATATCCTGATTTTAATCCACGATGTGGGAATGTTCTAGTTTAGATCAAATCAAACTGTAGGTTTCTTCATCCAGACTTGTACTGAACAAAACTGGAAATGAGTATTGGATTTACTTTGATGCATCTTTAGTTCATATTATTTTTGCTATATTAACTTATTGACCTTTTATAAGTCTATATTGAGTATCATGCCCTGTTCTTACTGTTACCCGTTGTAAACTTCCATATTTTTCCTATTGATGTTCTTGTGGGCAATCAGTGTCACTGAAACATACTATCCTTTGATAAACTTAAAATTTTTTAAATTGCAGTTTGATTCATAGTCGACGACATTTCAGGTCTACTGGCAAAGGACAACGGAATAGAATGACACGAACTAAGTAGTGTCAAGAGACACGCGGTACTGTTAGACTTACAGCGATATATGAGTTCCTTGTATTCTTCGCCGTTAGAATTTAAATTTTGAAAGAAAAAAAAAAACTCTTCATATAGGATTTGCTTGATGATAGTGTACATAGAAAGAACGTGACCTGGCCTATCTTTGAAGTGCTGTCAAACTGAGATATCAAAATTTGATGTGCAAAATCACGAGAGTCCGAATTTCACGATTTTGATCTCTAGAAATTTGTTTAATTATGTTAGAATTCTTAGAATACGCTGACCAATATGGCTTCTCAAGATTTCTTCAGCTTTTGAACTTTGCTTTTCTTTCCTTATGGTTATACCATCTGGGATCTTTATAAACGACTAAACTGGAAAAAAGTCGCATTTCTCTTTTCATTTCCATGAACTAGTAAAATGAATTTCCCGATTGCGGAAAAAAGTCGTCGTCCATTGGTTTTAATAAACCTTTCCTTGAAGCTTGACAGATTAAAAATTTCCCGTAAATTAACGTTTAACATGTTTGTTCCATTACTTTTCCCTTAGTTCTCATTTTAAATAGCAATAAGTGAAATCTTTTACAAAAATTATACAAAGTCCAAACCGGAGTTGTATTGGCCCAGAAGCCAGAAACTGAAACTATACACAAGAAAATATTTCACATGCGTATGAAGCAAGTCAAAATCTATCTCTATTCCAAGTTTGATGAAGTTTGGATACGATCTGAGATCAGGCATGATTCTGTCCTTGAGGTTGATTCTTTTTTTAAAATTAAATGAAGAACCCAAAGTACCTCATTAGATGATTGTATCGTTTGTGAATGTAGCCTACTGTAATTGGAACAAATCAAACGTTTGGCAGAGAAGATATCTTGTTACAAAGATTTAAAATTGCATTTTCAACTATGATTTGAAAAACTCTTTGAGTTAAATTTGTCCATGATCGGTCTTCTCTAATTACTTTCTGAGAGACGATTTCAGCTTCCCTTCTCCTAAGAAATAGTATAATTTCATTATATGAAAGAAGAAATCGTTTTAAATCCTTACATCCGTTCTGTTGCATCTCACGGCCTTTGACCATTAAACTACGTATCTATAGGAATGGTAATAGAAGATTCCACATAGAAAACTTCCACAAAATTTCCCTCTGGTATTTTTTCTCCTCCTCTACTTTGACGATTTTCAAAAGATTTCCAAGAACATCCTTCTTTTTTCGTGCAACAGAGTTTGAGGTTAAAAACACGGTAGATGGAAAAGTAACGAAAAAGAATTGGGTGGGTTGGGAGTGAAAGGGAAAATGTATGCTAGTGCAAAGAACCAATCTAGTAAAAAAATAAGAATGAAAAAAATTGCGCCGAGAAAGAACCTCCGCGCTTTGCATGGAAATGGTATTGAATGAATAGATACTGGTAACCTTTGAACGACTATATGTTACTGAAAAGGAACGAGGGGTACATGTGAGGGGGGGAGTCATTTTTATAGGAATTGAGGCTAGGTTATACATTGCGTACATAGCCACCGATGCTGGTTGTAGGGTGGATGAAGACAGTGTTGGGAAGTAACGTAACGCAAGTGACGCGTTACTTGTAACGCGTTACTTTTTAAGTAACGTTTCCTAGTAACGCGTTACATTTTTTCCAAAGTAACTGTAACGGTAACGCGTTACAAATTTTTAAGTAACGTACCTAGTTTGCGTTACTTTTTTCGCGTTACATTTCGGATGAGTAACTACAATATATGTATTTTTTTTCGGAAACAAATGTTTCTTTCCTGTAAGTGAATTTCTCAGAATGGAACAATGGAGCATGAACGATGTCAGTGACCGACGATTCATGCACTGTTCGCCCTTTTTCGTTTCGCCTTATGACCTCTAGCAATGAAATTTGCATGTAAAACCTGTTATCACTTTTCATCTTAATGTAAGTCTGAATGGGAAATCTCGATGTGCATTTTCCCGTTTCGCCTTACGAACTTTATGTTGGTAGGCTTGCAAATACATTCATAGATACAATTTGATTTGTTTATTTCTATAACAAAATATAGTGCCACTTGCTGTTTTTGGACAGCCTCAGGGAAATCACGTGTACCTGGAAGATTTTGTCTTAGATTTTGACAGCTCCAAATCAATGCATTCAGTGACTGAACTACGAGTGCAATGGTACTTGTAGCCCCCCCCCCTTCCCAGAAGAGGAAACTTTCTTATTTTATATATATAAATAAAACCCTACCAAAGTTTGGAGCCCTTAAAAGTAGCAGTATAGCAACCCACCGCCCCCCCCCCAGAAGTCGGTCCTGGATCCGCCCCTGCTTGTAGTCTATTTTACTTTGATTGGTGTTGAATTTATAAAGATGAAGAACGAAGATATTTTATCGCTCGAACATTTGAAAGAATGCTTTTTCTTAAAAGCTGAAGATGGTGGTGAACAGAATTTAAAAGTAAAGTGGTGCCCCGGCGAGAAATATTTATCAACAACTAGGGTGCCATAATTAACGACATACAGTAAGGGGTTAATATGAATAAACTGTGTTCTGATGATGTACTTTATTGATGTAATGTTGATGGTATGTAATTATTAGAGTTCTTTTAGATCAGTTTGCATATCCTAAAGTCCCGTTGATTATAGAGTTTGGAACAACTATTTTTAAAAAGCTTGTATCGATTTTAGAGTTTATGGCAAGTTTTGATTCACCCCCAAGTTCATGTGTTCTCATTTTGTCAGTTGTGTAATGTTTCTCTATATTCTGTCTTTTTAATTTTACGTAGCAACATTGTTATTATTATATAATTAGTTTAGCAGAATAATAATAAACAACCATTTTTCTAATGCATAGGGATGAGCACGAGCCAAGCTAAAACTCGACTCGAATCCAAGTCGAGTTTCAAGTCAAGTCAAAAGTAATATTCTTGAGTCGAGTTCCGAGCGGATTTCATGTTTTTCGCGTCGAGTTTTGAGTCGAGTCGAGTTTGATAAATGGCTCGCTCGTTTTAACTCGTTTTGAAATCATGGCCTGATTACACTGGAAAGTGAAAACCATGAGAAATGTAAGGTAAGCAGTAATATGGAATACTTTTAGTGTTGCTCACGAGAGGGGACACTGCTCGCATCTCGTCGCGTCTCGATAGTGAGACTACAAGAGATTTTTATAACAAGCTTAGCTCGGCTCGGCTTAACTGAACCGATGGCTGAAGCCGGCTCGCTTGGGGTGAACCATCGGCTCGAGCTGACTTGGTTGGGATGAGCCATCTGCTTGGGGTTCGACTAACTGAGCGAAGGGCTCTAGCCGACTCGGTTGGGTAAGCTGTTGGCTCGGCTCACTTCTCGGTTTGGTTCGATAGTGAATGAGCTGTGAGCCGAGCTGCTCGAGTCGTTGACAATTCTAAACCCGGGCCGAACAGTTTTGAAGATATTTGGCTAGTACCCTATAACTTCTAACAATGTTTGGCTCGAGCCCGAATACTCAACCTAGACTCTCAATCCAAATTCAGAAGCTCGTTAACATATCCTTGACTTCTAGACTTCACGACTACCGAGGTTGACAATCAACTACTTTTTTGGTATTCAGATATAAACCACCTATCTTTCATGTTTATACACAGTGTTGTTATAATAATAATAATAATAATAATAATAATAATAATAATAATAATAATAATAATAATAATAATAATAAGTTGTAGTAGTAGTAGTACCATTGACAATAATTATATTGCCTATGTGAGATACTTGAAGAGAGTACTCGAAACTATACACCAGATTTCGGCTCAACTCGACCCGAATTCGAGTCAAGTTGGAGGAAATTTTTCAAGCTGAGTTCTCGGGTCGAACTCAAAGATGTTTGTTTCTAGTCGAATCGAGTGTCAAAGAAAACTTGCTCGAACTCACTCGTGCCCATCTCTACGAGTAATGCAGTATGGCATTTTAGTCAATGTTACATTACATTAAAATGTTCATGTAGCTGTCAAGTAAAAATTTGTCCTTGCATTTACATAAATCGATCCAGAACGTGCAATATTATTATTATTATTATTATTATTATTATTATTATTATTATTATTAATAATAATAATAATAATAATAATAATAATAATAATAATAATAATAATAGCGGTAGTAATAGTAGTACGGAAAACTGAAGTAATAAGATTTTTTCACATATTCAAAGTTTTGGACCTAAAAGTAACGCATTAGTAACGCGTTACTTTCGAAGTAAAGTAACAGTTACTTTTTTGAGGCAAGTAACGCGTTAGTAACGCATTACATTTTAAGAGAAAGTAAAGTAACTTGTAACGCGTTACATTTTTAGAAGTAACTTATCCAACACTGGATGAAGAACATGTAAAATAAGACTAAAGAAACACAGTATTGCCAACTTTCCAATGTAGAAATGTTATGCAGTGAAACCTCTAAATAACGGACACTAATGCCACACATTATTTGTCTGTAAATGAGAGATGTTCCGTTACAGAAAGGTTACACAAATTTAATTGAATCACAGTTCATGCAGCAATATTATGCAGTATACAGCAGGCTCACTAATAAATGTAGACCAGTTATTTGTCTATTCAGTGGCTGATATAGACTGATTATTTAACTTCTTTCGAGACTGTGTGAAACAGAACTTACTGCCGAACCACTATTTGGGTTTGTATCCGAGACAAATACTTCCACCTGGAATCGCATCCGGAAGAACACATATAAAACTTAAGTCATTTGTCCACGAAGAGAGAGATTTAGCCCGTTCGTTGCTATCTGCTTTGTTCCTGGTTTTACCACAATGCATCAGTCGTGTTTTAAACTCAGGTCTCATACATTAATCAAATACAAATTGTAAAATTTAAAATTAAATTGTATCTAATACTATAAGCAGAGAAATTTCCTAAACTATTACTGCACTTACATACAGATCCTTATCAAATTAATGGAAGCACTTGGCATTGGGAACACGTCAGATATCTAGATTGGCAACGATCAGGCGGCGACCACAGCGCCAGGGCGTTAGAGTAAACTCCGTACTACGAGAGGAGCAGTAGAATGTCAGTATACAGTGTGCTGAGCAGACGATGATAATGTAACGCGGATGACCTCTCTGATTTCCAAAGAGGACAAATTGTTTGTTCTTGCTTATCGGGTGCGAGCGTGAAGAAAATGGCAAGCATTGTGGTTGCAGAGATGGTATGGGTGATGAAAACTTGACCCATGACCCACTGACCCGCAACTGATCATAACTCACCATGACCAACTCTGACCCACCATCCACCAAAACCCATCATCATTAATCCTGAGCCATAATCCGCATCCTCTTCTCTACTGACTAGAGTTTACACTAGTAATAAAATAATTCTGTGAAATTATCACTAATCGGAATTTAAATTTCTACAGTAATCACTCAAGTACCGCCCTGTTACAATACCCGGTGGATCTGAACTTTATGATATAAAATGGGGAAAATGTTTCTCATGGACTATATTATGATAAATTTCAATTTATTAATTATCTTTCGTGTTGAATTACAGATACTTTTCAGTGGAAAATAGGACGAAATTTCTCAAATCAAGGTAAAGTAGGCCAGCGTTTTAAAAAAAGTACCCTATAAAATTCAACTGTGCACAGTGGACTGAAATCCCGAAAAGCTGGTCAAAAGTCAAAAAACGAAGTTTCGATTTGCGAATATTTAGGTCTTGGGTCGTATAGTAAAGTATTAGAAGTATCAAATTTCGTTAAATATCCATCCCTTTGTTATGCCAGCGGAGCAGGCAGTCATTTCAAAAGTGGCGTTTGACCGGTTGGGATGTAGTGAACTTGAACGTGAAAAAAAAAAAAAAAAAAAAATAATAATAATAATAATTAAAGTATCCTAACTTTGTTAATTTTCAGCATTTTTTTGGGGGGGGGTCAAAATGGATAAAACAAATGAAGGTATGTGGAATTATCACGGAACGACTAAAGCTCACGGCAAAACTAAACCACGTCAGCGAAAAGGAACAGTGGTCGGTAGAAAATCCTTAGTCTGTGTCTATTTGAGAATGCGTTTTTGAAACGTTACTCCCTAGAGTGAACGCGACCAAGGTGGCTGTTTGGTAACTTATCTTTCGCCAGAGTTATAAATCGTACTGTGAGCCAGTAAGGGTTTCCAGGTATTTTTTGCTAAGTCCAGGTCTATAATAGCAGAGTTCTAGTACTCTGCACAAAGCATATTCAAAGCAGCTGTTTCTTGCTAAAATCCCCTTGCCTGGCAACACGTCTTTCTCTTTTTTCCTTCCTTTTGACATCTTTTAAACAGCAGGCGGTCTATTGTTCCGAAACGCACCAAATACGCTCGAGCTGACGTTTTCTCCGCGTTATTATTGCTTTCGCGTTTGTGATTAGCCATCCACATTTAAATACATTTTCAGTGTATTCCAAGCGTACGCATGAGCAATAAAAGCGCTTTGCAAACGCTGCAAATAGCCGGGGACTTAGTGACTGGTTCTGTCGAGCATTAGAGCGAATTGCCACTCAGAATCGTTGTGCGACTGCGGTGCAAGTGATGGAGTAAACGTAATTGTACATATGTGGTGCATTTTGGAGACACGAACCCAGCGTAGATTTTCGCCTCTGCCCACTCTCACGGAAATGCGTGATGCACTGCACGCGCAATGGCGTAATATTTCACTTCCTACTATTCACCAACTCTATAATTCCATTCCACGTCACATCAGAGCAGTTCAAAGTTGGTCCAACGTCATTTTAACCTGGGACGTTGCTCTTTTTTTCTAACGTTTCAATTAAATGGATAAATACCTGTATGCAAAGAAAGTTAGTAAATAAATCTATGACCACCTTGTGCCTGATTTTTACCCCACATCATCGTGATTCCGTGGAAGATACGAGAGTTGGAAATCGTGGCAACAGCGTACCCACTGTTTTTCTATGTGCAAAGAGGTTGAGGGGGAAAATTGTGTAGCAAATGTCGGTACTCGTGACATTTTGGAGCCAAGCCTTCATTAGAGTGTCTAAGTCGAATACAAGGGATGTGGTAACACCAATGAGCGGGGAAGGATAACAAAGTGTAGGGAGAGCATCTAGAATTCCCAATAGGTAATTAATCACTATTGTGAGAAACGTTTTTGATTTGCCTAATAACCTCTCCCAGCGGAATTTTGAAAAGGTTCCACCCTCCCTCATGAGAATAGAAAACTAGGAAGGGGGGAAAACTTAATGGTAATGAGATCTACATCCCGTCAGGGTCTTTTTACTATTCCTATGATGCCGTCTTTTGCTTGCTTCATGACCTGTCGCATGTTTTCTTTTCCTTAAAACGGAAGGGAAGGGGAATCCTGTTTTTCCACTTGTGAGGATGCATTATTCGGAGGCCACCACTGTGAAAGAATTGTGAATCTGATTGAAAGCAATATGTTTTAGTGCACATGAATACCACTTCTGTTATCTTGATTATTGTTGTCACGAAAAAATATTACAATAACCGAATCTGTGATAATCGGGGTTAATAACACTGGACATGTAAAATGAGTGATAATTGGCAATAATTTTTAAAAATCAAATTAGATAAAGAAAAAAAACGCATTAAGCGTATTAAGTAAAATATGAAGGTTCATTTGGAAAAACAATATAATGTTTTAATCTTTATATATAAGGAGTACATACGTATATATATATATCCACATGTACTTCAGGAAAAGGTGTACGGTTACTGACTGATAAATGGTGAACAGACACCATCGGGTAAAAATGAAACGTTATAAGAGTGTTACTTGGAGAATGGAGTCTCGTACTAAATGTAATTCCGGTTGCATATGTTGTGGGGTAGGTCTCACGTCGCGACAATTCGAATTTGGGCCGCAATAGTAATTTTGCGACACTATTAATTTGCTAGTATTGTAGAGTATGTGAATCAATATCAACCTGTCGATATTTACATGGTACAAAAAAATCATTGTTTATTGTTGACATCTGTAGCCCGTAGAGCTCCTACGTGAAATGTTAATACTGTATTTTCGTTCAGTGTCTCTTCGTTCAAATAGGTAGTTTGATGATTTAATCTGTTTACCTTTGGCAAAGAATCCGTTTAGGCTCTTTCAAACTTCCGTATACATGAAACTGAAAATCATAAACCTCACATGAAACGTTTTCTCCCGAAGTCAGCCAGTGTATGCTTGCCTTGCCGATGGGAAATGACATTTGGTTCCATGGTGATGAATTGAAGACATGTTAAGATAAAAATCGATACCTTTTCCTGTGGTTCAGACAACATTGATTCTGTAGGCTCATATCTCAATCATCCTTCCATTGCGTTTTTCGCGATTAGTTATGATATATTTGTGCGTTTGTTAATTAGAAAAAGAAAATAGTAAGAACCGGTGTGTATACCCCAGAATCATATTCAAATTGCACACTTCTGTTCTCTGTTGATGTTTCTCTGTATATAATTTTTTCCCTATTAGATTTTGTGGTGAGGCTGGTTATCTATCTAGCCACGAAAGGCATATGAAAAAAAAAAAGAACAAACAAGTATTTCCCGCATCCTTTGTTGTGGCGCTGGTGTCTTTTCTCTTTGATCACCAGTCAAGCCCAAAATCGAAAACACTCTCGGGTTATACGCCAATTTCAAACCATCCCCGTATTCTCTTTCATCCTCTTGTGTGCAACCACGACTCTCTCTGTGTGTGTTTTGTCATTTCTTTCTTTTTCTTTTCTTTTTCCCTAATTCCATTTTACTTTCTTCTTTACTTGCATGCGGTCAGTGTGTGTGTGTGTGAGGGAGGGAGGGAGGGAAATAAGAGAAGAGAGAATAAGGTAAGGGCTTCAAAGTCAGACGGTCACTGGGGATTTTTTTGTTGGGAAGATCTTTTCTTTCTTCATTGATTCAGGATCTGCAGTGCTCAAGAGTATAAAGAAGACTTAAGAGCAGGAGCTACAATAATACAAAAGTCTTTTCTCTTCTTTTACTTCGCCAAATAGAGATAACAAATAAATACACATTCGTTAGAATTTATTTTTCTCTGTTTCTCTCTGTCTTCTATCGGTTATTTTCGAATTAAGACGTACCAGAAATTACTAGATGAACTCCCAAATGAAATATGGTCTTTGGTTCTCACAAACCTCCAGGTATTCCAGGAGTTTTTACGCTTTCAATTTTATTATCAATCATCGTTTGATTTTTCTATAATAATAATAATAATAATAATAATAATAATAATAATAATAATAATAATAATAATAATAATAATAATAATAACAACAACAACAATAATAATAATAATAATAATAATAATAATAATAATAATAATAATAATAATAATAATAATAATAATAATGTATCCAGATATCAATGGTGCCCACCCCCCCCCTTATGTCCATGACGCACCCCCCAATTGTCTACCTGTAGGTGTTCTTCCATGAAAAAAATCTTCTTTTCGATTAATTTTTACACTCCCTCAAACATATTTATACAGATTTTTACCCCCCCCCCAAATATTTCAATGACGCACTTTGCGTCATAGCCCCCCCTTGTGGGCACCCCTGCAGATATGCCCATCCTCCAAGGGCTTGTGCGCAACCTCCCAAATGTACTATTCTACCCAACAGGTATACTTCTCTCTCCCCAAATTATCGAGAAAAATTATGAGAAAATAGAAGAAATTACAGTAGACAGGGAGGAGAAGAGTAAGGTGCATCTGTAATTATAATGTAAGATTTCAATGCAGTTGTGGGAGAAGGACATGAAGGTTGTGTCGTAGGCAAACATGGTTTAGGCGAAAGAAATGAAAGGCGAGAGGGACTGGTTAATTTCTGTAGACAGAATTCACTAGTAACTGGTAACATGTTGTTCAATCAGAACAAGAGGAAAAGTTATACTCGTACATGGAAATCTTAAATAGATGACCGAAGATATCAAAATAAATCATGTTATGATTCAGGACAGGTATTGAAATAACTTGAAGAACGCGAAGATCTTTCTTGGAGCCAACAATTTCTCAAATCGTAACCTTGTGTTCACTGAAGTAGATATTCAACTGAAAAATGTAGGCAGAAGAAAAGTAGGCAACAAGAAGTTGAATACTGAAAAGTTGTAAAATGTCTTCTTGTTCACCTCAACCATAGGTTGGTGGGCAACGTGGAAATTTTAACGCTTTTCTCTCGCTTGGGAGAGCTGTTTTATACTTTGATAAGGCCTCTTCTTCGTAACTGCATCTAGATATTCCATCCTTGGTCTTCCTCTTCCTGGTTTTCCTTCTGCCTTTCCCTCTATCAGCACAGTGATCCAATCGGAGTGTCGAATAAGATGGGCAAGCATGCTGTTTCTTCTTTTTTCTATTTTCTTCATGATCTGTCGTCCTTCATTAGCTTCCTTTAGTACGTCTTCATTCCTTTTCCTTTCGGTCCATGATATGCGCAACATTCTGCGCCGACATCACATTTCAAATGCTTCCAGCTTGGACATTTCAGGTTTTCTCAATGTCCACGTCTCTGATCCGTAAAGCGCCACGCTCCATACCCGTGTCTTAAAAAATCGTTTACGAACGTCCAGCGACACATTTCTTGATGTTAGTAGTCCTTTTTTCCTATTGAATGCTTGTTTAGCCTGCGCTATTCTGGAACTTACGTCTTTTTCACTTCTTCCGTCCAAGGATATTAGACTTCCTAAATAGGGAAACGTCTTAACGTCTTCGATCCATCTAGCCATACGTTTGCCCCTTCCTGCCCTACTCTTGTGCACTTTATCACTTTCGTTTTCTTCTTATTTATCTTCATTTTGCATGTTTTTTTTTCCAGCTGGTCGTTCAAGTTTGAAAGTGCTTCCTGCATGTCCTCATCGTTCTCCGCTATCAATTCTATGTCATCAGCAAACCTTATTGTGCTGAAAACCTGACCATTTACTTTAACGTCTTTTTCGTTTTTATCCAAGAATTCTTTCATAGCCTCTTTTATATAGACGTTGAACAGGAGAGGTGAAAGTCCACATCCTTGTCTCACTCCTTTACTTATTCTTGCTTCCTTCTGATCTCTTCCTATAACAGCTGTCTGGTTCCTATAAAGTTGGTATATTATCCTTCTGTCCTTGTAATCTACTCTCAGCTTCTTCAACGCTCTGAACATGATATTTCAATCTATGTTGTCAAAAGCTTTGTCTATATCTACAAATGCTATCACAATTGGTTTGTTTATTCTGATGTGCTGTTCCATGATCAACCGTACACTCAGTATTGCTTCCCTTGTTCCTCTTTTCCTCCTGAATCCAAACCGGCCCTCCGATAACCGTTCTTCGATCTTCCCCTCTATTCGTTGTGCGATAATTTTGCACAGCATTTCTGATGCATGGGAAAGCCAACTTAACGTTCTGTGTTCTTCGCATTTCCGTGCGCTTTTTCTCTTCGGGATAGGTACCAATATGCTTTTCTCAAAGTCTCTTGGTATTTTTCCTGAGATGTACATTTCATTAATAAAATTAATTTCTTCTTTGTTGTTATTCCGAGGTGCAAGCAGTAACAAACGGTGGGGACATATTGGACTTTGCATACAGCGGGCTGTTGAAAATTAGGGAAACGAAGGCGTGGCAATAGGTTAATACAGAAAAGGCAGAAATATATATATATAAGGTAATTAAACGAGTTACGAAAAGGAACAGACAGAGTAAGGGAAGAGTTTTACAAAAGAAAATGTGAGGGCAGAGAAGAATTAGAAAGAATTGCGAAGGAAAGAATTAGATGAAGAAATGTACAAGGAGGTGAAATCTGTGGAACTGCGGAGAAAAAAAAGGGGGGGGGGGGTATTACGATGACAGTAGAAAATAAGAATGGGAAGGTAGTCAGTGAGAAGAGTGAAGCATTAGAAAGATCGAAACAATATGTTGAAGACTTATTTGATAGTATGGTTGGACCACGTAGCCTAGATAGACGTTGAAGTAGAAAATGAAGTACGCGAGGACAATGAAGAATTTAGTATTCTTCGGAAGAGGTTTGAAGAAGCTAACAATGGTGGATAGGCCCACAGAGACACCGGGAGAATCCTGGTAGGCCCCCCGCCAATAATAAATTAATGAGGCCCTATGAATGGTGGAATTATACTGTACTTAATTTCCATGGTCCATTTGGTATGACAACTTCCGACAGAATTAATAATTGACCATTGACAACTACATTTCTTTCTAAATGCCAAGGGCCCTTGAAATGTATTCTAGTATTCAGCAATCTTCAAGTGTTTCATGAATGTTGTAATTTCAGGAGGTACGGAAAGAAAAAAATAACTGAGAAAAACATACTTTAGTAGTTAAAGTTTACGTGCTACACCAAAATATTTCAAACCTAAATAGTTAGTCACATCTGAAACTTACATATTTTTTTATTTTTATCTTTTTTTTATGCATAACACTTCTTAAGACTTAAAATTGCGCTTTGTATTGCATGAGATTAAGGGCGTAGCCCACAGGAGGTAGGTGCGATATGTTTCTCTCTTCTTCCGAAATTTCTGTAACGATAAAAAGAAAGGGATAGAGAGAAAAGGGAAGGACGTGGGAAAGAGAAGAGAAAACTCTTGGAAATTAGAGAATAACGATTTTGGTAGATGTAAATATTCTTCGATACCGTAAAACCTCCCACTGGGCTCATCGACAGAAGGCAATGACAAACCACTGTCGGTGCTCACCTTGCCTAGGGACCGCAAAGTCAAAAACCATTCCTTCGCCTAAACACTCATCATCTCATCATCATCGCTTTAAAATCAGTTGAATAAATAAAATATTTATTGGACAATAAATAACCATTTTCGCAGTGGTTCGGAAGCGTCTGATACTGTCATTTGTGATGTTGCTAAAAGCCCTATCGATGCAGTTTCTTCGTTCGGTGTTTTAAACGAGTGTGCTGTGTTTATTAGGGAGTCATATTTCCGAATGGATGCATGGAGAAGCATAAGACGACTGAACATAGTTGGGGAAACAAGATCGTGGGCAAAAGATGCAGCACTGCGAAAGCTATTTGGCTGTTTCTCGGATCACAGAAATATGTCCAGTTAATCTGCACATTGAAGGAAATACATCTGCCCATAATAGTAGACTTCAAGCGATAGACATAAAGCAGAACAGCTTGCAGAAGGACTCTTAAAGTATAAAACAATACGTATTGTTTAAGTATTTCTTCGTGTCTTCCAAGAAACAACACCTCTGTCGAAGTACCTACAGCGAAGTGGCGTTAACATGTTAGAGGCTTACAGAATGCCGCATACAGTAATTTCCAAACTTGATTAATATCGGTTGAATTTTGAATCCATTGTAAATGCTGCTACTGTGTTTGCTGAATGGGCAAATAATGCATTCGACGCTATGGAAATTGCTGTAGTGGTTTTGACTGATTTGCCAGAGGTTCGTTCACGAAAACGCAAGAAGCTGCTCCAGGGCGAAGGTGAAGATGAGGTCGTTAGTAATCCGGTTGAAACGTATGAAACTGAGGCGTACAATGTTATCCTGGACACACTAACAACTAGTATAAAAAGCCGCTTCAAAGAACACAGTACGTTATGGGCCAATATGGACTGAGATTAAAAAAAAAAAAAAAAAAAAAAACTTCCAAAAACCAGCACTGGAAAATATTGTTATTTAGTGCAGAAGTTTAGTTCGGAAGTTAGTCAAGAGTCCCTAAGAGCAGAATCAGTGAACTTTTCGGTAAGCTGGAACTCTGGTTAAAATATTATTGATGAGTACGCAAAGTCAGACGACGAACTGTCGAAGGGAGAAAACTGTGTCAGTGCTGACGATGGTGTAATTCAGAGCCATCAGGGACTGATAGGAAACAGTTTCACTCATAATAAAACCAAAGCATATTGTGAAATCTGTCCTATTTGCTGCGTTTTTAGTCCTCAATAAATATAATTTGTACACAAATGCCTTTCCTGACCTCTTTCTTGCTTACAAAGTTATACTTACTTTATGTGTTACTTGGATTTCTTGCGAAAGAAGGTTCTCCAGGTTGAAATTGATAAAAAGTAGATTGAGAAGTACTTTGTGCCAGGAATACTTGGAGACATTTGTGCTTATGGAAATTGAAAGGGACATTTTAGTCAACCTTGAAAATGATAACATTATAGATCATTTTATAACCAAAAGCAAAATTTTCCAAAAGATGTTACTTTTGTAAGAAAATCCTGTTATACTGTTATGTTTGTATTCTTCATTGTTCTCAGTTATTTACATTGTCTTCAAAGTTGTTGTATTGCTTTTAAATTGAAAAAATGTAATTAAAAAAAAAAGTCAGAAACTCAAATTTGTGTTTCTTAGACATGAACACAAGTTGCAGCTTGAAAGCCGTTCATAAATAATGACGTATTAATATTCTTATGAATGAGTTTTGGGGAATCGGAGGCCCCTTGTACTACAGTGCACCCGGGCCCCGGCGGGAAGCCAGGATTAGGAATGGAAAGGTAATCGGAATTGATAATACAGTATATCAATCGAATTCATTAAGAATATTGGAGACAGGAATGAGAAAGAATTGTTCCGACTCTGGAATGAAATAGATATATGAAACAGGAGAGTGACAAATTATTTCTAGAAGACGATTCTGATACCTTTGGCTAAGAAATCGAACCCTGAGAGACGTGAGGACTATAAAACTAGTAGTCTCATATTGAGTGCAACAAAAATGTTGGCTCTAATACTGAACAGAAGAAAGAACAAATGTAAAGTTGAGGAGGAACAGTTCGGGTTTAGAAGAGGAAAGGAAACAAGAGGTGCCGTTGGCTTATAAGGGATAATCGGTGAAAAGTTTATAGAAAATGAGAAAGAGGGATGTATGTTGTATTTATTGATATGGAAAAGACTTTTGACCGCGTGAACTGGGAATTGTTCTTGGGAGTTCTAAAGAAGATTGTATAGGAATGAAAAGATCGAAAACTCGGTAAGATACTTATGTATGAACCAACATATAAGTTGGTTTTACGCTTTCAATTTTATTATTGACCTTCGTTTGATTTATAATAATAATAATAATAATAATAATAATAATAATAATAATAATAATAATAATAATAATAATTTGCTAGATGTAAGTCATTAGAGGTTTCAATTAATTACTATTTTAATCTATGGTGTACAGCAGACCAAATGCTCAGGCGGAACAGCAACAGAAAAGAACTGTTTGGACGCATGATTCATGCAGCATTAAAATAAAATACACGAAGTATTATTACTGGTGTGTATGGTCATCTATTAACTTTCCTCCTAGTCTCTTATCCTTTCCTCACATCGACTTACTTACTTTTTATTCTTTCTTTTAATATTGTGGGCATGGTGTCTACATAAAATCCGCTTAATATTTGTCCATATGAAGTTCTGACTTCCAACTCTTTATTATCATAACATTACCATTTCACTGGTAGACTTTCCAATGAATTAACGACTGCCCAGGTACTGTTAAGATAAAGATTTGTTTACGTTGGATCGAGCGATAGATCGAGAATACGAGATTGAAGTATTATCATGAAGTCACCTTCGCTGAAATTTCAAAAGATCTACTTTACCATTTGTTCCTCTCTGTTGGATCAAACATTTAAAATTCAAATAAGACATATTAGTATTATTACCATTTATGCTAATAAACAAGGAACTCAGTGACTGAGCTCCTTGGCAACCGAACAGAATTCATTTCCATTTTTCACATGTGAGCAACGAATGTACATTATCATATATTTCATTTTCATACGTTGAGACGTGCTAATGTTTCTATAATGAAGTCTGTTCTGGTTTGTTAAACATACAAAGGTGACATGTGTGCAATGGTCAGAGCTAAGAAAGGGCGAAACAAGCCGACTGTTCGTAATTTTCTTTAAAGATCTTGAGGAGAACCGCCTGACCAAGCTGAGTCCCGCTCAGTTTCTTGTAACTCTCAGGAATTCTCAAACTTGAAGACGAGTTCGGATATCTTGTGAAGTTGTATAATTTAACCCCAAACTGAGGTCAAGACCACATAATTAGAAATTTAGAAGAACCACTGTTACTTGGCAATTATAATTAACATCCCATTGCATTTTGTACCTTCCTTTCTCCTTCTTCCTCTTCTTGTTGTTTATAAATCGTATTTAAAATGGGTTGAGTTTGTTCAATTTGACATTGTGGTGGGGTTTCTCGTTTTGAGGTGTAACCGAATGTGTTCAATATATAAGAAGGAAGTTATTTTCCAGACTTTATTTAGTAATATAATATCGTAAGCACTAGCGACATATCCTGATATTCCTTTCACAATTTTTGTTCCTGCATCCAGAGGGAAAGAGAACATGTGTGTATGATGTATGGGTCTGTGTTTCTTGTAGTTGCATGTTCCACGATTATGTCCTCACGCTGAAGGAGACTGATAATTGAATAAAATGAATGATTATGAAATAATTGGTGGAATGAACATGTAGGAGGAAACAAACAGAGAAAACCCACGAACGCGATATTGTCCACTAGAACCTCAAATGGCCTGTTGAACCAGGGATTCCTCAAACTACAGATGACCACTCTGCCACTAAACAAACCACCGTACTCCTAGAATCTGTATGGTGTAGTAATAGGCATTACTTATCTTGTAATTTATCGGATGTCAAGAGAGAGAGAGAGACAGAAACTTCCAATCAGATTAATCGAGAACCCAGAACCTTAAGCGTATGAGGAGAGTTCTATACAGCTTAAGTTACCCAGCAAAAATATTATTTTTCAGTCAGCAGTTCTCATTAACCACTTTACTTTAAAAAATAAATAACAAAATAAAAACAATAAAACAGAAATTTCTCGTGATTAAATATATTTCTTCTTTTGATTAGGGAGGTCAGAATTCGATTCCTGGTGAAATTCGTGTGGATTTTATTCCGCATTAAGCTATATGTTATTTAGCGTTGCTCTTGGATAGGGGTACTAAATTCCTTAAAGAAACTAGAATAGATTATACATATGCAAATAAGGTCTAGATATGTCCTAGAAATTTTTTGTATTTATAGGTGTTATAGACATATTATTAGTCCATGATGCTGTAGTTTTGATCCATTACGAAAGGCCTTTTAATATTGTTATTTTATCCAAGGTAATCTCAGTGCTGAAAAAGATAACCTTATTAGTTTCGTAAATAACGAGGTACGGTAGAACCACCAGATACACGATACTTGTCGTCATTGCCTATCTCCAACTCACTTCCTTTACATTACCAAGTTCATTCTTTGCCTTGGGATTTACCGTACTTTCTTTATTTCACACTTTTTCACTCATTCCACCTCATTCTCTCCACGCATTTAATTAAACACTGAAAGAAATAGCCTTTCAATCGGCTGAGTGATTGATATTTTCAGGCTAAGTTCTCTGTCAGCAGCAATGATATATAGGACAAAATCTCTAACCCAGTATAGTTCATTCGACGCTTCCTCACCGGAAATCAAACTCAGGACCTCATGCGCTAAAGGCACGCTTTAGTTAGGATACTACCTAGGTAGGAAGGAGTGCTCAAAGTGAAATGTTTTTCAACTATCTATATGTGAGAAACAGCAGATAGCGCAATTGTATTTATTTTTAAATGTGTAATGGTGCCATCTGTCGTTATATCCATTGAAGAAGATTACTTGGAAGACGGTATTTTTTAATGTTCCATTTTTTATTTTGTTTATTATCATTATTCCTATTAGTTCTCCAAGTATTCAGCTCGTCTGCAAATTGCCTGCATACTAGCGACATTTCTTGGCATCAGATAGGAGGCGGCGTTGTTAACGACAGCTAGCCATACTTTGAACTATTAGAAATTAGCATGACTGACGGACTGAGATATTTTGTATTTCTGTTTAATAATAACTAACAAGCCCGCACGTCCTGCACAAGCACAGGACACTATTGTTATCTGAATGATTGAATATGATACAAAATTTAAAATATTTATGGCTATCAAAGTAGTTTTAATAATACGTTAATAATATCTTTAATTAAAGAGCTCCTTCGTGGCTAAGCGGTTAGCGTACGCGCCTTTGGCGAGGGAGACCCGGGTTCGATTCTCGGCGGGAACTCGAATGGTTCGGAGTCCACGTTAATCAGTAGGTCCACATCTCATATAGTCTCGCCGCTGAACGGGACGTTAAACTCAAAATCAACTCAACTCAATATCTTTAATTAAGAATTTTTCGATAATTACTCGATTCTAAGAGGCACCCCGATTTCGCTGGGTTAAATTAAGGAAAACTAGTAATATGTTACGCTTTTACTATTACTAAAGCGCTCTTTGATATTGGTCATTTTCAGTGATTTTTATATATCCCTCTCTCCTCCCCATGTTGCAGGGCACGGCATGTTAAAAATTATCCCAGGCCCGAATGTCATGTATGTTGAAAATTTGATAGAAATCGGTTAGCCAGTTAAGTTCTATTTATTTTTATATATTAATCTCCCCCTTCTCCTCCCCCCCCCCTAGGTTCTATCGTCAAAGTGAGAATATTTAAAAAAAAACTTTCCAGGCTCGAATGATATCTATGTTGAAAATTTGATCGAGATCGGTCAGGTGGTTCAATAGTTATTAAATTATATTTAATTTTATATCTCTCTCCCCTTCTCTCTTCCTACCCTAAGTTCTACCGTCAAAGGGATGTGATAAAACCCACTCTAAGTCCGAACCTCATCTGTGTTGATAATTTGATTAAGATCGGTTCGGTGGTTTAAGCGTGATGAAGGCACAAAGACAGTCACTTTTATTTTTTGTTTACATATATGTCCCCCCCTTCCCCTTCCTTACATTGTACCGTCAAAGTAAAATGATGAAAACATCCCAGATCCGAACTTATCTATGTTGAAAGTTTGATCGATATCGGTCGGGTGGTTCAATAGTTATTAAGTTTTATTCATTTTTAAATATTTACCCTCCTCCTCTTCCCTTCCCTCTCCTAAATTTTACATCAGAATGAAATAATAAAACTCTTCCAAGGTTCGAACTTCATCTATTTGATTGAAAATTTGATTGAAATCGATAGGGTGGTTCAAGAGTTATTATCTCACGAACATGATAACTTTGATTTTTATATTTATTGATTTTTGTATATTTGAGTTATTAAGTTTTATTTATTTTTTATAATTCCCTTTCCTCCCTCTCCCCTAAGTTCTACCGTCAAAGTGAATAGCTAAAAACACTCCCACGCCAGAACTGCATCTACGTCAAAAATTTGATCGAGATCGGTCGGGTGGTTCAAGAGATTAAGTGTCACAAAAATAGTCACTTGCAATTTGTATCTGAAGGTTTTTCTTCACAGACACCGCTATTAATATAATAATAATAATAATAATAATAATAATAATAATAATAATAATAATAATAATAATAATAATAATAATAATAATAATATCATTATTATTAGTAGTATTAGTATTCAAATTTATTTTGAGTCCTGTGATTTGAATTTCGCTGTCTACTATAATAAATGATTTGGGCTTAGTATTACTTCACTAAGTAAAACTCTGAGAGACTTCCGTCTACAACATCTTTCTCATCTTTGATTGTTTATAGCTTTAGTGTAAGATGCCCTATTGCTTCTTCCTGG
The DNA here is from genome assembly GCF_964235325.1 of Thermobia domestica. Taxonomy (NCBI): domain Eukaryota; kingdom Metazoa; phylum Arthropoda; class Insecta; order Zygentoma; family Lepismatidae; genus Thermobia; species Thermobia domestica. The sequence goes on along the minus strand of NC_137463.1, from coordinate 175,357,716 downwards.
AACCATGTTAATATATAAATAAAGCACAATATCACCTATTAATAGCACTTAAAAAAGACTTGAAAACAGGATTGGTAGTAAGTTTTTTCTTAATGTATCTGATATGTAATTGTAACAGGAATATATTTTTAAAATTGTTAATGTTCCAAAGGCAGTGTATGTGAGAGTGATAATACAAATTTTGTTATATGTTTTATCATTTTTAAAGAAAACGTTTAGGTTATTGAATAAATAGTCAAAAATAAAAAAAATATTTTTTAAATGATAATCTTCATTAATATACTTCTTTTTTTCTTTACAGGTATGTTTGAGTTCATAATGCCAAGGTTGGGAGTTTGCTGTAGCAAGCGGTAAGTAGAAGCATATTTAAAAAATAGTATTGTTGAGTCACTAATGAAGTTTAAATAAAATATTCTTATTTATTTAAACAAATTATTCCCTTGAGAAGTGATTGTTTTGTACATTATTCAGCCCAATTTTCCAGTTAAGTTTACTAGTTGTTCTCCCCAAGCCTTGAAGACGTCTGTTAAGAATATCTTAATATTTTGCCTAGATGTTATTTAGTCCGCAACTCTTAAATTTATTACAGTTTGCATAACATTGTAGAACTTAATGTGACGGGCAGAGGGAAATGTTTATCATTACATATCAGATAGTAGAAAGAAGACACAAACACTTCAGGTAGAAGGAATCGTTCCTGGTATGTGGCATTTTTCTATCCCAACGCCATGCAAGTTTTTGGTGGATAGTATTATATTTGCAAAGGATTCTCCCGGTTTCTCTCACTTTATCATTCTTCCGATTATTCTATTACCGTTCTCTTGCATTTTATCATGGGTTTCCTTTCTCTTTAATAATACGATGACCATATTTTTGTAAAAACTAAAACAAGGCATTCGGAAAGCTTGATTTATCAGCTTTCTTTATGAACATTGTATGTATTTGCAAATGATTTGTTATTTGTCTAGCAGTCATTTATGCAAATGTTTGGACGAAAGTACACACTATAAGTAACATCAACGTCACTGTATGAGATGTCCAGGTGTTGCTAACAAGAATTTTTAAAATTTAAATAAAAATAAGCTAGTGTGTTTACTTTGACCACATTATATTTTTATTTAAGTTAAAGGTAGTTCCAAAGCTAGAGTAAGCAATATACATTTTTGTAATTTGTTCTCAATCATTTGAGATATCGTTAACGTAGTAGGCAGCTCCATGATTACACGAACTATTTATGTCCGTCCTAGCAATACACAAATAGAGATTATGACTTATGAATAATACTTTACTATTGATCAATATTAAAAACGGGTCAAAATTTACATTTTTCTTAAAACAAAAAGCTAGCCGGGGATTAATATGAAAACGGTACTCTCCCGTTCCAAAGAGTGCGTACGGTTAGCCTGCTTAACGCTATAAACGTGGGATTTTAAATTAAAGATTTCTATTTAAAATAATTCTGCTTAAGTCATGCGAATAATAGGTGCCAAATTTACCACATTATTTCATTTTTGACGAATTTGATCCTGAGAAACAGCACGTTTAACATTTCTCTCTAATGCCCTTTAGACTAAAAAGAGAAGATTATAAACGCTACTGAAGAGGGTTAGTGAAATGAGAAAACGGAAGAATTCCGAAATCACCCACGAACATAATGCTGTGCATCATAGGTCTTAGATAGACTGGGTTTGAACTAAGGGCCTCTTGCACCAGAGATACGCGCTTGATCATTCTGTCGTCATGGAACACTCACCAATGGTGTGTAGAATTACAGGTTTGATCTCAGGCCATGTGAGTTGGTGATGACCAATACTGTATTGTGGCCGTGGATTCTCCCATTTCCTCCCACATTCTCACTCTACTAATTCTTTCATAATCATTCACTTTCGTTATCATCCATCACTTTAGCCTAAAGAGTATAATGGTGGGACGTAAAACTGAATGAGCCAATTTCATATTATAAAGATCTCTCCTCTCGGTTTCTCTCACATTCTTGTTCCAGCAATTTTGCCATAATCTTTTACTTACCTTTATTCGTCTCCTTTAGCCTTCAATGCATAATAATGAGAAGTTGAGGATTTTGTTTCATGTCATCTTCCTATCACGCATTCTATCATTGTATCTTTATCATTGTATCCTTCATCAGACTTTGAAATAATGTTCACACTATATTTTTTTATTCATACTATATAATGTTCACAGGCACAGAAATAAATATATATGATCTTTCTAATCTCTTCCCAACTATAGCTAATACTTCCTTATTGAGGATAGGAATCTTCATTTTAACATTCTGGGAGTGTAGGACCAATATTAACAGACGGTAACCATATTCAGCTAGAAATTAAGCGTCGACTAAAAGCAGGGAATTCGTGTTATTATTCAGTTCAAAGTCTTTTGTCGTTGCGAATTCTGTCAAGAAATTTGAAGCTTGAAATATATAAAACGATAATCATGCCTGTTGTTCTGTATGGTTGCGAAACATTACTGCTCACTCTGAGGGAAGAACGTAGACTGAAAGTATTTGAGAATAAGATCCTAAGACGAATATTCGGACCGAAGAGGAACGGGAACGGGGAATGGCGGAAACTTCATAACGAGGAACTGTATAATTTATATCGTTTACCAAACATTGTTAGGGTCATCAAATCTAGGAGACTTAGGTAGGCAGGTCATGTAGCCAGAATGGAAGAAAATAGGAACGCATTCAAAGTTTTAATTGGAAGTCCAATCGGAAAATGACCATTAGGAAAACCTAGGCGCAGATGAGAGAACAATATTAAGATGGATCTCGCAGAAATAGGAATATAAAGTAGAAACTGGATCCAGTTGGCTAAGGATAGAAGTCAGTGGAGGGCTTCTGTAAATGCGGCATTGAACTTCCGGGTTTCATAGACCATAGAGTTAGTTAGCTAGGAGTGTAGAAATTTCATGTCCTTTTAAAAATACATAATATACAACATAATAGATGAGTGTCACAAATCATAAGAAAATACTGAAGTTAGAACAAATGATAACTAATAGAACAAAATGAGCTGAAGTTTTTTTCAACATTGGTAACCATCACTGAAGACCAAACTATTAGAAATAACGAGAACGAGGGAAATAATAATATCTTTTGTTCAATTCAGTACACGGCATACATATACAAACGGGGCACAGATGAGCAAATCCATTAAAAAGAAAAACTCTCATTGTTCGTGCGTTGTATAAAGAACAGAGATATAAAAGTGATTTTGTTGGAGAGAAAGAATCCTACTGCAGGTTTAAAGGTGAGGGATAGGGGAATGTATAAGTGAGGGGGCAAAGATAAGTGAAAAATACATTCTTTTCAAAAAAAAAAAAAAAAAAAAAAAAAAGAAGAAGAAGGATCTAGTGCGTACAATTCGTCAAGTTGAGAGAATAATCTAAATGGGCAACTGGGAGAGGTTAAGTGCTTCTGGCGTGGAGGCATTCTTAACGCACATAACAGGAGTGTGTGTATTTGTGGCATATATGCGTGTCTTTGTATGCATGTCTATGTATGTGTGTGTGTGCCTGTATGTGTTAGTGAGAGGTAATGTATGTGTACCATCTCCGTTATCCGTAAGGCTGGATTACCTAACATTACCATATGCGTTAAAACTCTCAGCCACCGCCCGTCTGTTTCTGCACTTCAGTTTACATTTACAAATCCGGGCAATATCTCGCTAAAGGAGAAGCAGTAGGTTAGGAAATGGTCGATTATTATTTTTCCCGTTTTTATTTGAATATATGGAACGCTTTGATGGGGGAATCCCAAAAGAGCATTATGGGGGTGGGAAAGCGAAGAAGCATTATACTTATGGAAGACCTTTGTTCACATTAAGGGAAAATTCTTGGATTCCTTTGTCCCTGGCTCCTTTTCGCTTTATAGAATCTTTCCCATGTTCTGGCACTCATCCTGATGGTATGGCTATCAAAACTGAAAAGAAGATGGGACTCTTATGATGAGACGGAGGGGCGAAAACAATCCCTCTGGCTTCTGGTATTATGGCTTGATAACATATTAAGGACAAAAGCCAAACAATTGGATCATAAGTAACGTCTCATAAATCACGTCTCTTTTCTGTGTCTAAAAGCCACTGTTAGTGTTATTATTTCCTGCTTTATACTTGATTTTTCTTTTTCATGTTGTCTGTGTGCAGACTGTACTTTATACACGTAAATCTATTTTTTAAAATACAATTTTTCATTATTAATGGACGTTTTTAATATCCGAGCCATTTGTCCGTTTAAAGTAAAACTTCCATTTTTATTATATTTTATTATATTATGAAAGAATTAGACAAGCAAAGGAAAGAAAGACACTGTGTTCTTGTCGCCCGAATTTTAAAGTATATATCAAATCACGTAAACATACGGCCAAGTGTTTTTCATATACGGTATAGCCTACGTACATTGTGTATGCTTGACAAGAATATTGTTGAAGTTGATGGTGTTCTTAGCTTCATTTGAGGTACATAATCAATTTCGAACCCGTTCTGAAAGTGCCTAAGTGTGTCGTCGACTGTTATACTATATAAGTAATCTGCTCGAAGGAAAAACCCAGCCCGCAAAACTAAAATAGTAGGATTAGGATAGTCGTTTCCCTCCTCTGAGCTTCTGGGAGGCATGTAGGAAACTGGAAATCAAGAGTGAATGGATAGATTTAGAATTAGAAATGAAAATAAAATAAAAATAAAGTAAAATTTCTAGTTTTACGTTCTGTGGGAATGCTCTTTAGGCTAAAAAAGACAGAGATTCAGAATTAGAATTAGGGATACAAGTATATGAGAACTCAGTACTTAAGGCACCACGTTCTGTCAATTAATGTACCGCCAATGTATAAATTCATTCTAATAGCTCTTTACTTATGAATCAACCGTCTTTGACAGAAGGCGTTCTTACACATAATTCACAATTTAATGGATTCGTTTTTTTTTTTTTTTTTTTTTTTTTTAATGAACTCTACTCGTATTGGATGATGAAAATTTAAAAACTGACTTTCTTCGAATGTTACTTAGGCCTGTTTCTCGTCCCTTCCGTCTCATTTTGGTATGGGTTTACATTACAAACTCTGCACCCTGTGGAATTGTAAGAGTTTGTGTTAGAAAAGTAGCATTGTTCCTATTTGCTTATAGATTATGAAGCTAAGTTAATGGAATAAAAAAAATATTTAAAAAAATGCTTTCTTTTCTAAAACAATAACAAACAAAAAAACAAATCGTATCAAAGAGTTAAAAATAATTTTGTTTTCAGTGGCGTATTTACGATTTTGTTCCGGGGGTCTTTGCTGACTTTCGGGGGGGCTTTACCCGAAAATGTGAAAATTCTGCAAGATATTTCATATACTTTACTATAGTAAGTAAGATTTCGGGAGGGCTTAAGCCCGGAAGCCTCCCTAAATACGCCACTGTTTGTTTTCAAGAAAGTTTTCCAATTATTCGTGACTAAAAAGAAAAGCTTGGAGAGCGCTCTTAAATACAATCAATTTTTAAGTTCTTTAGATCTCATGTAAAGCTCTCATATACAATCACTTGATTTACATGAGAATTCAAGAACTTGTAAATTGATTGTATATGAGAGCGCTCCCAAATGCTTTTCTTTTTAGTCATGCATAAATAGAAAATTTTGAATTAATTTTCTTGAAAATAGAACTCTCTTACTTTTTAGCACGGTTCATTTTGTTGTAATTTTTTTTAAAAAAATAGAAAGCATCTTTTTAAAAAATATTTTATGTTCGAAATGTGTTATGAAAAATCGTGAAAACCTGAAACTTTTGCTAGAATTTGAATGTTTACCCCTCTGCAGTAGACAGTCCCACTTTACTTTAAAGTCTAACTGGTTGCATATAAAAGACTAATATTGACCTGTAAAACTATAAGGGAGATATAAATTTAAAAGTATATAAATGTATAAAAGTAACAATGGAATATAATATTTTCACCTGACATGTCACTGAACAAAATTTCATCATTGTATGACGTCATAAAATCAGTTAATAAATTAACATTGCAACATTTAAATACATGGTTGAACTACTGTAAGTTAAAAAGAAAGCATTTAAAAATTGATCCGACAGTAACTTGTCCGAATATCAAGTGAACTGAAATCGTGTTTCAGCATATCTTGTATCACGTCCTTCGTCCCTCAAAGATACACTTGTTTTTCAGAAAATGTCCAAACCACTGAATTTATTTTCATGCTTTTAAATAATTTTAAACCTAATATTAGACTATTATTTTGCTTCATTCTTAGCATTTTCACATTGTTTCTGTTTTGGCTATTTTTCTCCACTCACATTTCAAAAGCCTCTAGTCTTGTTTTTGTTAATGTGAATATCCGTGCTTCCTCCCCGTAGAAAACAACACTCCATGCACACAAAAATGTAGTATCTTTATTTTTTAAAATTGTTTATTCAAAAATCCACAAAGTATAGTTTTCGTCTTATAAATGTTCATTTTGCCATTCCTATCTTTGTTTTTATTTCACGTTCGCACTCTAGGTACCGACTACTTTCTCACCTTCTACGTCTATGGTATATTTGAGACAGACTTCTTCAGGGTGCGATCTACTATACCGAACAAAGAAGTGAAAGTATGTGCTCATTACATTCATGTGACATATACATCATACTACGAGCATACAACTTTTAGTATCACATTTTGCTTGTTGATAATATCCACGAACTGTCTTTATTTGAGACTCATACGTCTTCAATATGTACAGGTGCGTACGAAAAAAAAAATGTGAGCGTCATTGGCTACCAATACGATATAAATGCTGCTAACAATATAAGTTGTGTTAAGAGCAAGATATTTAAATTGTGTGTGTACCAGTAATCTCGAAATACATTTATGCACAATTACCTTTGCTGTTTAATATGAAAATGAGAAATAATAATAATAATAATAATAATAATAATAATAATCTATATATATAAAAGAGAACGTACAAATCCTTTGTGAACTCATCACGCTAATACGGCTGAACCGATTTCTTTCATTTTTGGGGGGTTGTTAGGATTTGGACCCTAGATGGTTTTTATCATATCACTTTAATTTTTAATTACCAGTGTCTTGAGATAATGGACCATTCAAGTCTCCATAGTTCATCATAGGTAAAAATAAGCGTATGTATATGCAACCCGCATGACCACGTGACTCGGCGGGTTAACATAAATGACAGGCGCTTGCAATTTGAAAGCGAAAAAGTAAAAATTATCTAAGTAACAAAGTTTATTGCGTTCCGGGGTGACCGCAGCGAAGCGGGGTGAACGCTGCTAGTAATAATAATAAAAGTATCTGCCAACAATATAAAAGCAAGGGCATGAAAGGTAACATGTTAACTTACCTCCAAATTCTGTTCTCTTTTTCAATGGAAAATTGATGGAACTTGTACCCACCGGGACAATCCAACAATCCACGAGATATCCTTCGCAGAGTATGTTAAGTTTGATTTTACTGCATTTCTTTTCTTTACAAAAATTGAATTTTCGTCTTCGACGTGCGTTATTTATTTCATTTCCAGTCTACGAGATACTACATATGCGATAATGGAATAGTTTCTCTTAGAGGTTGTGATGGTGTTTTTGTAAGGAAAAATCAATCACCACAATGGACTTTGTACGCTCATGATATATTTTGATTCTGCACGCCCGGCCTACGAGACCTCTTCGATCCAATCACCATTGCTTTTGACATTTTTTTACATGCTTGCTTTCATCTCATATCATTCACAGTGTTTACTCGCATTTTCTAACATCACGTTTATGTTTTGTTAAGACTCTGCAGGAATAGTCAGCCATATCAACCGCGTACAACTAATCTTCTTTCTAAATTCCATCGTGTTCTTGTCTAGACCCTTCTTCAGTACATATTAAATAATTCTGGTAAAATTTTACAGGGAATTCCGACAGTATACGGAAATCTCTACTTTATGTGGAGATCTGTATCCACAGTGCCACCAAGATGGCAAATCACCATTAATTAACTAATTAGTAAATTACCATTAATGCTCAATTACTGCTACCATTAAATAGATATAGCTGAGTCATTTTTATTTATTTTTTACATATTGTTTCCTGTACAGGTAATATAATACCAGATTAGTTTATGCTGTATGGTCTAAATTTTACAAGTCGTATGTGGTTAACTTTCTAGAAATAATTGCGTCTCTGTTAGGAGTATATGTACTCTGCTAGAATACAACAGTAGATACAATCTGCTACTTAACAATGTAGTTTTTACATAAATAAATAAATAATTGTTCCAGTAGAATGAAAATTATTACTTTATTATTAGGAATTTATTATTTAATTTATTATTTATTATTAGGAAAATTATTATTAGGAACGAATGGCATACTTTCTAGCACCATAGATATTCGATTTTTCGAAAGCTACGCATGGGAATTTTTTCAAATATCATTTTCTTCAGTTCGATGTGATTTATAAATAAATAGGTCTAAGTAGAAAAGATAGAAAGAAAATTTAAGTATTATTCATTATTTTGGACTATATCTTATTATCATACTTTGTTCTGTCGTCTGAAAGCCTAATGAGGCAGGATATACCACAATATTGTAATATGACTGAAGTTAATTGGTAAAGGGTAAATTATATTTTATTAACCTTGATATTAATATTTTGTAGATTTTCATATTTTAAATGGAAATAAAAACTCAATTCCCACTCTGGTGCTGTTAGGTCATTCACAGTTTTAACTCCTGATTTAATATGACAGTTATTATTAATTTTGTCATACGGTCACAGCACCAGTTTTGGGTAATTATCTAATCTGATGTCTCTAGTTTTTATTTATCCAATTAAGACCATCTATCGTAACAAATTATTGCTCTACCTAAATTAAATGGTTAAGTTCGTTATGAGATTGCATTCTAAATTGCCCTCATGCTAACATGTTTACTATTATATGAGTTAAATGTGGATATAGTTTTGCATGTCGACGTCCGGAGCTCGATCAATCTAAACTACTTTACTATCAACATGTATTGTTTTGTTATTGCAATAAAATGAGGATATGTTTGTAAGTATTTTAATAACAAACTATGTAAAATCTCGAGTAAAATAAAAAATGTATTGAAAAAGATTTTACAATATTTATGTCCTTCCTAATTTTCCTTTCATTATGACAACTATTACAAAAAAGTACATATTCACTATTATAAAAAATACATACTCAATAATGTCTTGTAAATTATTTTACAATATCTGTGTTTCTTTCTCTGTTGAATCAGATGTTAACAGAACTTCCTTTCCAGATAAATTTTTGTTTTTATTATTCCGTCAACTACTGTCTGTTCCAAATGACAGGTTAAAGGAGTAATAGAAAATTGTTTTTGAAATAATATGTTTGACTGCAAGGATGTGATGACAAAAAATTATGATAAACGATGTCCACGCTGTTACACAACGGCACTATGCTTGCGGAAGCTTGAAATCTCCCTGACTAGTAGCAGAGATTCTGAGAATTCTGTAACTTTTCTAGAAAATTCGAATTCCCTGACTCTTCCAGGATATCTCGCTCACCTCGCCACTATGTATTGCAAGTAATAGAAATCTCCCCATAAGAAAGAGTAACCAAAAGCTTCCTGTAGTTTTTAATTTTTAACGCTGATCCTTTTTTACCTCATTTCATTTTATTTCATCCTTCCTTAATTTTTTTCATTTCTGGTCTCGAAGGGGGAGGTCCGGATCCCCCTTAGCTACGTGTCTGTAGGGAAGGAGTTGATGCGCATAAGCGTACTGCCTCTTTTAGTACAGTGGTGTCAAAAATTATTTCTGCTAATAAGCATTGTATTCTATTTGTTATCCCCAATAATGCCACTTTTCTTATAATTTATCACAAGTATCATACAGTTATGTTAATAACGAAAGGTCCTTTCCAGTAATTTCCTGTAATCCTACGTAAGATTTTAACAAATTTGTTATGTACTGAATATTCTTCTTTTAGGAAGAGCGGCTCTTTCTCGTCAGCATAAACATCAAGATGTGCCGTCTGCGAGTGTGAGTAAGAACATCAAAAAAGAAACCAGTTGCTCGAGTTTTTTTTTTTTTTTTAAATTTACCTGCTTAATTGAATTGTAATAGCATGCGACTTCATAGTGCGTGGTCTTTGGTTCTATTCCCAATTGGACCATTAACATTTTCTGGTGTTGACCCGTCAATGAATGGCCACGGTAGCTCAGTGGTAGAGCGCTCTCCTCTGATGCATGCAGTCCATTGTTCGATCCCAGTCTGCGCCAAATGGGCCTTGTGGAGAACAATCACCATTACGTGTTGTCCCTTTTGCTTCCAGTTTATTCGGTTATTATCATCACCTCCCTTAGCCTCCAAGGCATAATCAATAATGTGTCGTAATTTCATTTCATTTTTTTCATCATCATGAGGCAATGGGGAAACTATGTGAATTAAGAAGTGGTGAAGTGAACACCAGAAAGTCAGATATAATGATACCTGGAAGCTGGTGCACTGACTATGCACCACCACGTTGAATGTACTACATCTGGCTAGCCATAGCCCTTCATGGATTGTAGCGGCAGTGAGTTCAGTATTTCCTTCTATCGGTCAACTAATTTAACTATTTCAAACCTGTATGACTATAAAGAATGAGAATTGCTTTTTATCTGTCTCACCTGCAGTTCGGCTCATCTCTGTATACTGAAATAAAATACTTAAGAGTCTTCATCCCGGCGAAATTAAAATACCGCTAATTTTACAGTAATTATGTGATATATTCAAATAGATAAAAGATAATCGAAATGTGGAACAAGAGCGCCCTAGACAATATTATTTTGCGTGAGATACCGTTATCACAAGTCACCTAGTGGCTTTCCGTTTTCATCTGTTTAGAAACGCGAAAATAAATGCCGATTTTCAAAATGGCTCGAAATAGAAAGCAGATAAGTTTGTCCTGATAACGGTTTCTTATGTAAAATAATATTGTCTAGGGCGCTCTTGTTCCATATTTCAATTATCTTTTATCTATTTGAAGATATCACATAATTACGGTAAAATTAGCGGTATTTTAATTTCGCCGGGATGAAGACTCTTAACATGATGTCGCAAGACCACATGAAAGTCTGTCTGGCCATGCGAAGAGCATTTCAGCCGGTCACTCATGGTCAGTGCATCAGTATATATATATATGAAACTTTATTATCCTCGTGGTCATTTCCTGGCTTTTCCACTGCTGTAAACGTATTAAATAAATGTTCTTTTTTTTTAAAAAATATTATTTATCCTTATATATTATTCTATAAGTTCTATTTTCATATGGGTAAATTAAGTTTGCAGCCATCTACATGCTTTGTTGTTTTACTTCATGTCAAATAGTTTTACGTATTCAGCGCATAACAACTTAAAGTATGCATAATGGCTGCTTCCATTTAAATTTGATTTGGTTCATCATATCCTTTTGATTTTCTTGAACAACTATTTAATACATATAAAAGAAATCTCAAGTAAAACTAGTAACCTTCTGGCAACCCTGACATGCGTCTGACCTCACTTGAAAAAAAAATGGAAAATTAGTTTGCAACTTGGCCGTACGCACATATAGATCAAACGAGTTATAAGGGTTTAATTTTATTCTTAATAGACGGCGAAGTCTTAATAGTACACAGTCAATTTTTATAATTACAAAAAAAGAAAAAAGTTTGTCTCGATTTTCCCAAGACTCTTACCCACATTTTATCATTAGATTGATGAAATGTATTGACTTGAAAATGTAGTTTCCCATTATATACTAATAATTAAGAATGTGTATTAGGGATGGATAAAATTGTCCGGAATGGGAAATTTCACTCTCCGGATTTCGGAAAAATTCCGAATTCCTGATTTTTTCCCCGAAATCCGGGGTTTTCCGAACTTCGGAATGTCTTCCATTTTAATTTCCGGATTCTGGAAAGTAAAAATTCCGGAATTGGCCATTCCTAACACACACACACACACACACACACACACACATATATATATATATATATATATATATATATATGGCATTGTATCTATATAAAAAGTTCTTACATTTCGCGTATTGATTTGACATCCTTAAAATCCCTTACGTACTTTTCTTTCTTTAAAGTAAACACTGATTTTTTTTTTTCCTGTAGTAGTGAAGATGCTCATGATTGTTATCGAAATTACGCCAATGTAAAGTAATAGAATCTGCCAGGAAAATATATTCTCCCTTTAAAGAATAGAATTAGACGAAACATTTTCTAGTTTATAACAACTAAACCTAACTGTAGATCTCGCAATACAGAATCTTCTCCCATCTGCTGGTCATTCGTCGTGATAATGGTAGTCCTTCTTTAGCATGTCTGTTCGTCAATCTTTTTTTTCCTTTTCTTTTATTTCTTCTGTTTCTATTGTTTCTCTTCGAACTTCTTCACCATTACAAGAAGAAACTTGATTTGATGGTTCAAAGGCAGATCGTTTTCGAAGAGGGAACCGCCTTGAATTATGAGCAACGTCACGTCCTCATGGCGATTCTCCCCTCTTTGAGGACTGCCAGCCATCAATTTTAGCTAAGTCTATTCTTTTAGAACGAAGTAAAAATAAGCCCCAACGCAACGTCAATATACTGATCTGGTTGCTCCACTTCAGCTAAATTGGCGGATGTGCGTGGGGTTTCTTGCCATCACGAAGTGTCTGTCAGACGTGTTACCTTCGATTTCGTTTTAACATGACTTGAGAAGAAAAAAATACTCAATTACATGCGATAACAGTATTGTTCAGGTCATTACTTGAGCGTAGCATCTTTTGTAACTGATTTTATTGTAACAAACCGGATAAGAACGAAACCAAATTGTATAATTTACGTAAAACATACGATGTTGTTATGCAGCATAAATAAAGTTGCACTATGCATTTAATAACAAAGAGAAGGAATATATTTCTTAAGACAGTGAGCAAGCTGCGTTACTAGTGGTACCATTCATTACAATCAGTACATTGTATCTTTGATATTTTTTGTGCTTTCAGAAAGAAAAAAAAAAATATGTGGCAGACGGTAACAGAATATTATTTCCACATCTCAGACGCCCTGAATATTCTCATTACCCAAGCCGGCGCCACTTTCGCCTTTATTTTTTTAAAGAACATGAAAAAGTATCGAGAGTTTTTTTTTCGTTTTCCAGTCTTGCACTCTGTCTCTCTCCATTCTCATGATACGAGTGGTTGAACGAATAGATAGATATGAAGAGAGAACGTAGCTGAATTGGAAGTACTAAATTAAGTCCTTCTAGCCCAGTCTAATAGCTATTTGAAGCTCATTCTCATGCACAGCACGAGAAAGCGACCAGAGTTTTTTTTTTTTTTTTTTTAAGTATAGTGGTGGTGGGATTCTGTTTCGACTAGTGTATCCCTTCATCTCTCTATCCCTTCTTTCTTTCTCTCCGTCTCTTTCTCTTCTCCGTGAGTACGGTTCCCTAAATCAATATCGTAATGGTTTAGGACCAACGACATGTGCTGTTAATGCCAACACCAGCATGTGTGGTACAATATTACATCTCATATATATATATATATATATATATATATATATATATATATATATATATATATATATATATATATATATATATATATATATATATATATATAAAGGAAAAATCTACCTTTACCCGCAGGGTTGCTATTATGGACAGTAATTAAGACGCGCCGTTCAAATACACCCTTCATATTCTTCTGGCGTTGATAAAAAATCGCCAAAGCTTTGGTATGTTTACATCTCTCTCTCTCTGAATGGATGATGTGAGTGTAGCTAAGAAGGGGAATAAATGTGTCATTATAATGCAGGCCATCCTGATTCCCCTCGCTTGGGATAAACCTTCAATAGTATATACAGTATATGTACACACACATATACATACTTAGTAGTTACTTTTCCCTTGATAACAGATTAGACTCATAATTTGACAATAATGCTTATGAAGTAACTATCCCTCGGCGAATGCGCTTCTTCGCACCCAAGCTACCAACGTACCAAGAGCATCCGTGTAAACTCTTATTTTCGTGAACATTTATAAGCAATTTTGTGCTATTGCAGTCGTTTGTATTTTATAACGCTTACTAGACACGAGAACAGATAGAAGAAAATGTCGTAGCCATGTTTGAAGGAAGCGGTAATGGTGTTTTATACGATACACTAGCCAACAGTCTTCGCATCTGTGTCTCTGAGAGGAAGTTGAGGGGATCGGTTAATCGTGTCTGGTTACAGAGCTATCTCTAAAATATTCTGATTAATGGTTACACATGGTAGTAATGGCGATACTTGACGACAAGCTATAATAACATTGAATTGCTACGAGTTTACAAAATTATTGCTAATAGGTAATAGAATGAGGTTCTCCGATAGGGTCGAGGGAGTTGAAGGCTGTTCAATTTGTGGAAACAAACATTACACGTTAGCTGTTTATTTATATTCTCAATAACAGGAACTCACTTGTTTTCTAATAGTTATAAGAATAAGTGATTTGTGTTCTGTTAAAACTTTGAATAATGCAATATTCAGTTGAATATATGGCGCACTCAGTGCACAAGTGAATACTTTCTTTGATCATTTTGGATATATTCTACCTGAAACTTCTTTCAAATTCCTATCCAGATATTGTAAATAATGAAAACAGTGTTACCTTTTCCATTTACTTAGGTGTATTGTACAAATTTTGTCTCCTTTTCTCACAACTTCGGTAATTCAACTTGATTCTCTTGTGCTCTGAACGATCCATATTTGTGAAGTTCAAAAATTAAGTGAAAATGTATAAAATGCATGAAAAATTAAGTGTTCAAACGTTCGGTAACGTAATTCTTATAACAAAGAATGCCTCTAAGTATTATTTAACACTTATTTTTTTTTAATAAGAATATTATAAGAATAACACTTAATTTTCACTTTTATTCCCCTGTGGTTTTGGGTAATAATATCGCGAAAAACCTCAAGTAAATGGCATAAATGATCATTTAAAAAATGAAGGAACTCCTTTTCCCCAGTGTCAAGCTGGGGCATACTTTAAACAATAATAATAGTCATAATAATAGATAAGATTACTAAATTATTTTTTTAGTCAAAGCTACGAAAGTTATCATCACTCTTGTTACGAATGTTATATAGGCTATACAGTATTTTCTTAACATATCAGTTTTCTATAACTTTTTGTTTAACAAACTAATTTTAGCATGTTAAGATCCAAGACTAAGTTTAATAACAATAGTTGCTGTTGAGTCTTAGAATTTTATAAATTTGAAGTAACCCCTTGTCTAATTTTCCAATTATAAAAAATAAATTAGATTTTAGGTTAATTGTAGTAAACTTACTGTTCTCATACTGATTTTAACAATTCATTTGTCTGTTTTCTAAAATGAATACCATAAAACTCTCTCAATTGTATATTTTAGTCAGTTAATGTCGATTGAAAACAAGTTGCGAAATGTTTGGAATTCATTGTATTTCAAACATGTACTTGGATTTTTAATTTCTTGGAAATCTCCAGCATACAAAGTTCTTTCGTTTTATTGTTAGGTGGTGTATATACGTTCGTTTCTAATTAAGCTATTCAATTGAACGACATTGTTTGTTCTATAAAGGTTTCGAAACGACGTTCTATTATTCTCTGAGCTACTACGCACCTCTATAGGAAACGCTAGCAGAGGTTCGCCTCTTTGCTAAGTGCTCCCTATTGTGTATAGCAATATGTTTTTATGCTCAGTTCTTGTTCATACACTCAGATTCAACCTTTGAAATACGTCTAAGATTATGTGAGCTGGAACAGATTTAACTCAATCTGAAGTTCTGAAACTGTATATAAATATTTTTCAGAAAATGTCTCCGTGTTTATCTTTTTTATTTATTTATTTATTTATTTATTTTTATTTTTTCAAGCTTCGTTTGGGGATTTCACTCGGTATGACTTCTTCTCCCATTAGAAAATATGTAAGTTCGTATTTGAAATAGCTCCAATCCCCATTATTATTCCTATATTACATAATTTCTAAAAAATCATAAATAAATTAATACGAAACAGTTGCAACATTTTAGATTTTCCGATGGGGACGACAATTTATCTGCGACACAAGAGTTTCATATTTTATTTGTATGTTAGAATGCAATTTATTAAAAAGCACGTGTTTCTCAAACTCAGGGGGTCAGTTGCCTCTCTCCCCTCTCCAAATGACGTCCCTGGTACCAAAGCGAAAAGAATTTCAATAAGATATTTAACCTAATACTGTGCTGAGTAGTTAAATGATATCCAAATGAAATTGTATTAGATTTTATTGAATCATCAGTATTCAGCGTAGTTTCTACAAAAGAGTAATCTTTCTGTTGATAATTTAGTTCAGTAATTTGCTTCCAGTTGTCACTGCTATTTCATCATAATATAGATGGATTCTTTTGACGAAATAAATACTTGTCTTAGTACTCAGAATACGAATTATTTGACTTTATATATAAAACTTCAAATCTATCTTCGGTTTCGAACACTTAGTATTTATCCGAGAAATAATATCAATGTTCATGCATATGAACTTTCTCAACAACTTAACGTGGCTAAGTGGCAAAATTATATTTAAAATAAATATGCACAATAAATCGCATACATATACTCTAATGGTCCATTTTACTCTGACCCACTTAGTGCCATCAACATCAATTAGATACACGGTATATAATAATGAACATTTGAAATATTCTATTATCCCACTAATCAAGCCCCGATATTCATATTACAAATCATAATGCAAAAGGCCCAACGTGTACGCAAGTCATTGATTTATTTCCAAGCACTGTCTACCGTTAGACCAGAATTTGGAATTAGACCTGTTGTTAGTTAGGTCGAAGAAGAAAATAAAATGTCATGAGCTTTTTGTGAACCAAATCAATTGGATTACAAACAAGATTACTAGTATTCTAGGTAGTGTGGTTACTTGAACTTAACATCGGAGAAATTTCAGAGCATGGTGGAGCATGGTTTTAATTGAAATTCAACCTAAAGTATGTATAAATAAATCTAAAATGTTGTATTTATATATAAGGACCAAGATATTTCGGTAATCTATCAGATATACAAGCAGTGCAAATAATTGGTGGTAGCCCTCCAACTGTGGGAAGGAAAACTAAGGTAAATTTAACCGTGCATTTTATTGTTCACCTTTGAACTGAAAATCCACTGAACTGAACGAAAATCCACAAAATTTCTAGTTCTAGTATCTTCCTCTTAATTTACTTCGTCACAGATGAAATCATCAACAAAGTGCTCCAGCCAACTCACTGAAACTTTAACACTTAACCTCTGGCAATCAGGGGCGGATCCAAGACGGATTTCTGGGGGACGATGGGTTGTAATACTGCTACTTAGGGCTACTTTTAAGAGCTCCAAACTCTGGGATGGGTTTTATTTATATATAAAATAAGAAAATTTCCTCATCTGACGGGGGAATCTCCCTCCTGGATCCTCCCCTGCTGCCAATGGAAAATCTCGCTCTGATGATAAAAGTTTATGTTGTAATTGAGGTTCTATATCCAAATGTAATCAAAAACTTTCAAAAGTAGAGGTACCGGTACTTTCCAATGTGACGA
This sequence comes from Thermobia domestica, assembly GCF_964235325.1. Lineage (NCBI taxonomy): Eukaryota > Metazoa > Arthropoda > Insecta > Zygentoma > Lepismatidae > Thermobia > Thermobia domestica. The sequence goes on along the minus strand of NC_137463.1, from coordinate 175,340,113 downwards.
TTTCAACTTCCATTACGTCAATCGATGATAGTCCAATATTTTACTCAATATTAGGTCTACTCTTCACACGATTCTTACAAAAAATAAAAAAAAAATAATGTATCACTATGTACATGATTTTAACAGTTGAGATATTTAAAACGTAGTAACTCTACCTTAAAAATATATTTTCAGAATGTCACAAAATGAATATAGGTCGTGCGTTCTCAAAATTTCAGGGTGATCTAACCTCGTCACCGTGTATGTAAGAGCTGATTACTTACAATTGACAAAGAGCTCACTTAACATTTAAAGAAAATTGTATTAATTTACGAGGAAATACGAGATTTCGTAAAATAATTCCGAAAATTAAAAAAAAAAAAAAATGCAAAAACGTATGAAAATTTGAATCACACTAAAAACTTTTGTCCCACACTAAAAACATAGTATTTTGAAATAAAAATTTAACAGGGCATTTTAGAATTATTCAGTTTGAAATGAAATAAACTTACTGAAAATCTATACTTGAGACCTAACAGAGATTTACGAATAAGTAAGCATTCATGGAACTACATTTTGTACGAAATTTCTTGAAATTTATGTAATCAGAAAATAATAATAGCAAAAAAGATCACAACGATAAGTAAAAGTACGATTAAAATTCGTTGTACAGCGGTGGACACTTCTAAATGGTACAGCCATATGGAGATTTACGGCTAAGGTGTACCATTTAGAAGTGTCCGCCGCTGTACATAAAACTGAGTCGTAAAATAGTTGAAAAAAATATTGATATGATCATAGGCTGAAAGTGCCCATTATGTTTTTATTTTATTTTATTTTTTTTTACATTTTTTAAAGAAATCTTTCATTTTCAGTTTTTCATGGCCCATTCAGGGAAGAATGGCTTGACGTCGCTTTTATAGTGAAAATAGTTTGAAAACACGAAATCACTTTAAAGGAATATTGTAAATTGAATGGCGACTAAATAGTACTTCCTCCGAAGGATTGACTTTAACCTTTCTTGTTGACATGTTACGCCTAAGGTTAGAATAGAAATATTTGTTTATCAACAACAGTCTGTTTGATGAAAATACAATATTGTTTAATAAAGCATTCCTTTTTTGGCTCAACATTGCTGAGCTTCCCCTGTGCTGTATCGAGTGCATTGGAGCCCGAGGGTAGTTCCCGTAGCAATGGGCCCATTCAAGCAATTTGGATTGTTGTGGAAATCTGCAAGGGAGGAGCTAAAGTTGTGAGGGGGATAGCAGTGCAAATGTCCCCAGAGGATGAAGGGGAGATCCGATATCCTGCTAAAAATCTTACGGGAAGATGCTCATTGCAACTGATAGACAGTGTGATGTTCCAACACAAACATATACAACAAAGAACTTACTCGAGTAGACAAATGCTTTGGAAAAGGAATTTCATCCATCAGATTATGAATACCTTAAAAGTCCTGAGATTCTGGTGCTAAAAGTCGTTTTCATTTTTTAAGGTATTTGTTCTTCCTTTTCGAATGAAAACAATATCTTTAGTGCTTAGTATTCACACTTTATTTATTTATTTATTTTTACATCATCTTATAATGTTACTGTCTTCTGTATGTAAAGAAGTTGTCACAAAAGCATGTGGTATCTCTTTATATAAAAGTAGTCCTGACTTACTGATTGAATCAGGGTTGCCAACCGTCCCGATTCTGTCGAGACTATACCGATTTCTGACTTATTTGTCCCGTGTCCCGACCGGACACTCATCGGGACGCACATTGTCCCGATTTATCGATTTTCAAAGTTAATATTTTACTGGGCCATTTTCACAAATAAATTAACTTATTCTTTTATATGCTCAGTTTTAAGTATAGAATCAATTTAACAAATTTGTGTTTTAATTTGACTCATGAAATACAATAATAATCAGCTAGTCTTTAATTTATAGTTATTTCCTAATTGTTTTGAGTGATAATCTAGCCGATTATGATGATTAGAGAGCGGATTTTAAGGTGCAGCACCTTTTCTAAAAATGTAGTTGTTGAACAACCAATGTTCAAAATATGTATTTCCGAGCATAAAATGAACTGAAATGAAGGCACTTTGTTGCACCTTTTTCGTGAATGTTGCACCTTTATTGCTGCCAATAAAATTTTCCCTTTTTAACTTCTTTTAGCCTTCAGCACCTTTATTGTCCCTTTTTTCTATTTTTTAAAGATTTGGACAGAACAATGTGTTTTATTTTCAATCTGGTTTGCACACAATATTCCAAAAATTTAGACACAACTTTGACGGATTTGCTGGATAGAAGTAGTGTAAAAGTATATATACTTATCTCTGACATGTACTGAATGGTTGAAAGATTAGAGTCGGCTAGTGGTGCTAAAACTGGATTCCACGTACATATAATATTTCAAGTTCGAGCTGTAGTATGCCGAGCTGAATAATGGTTGGTGTTGAATCCAATGTAGTAGATTAGCAACCCCGTTGACCTTAGTTTATGATCGCCCCTGTACATGCAGTTATGTTGTTTGTAGCTACACACTTCTGAGCAAGTTGATTTTATGAAAATGCTTACGTCGACTAAACATGCCATATTTTGAAGCGCTTTGTAAATTGAATACCGTAGCTCACCGTAAATACAGTCAGGGATTCCAGTCTGAAGCGAATCTGGAGAAGCAATGTCCTGAACCCTTTATTTGATGTAACAATTCTCTATGTTGTCGAATGAGAAGAGAATGTTATAAAATTTGGGTAACTTTTCTTTAAAAAAATACAAGTTCTGCTTACGGTTATTGAAGCGAGCGTAAGGTCGATTCGATCTTATAACAGTATAGCTAGTGCAATAAAACGGGAACTGCAACTCTTTACCATTTAAGCTTACTGCCAAACTGTAGCGACACCTTTCGACGCAACACAGGACCAGTAATGAAAGCATGCAACATAACTATAAAGCGTTCTCTTCCACTGGAGTTGCTTCATTTCAAAAATATTCTCAGAGCTTCGCCTATTAGTGTATACATTCTACAGGGTCTCCGAGAAGTTCCCATATCACTAGGTTTGAGTATCACAGAGAGGAATTTTTCAAATGGCATCATACATTGTTGAGCGCGATGTATTCAATTTAGTTTCTCTTTTGCGAAACGATTTAGTTGGAGACATCGCAATCATGTTTCTTCACACGTGTTCGTAGGTTCACTATGCGGCCTGTACTACCACATCCTGAACAAAATATACGTTTCTTCGAATCAAACAGAGTTGCTTTACGGGATTAGTTCCAAGTGATATCTAAAGACAATCATTACCCTAAACTTAGTGATGAACAAACTAAAGTTGGTTTGTTTATACAGAGTCCGTCAAAAAATGCATAGATAGCATCTGCTTGTTGTTTTCAAAGTTGAATTGAATTATCAGAGCAATAGGTAGTGTCGTGTTTTCTCAACTATGCCAGTATCTCATGACCGTAACATGTGACGTATGATAGTGAAACAAAAATGGCTGGGGCGCGCTTGACATTTGAGTAACGAAAATCCATTTTAAAGTGTTATTTTAAGTTCGAAATAACACTTTCACGCTCGAATCGTGAAATTGAAACAGAACCTTCTACACACTACCCAGCACGTTCACCAGATTTAATGCCTCTGGACTTTTACCTTTCGGGAACCTTGAAGAATGTCGTGTGTCGCAGGAAACATTTCAATCAACCGCTCGTTGCTATGATTTGTTTCTGACCGCTATCGGCTATCACATTGAGCACCTTCAGTACCTGTGAAGATGCAGGAAATTTGTATTCTGCTTTTATTGTGATATCCTTTAAATTATTGTGATACAGTTTAAACTTGTGATGTATGATTAAGGTTTAGCACTAACAATTAAGAATTTTTATTCCTTAAAATGTGTATATATTTCTTTAACGAACTCTGAAAATTGTGTACTTTATTAGATACCGGTACGCAGAGATTGTTGTAGTTCATGGAAGAAATTTCGCAGATACGACGCCAGAATACTTCTGATGATGATATTCCTATGGACATTAGTCGGCCAGATCAAGAATTTTAAACCAGATAGTTATAACGCTTTAATAGCAATAATCAAACAATAAACTTATTTAAAAATGTATTACATTTTTATTACGTAACTGTAACAGAGCTTGTAAACTGTGCACTAGATTGCGACCACTTTATAATAAAATAGGTGCTTTACTTCATTTTTACACCCAGTTCATCACCTAAGATAATTACAGTGCATCATATCCGGCTCACCTTCTTTGTATATATTTTTTTCTAACTTCACCTCTGCTGTTGTTGTTGTTATTGTATTTTCGCCAATTTTCGTTTAAAAAGAAATGCTATTATGTAGTCAAAGTTTTCTCTCTCTCTCTGTCTGCCTTGTCTTTCCACATCCGGGGCGTCAAACAATGCAGATTCATCCTGGCGGAAGATGCAGTTTTTAGCCCCTCGCTCTCTGCTCTCCTCCCTCCAGTTATGTACCCCCAGTGAAAGAACCAGTGAGAAAAGTGTTGCTAAGTGTTGTGGAAAATTACAACACAGCCACAAACTTTGGCTGGATAGCTTTGCTGGAGCTAGTTTGCTGGTTACGAGGAGTAAGCCGGGAGGAGGAGGAGGAGTGCAGATCAACAGCTAAAGCAGCTACTAATGGATTGTGGTTAGTGGGTGAGCGTTTTGCCATCTAGTTGGTTAGTTTTTAAAACCCTTCGAGCGTTTACTGCTTCATAATCGTTCATTCTGTTCTGTTGTTACGCTTAAAACAGCAGGAAAAGAAGAAGAAAAAAAAATCAAAGTGATGACTTGCAAAATGGACATTGTATAACTAATCGTATGGAAAGTGTAATCCTACGAAGATTGTCTTCCTTGCCACTTTTTAAAATACAATATAGACTACACAGGTTATTCATGAATTTTGACGTTTCTTTTTTTTTTTTTTTTTTTAAACTATCAATTTCATTTGTGATATTTAAATTATAAAAGCGACTTCGTAGAAAACAATATGGATTCTATAACAATATTTTGTGTTACTTATTTATTCGCTACATATTACTGACTTCTCGTCTTTTATATCCAGCACCAGATTGCAGTGACAAGTATGAGAGGGTGAGTCTGGAACTGAGTAACAGGAAGTTATACGACTAATTACGTGATACAAGAAGCTATTTAGGCAAGGTGACCAGAACTTTTACTTTCAAAAACGGGACGCATACGAATCGGCGCCGGGGGGGGGGGGGGAGGTGACTTCCAAATTGCATTTTGGGACTCAGCAGTGTTTTCAATTTATAAAATACATAAGTAAGAATGATAACACAGCGTTTCTAACTTAAGTACAACCCAACAATACTTTTAACTACTTGAATACTCAGAATTCCAACTTAATTTACACTTGAACCACAGAACACTCAATTCCAGAACCTTCCCAATGAGTGTCGGTACGAAAGAGCGTAGAATTTGCATTGACCATTTATATTTTGAATAATAATTACGGGACACCTCGGTCATTTTTGCTTAAAAACGGGACATTTAGGCATCCCGTTTGAGAATCAGAAAAAACGGAACAATGGTTGAAAATAAGGGACTGTCCCGGCTAAAACGGGACGTCTGGTCACCTTGTATTTAGGGGATATCTGAGATTGTTTGCAACATCTTGATTGGCTAATTGTTTGTTTCATCGCTCTTCATTGGCCGTTCTATTCTTGATTGGAAAATGGATTGGCATTATTAGTAGAGCTTCCATGTACGTATTCTGGTCTGGAATAGATGCAGCTACTGGCCAATGATGCTCTTATTTTGAATCAAAGGAGACGGGGAAAGATCACTGGGAAAACTAATGCTGTTCAATCCTAAAATATATTGTATTATAATAGATCTCGCCAGTATATGATACGCTCAAGTTCCATCATCTGCATGCCCTTGTTTACGTAACATTCTGCTTTTGAATTCGTCTCTGGTAGTGTTGGAATCCCAGGTTAACACGATTTGTTAACGTAGTCTGATATAACCTCACTGCTAACAAGTAGCACACATACAAATAACTATAAAAGATATGCAGTTGAGTTTGTGTAAAGTCAAACTCGACTCAGTAGCGCTAACGCCCGCAAAGGGCTATGGCCGGCCAGATTGTGCATGTTCAATGAAGTAATGAGTGATCAGAGCATCTGGTTCCATCTAAATTATGTCTAAAGTGACCCTACGTCCCGATTAATCGAGATTGTTCTGTTTCGAGAATGCAGAATATTGTCATTGATTTTTTTTTTTAAAAAAAGAATAACATATTTTGGCCCGATTTTTATTGCACCATAATATTTATTATTTACTTTAGCAAAATGTTTAATTTACATTGACCAGTAAACAATGTTTCCGCTTGAATTACTACAGTGCCTACAGGAAATTGTTTAGATATATCACATGCGTGAAAGCCTCTTCATTGAAGCACAAAAAAAAAAAAAAAAAAAAACTTTAATATATGAATAGTTTTGAGTAGCTTCTCACTACCAGCTCACAATGCCAATATAGAGTTTTCAGTGTTATATCTTCACAGTGGACAGATTTAGAGGAATAGGCTCACTACTAGGGGCATTAAGTGCATTTTGCTCGCGTGGTTCAACTTTATGAAGTATAATAGTTATACTTTGAAGTATAATAGTTATAGTAAGTTTCATAGTAGCTTATGTAGTAGGGACATCATAAACCTGACTTGTTGGATGCAGTAAGGACATCAAACAACTATGATTGGAATAATCAACGTCACTCTTAATAATTAATGAGCTAATGGCACTATTTAACACAGATTTGTTTTTTGTCAGTACAAAACACCATAATTCAGTTTTATTGTGACACATATATTTATACTTCCATTATGTAACACTATTTCTGGGACACGAGTTCAATCCCCGGTGGGATAGCTTTGAAATTTGAACTATAGGTCCACGTCTCATCTACTATTTTATATTTCCAACTAAATAATACTTTTTTTAAAAAGATGTACCACTTTTACCTCTTGAAATTATGGTAATCGTAATTATGCCTGACTTCCCGTCGCTACTTCACCGAAAAGTCGTGGGCCGCGGTGATTCAGTGGTAGAGCGTTCACCTTTATGTTTGGGGTCCCTGGTTCGATCCCCGTTCACTCCCAATTAACTTTGTGGTGGACAAACACCGTATGTGTGGATTTTCCCAAGGTTCTCCCGTTTCCCTACACTTTCTTCATTCCACCATTTCATTTATTTCTCGTCATCATCGTCTCCCTTAGCCACGCGGCATAATTATGGGACGTAAAACTCAAAAGATTTAATTTCATTTTACCGAGAAATCATTAAGAAAATTAATGTGCCATTACTGGGAATCGAACCATACTCACAGAGAAGCACGCTTGATATCCACTTTTATACAGAGTTTCTCTAATTTAAAGATGTTCCTTGATTATTCTCGTAAGGGGAAAACTAAGCCTTTATGTGAAATAAATAAATAAATAAATAAATAAATAAATAAATAAATAAATATATATATATATATATATATATATATATATATATATATATATATATATATATATATATATATATATAAAATAACGTTTAAATATAGATATTGTGGATTTTCGAACTATATTGTGATGTAATTATATATTGATTTACAGTCATCAGTTTGACGTGACAGCACCTATTTTTCAATCATTTCGGTCAGCTTAGCGGTTTTGCACGTAGACAATAATTATGAATACTCATTCTCTTTCCCTCTTGTCTGTTATCGGTTGGTGGTTGTGGCCCCACCTCCAACTTCCCTAGTGAGCACGTAATAATATCACGCCACCTGTATGATCAGAGGTGAACGTCCGATGCAAACTAGTGTGTCCACTCGACCATTGTGTATTCGGTCTCTGCAAACAATATCAGTCAACAGGGTTTTTATGCAAAATGCTTTTTAATACAACTGTCTTTTTTTAGTTATTCTTTTTGAAAAAAGAAAGAAAGAAATCCGCTCCTTTCTTCTTTCCTATTTGTCAGTTCTTTGTGCATTTTCTTAGTAACTTTAACAAAGCATTCAAAAAGACACTTGGGGCTTCTTTAGTGTTTGCTGATGAGTTTCTGCTTCATATCTCGGTTGTTTTAATTACATTTGCTGTAACGGCTAACTACGGCTGAGTAATCAGTATACAGCATATCATATGCCTGTTCTTGCTTGTCTAAACAACGAATCCAAAATACTACGTTCCATTCTCCTTACTTACGTGGCTGTTTAATGTGAAGTCTGCAAGGTTTGAAACAGAAAATCGAAATTATGCGTTAATAAATATTAATTAATAAATTAATGAAATCTGGCTATGTACATGCTTCGTATCTTTCTGTGGGAAGACAGGTTCGGAGACAGCCCAAAAATGTAGGAGGGGGGGAGCGGTTGGGGGTCCGATCCAACCATAATATAGTTCATTTACAAACCTACCGTGAAAATTATAGGGAATCCTGCCCCCTAGTACTCCGTGGATACGGGCCTTCGGGAAGATGTGAAACTAGAATTTATGAGTAGATATTTCATCCATTGGAATCCAGGCTGATATTACCTTAACAGTGAACATATTTATAGTATATCCAGTATGTTTCGACCATGAAACAAATATCTGATTAATATTTGCTTGACGTTCATGGTACTGGTACCCAAACAAAAGACATCCATTTGGTAGGTGGAAGATGATGAACGACAAATTCGATAGAACGACATATAGTTCTAACGGTGACATACATATATATAATAGTGACACATCTAACAGTGACACATATAGTTCTAACGATGACACACAAGTATCTAACAGTGATGCATATAGTTCAAACGGTGACACACATACATCTAACAATGACACATATATTTCTAACAGTGACACATAGTTCCAACGGTGACACACGTACATCTATCAATGACACAGTTCTAACGGTGACACTCAAACATCTAACAGTGAGATATATAGTTCTAACGGTGACACACCGGTGACACACAGACATCTAATAGTGAGACATGGTTCTAACAGTGACTACAAATATCTAACACTGACACATACATCTAACAATGACTCGTATAGTTCTAACGGTGACACACATACATTTAACAGTGACACAGTTTTAACGGTGACAGACATGGATCTAACAGTGACACATACAGTTCTAACAGTGATACATACATCTAACAATGACTCATATAGTTCTAACGGTGACACACATGTAGTTCTAATAGTGAAACACGTCTTTAGATGTTTAGGGTCTAATGATACATAGTTTTAACGGTGACACACATACATCTAATAGTGACGCTTATATTAATTGTGAAATTACGGAAAATAAGTGAACATACACAATAACGCCAAGGCAGAAGAAGAAACATGTGACATTATCCAAACTTATCGAAAAGCGAATTGGCAGAAGAAAGAAATATATGTATGAAGAACAACATTGATTCTTTAAATCATTACATTATTATAGCAAAAGCCATTGCTTTCTTTTCTTCTGCTCTTAGCCTAATGGCCAATTCGAGGAGGAGATGGAAGGGTGAGTCTTTCAACGGATGACATCATTAGACCCTTTTTCTATTCTTTTTTCTTCCTTTGTGCAATTTTTCTTTTTCTTTTATATTTTTTTTATCGTTGTCCCTTTCTTTCACACTATCCTTTGGCGTCGTTGTGGAGACGCTAGAGCCAAAAGAAGAAGCGAACGTCACTGGAAGAAAGATTCTCTGGAGATCAGATCATCTTTTTCTCCTTTTGACTTTCGCAGCCAAACGAACCGGTAAGTGGATGAGAACAACTATGCCACTCCTTTCCGGCAGTGTTGCATGTCAACAAGATTTACCACTTTTCCAGTAAATAAGTAAATAAATAAATACTAGTAACAAGAAAAGCTATACAAGTTTTCAATAAATTTATTTAGAAATTGAGATCGATTTGGCAAGACCAAATACATAAATATTTATTTTATCAAAGTCTATAATTGTATTGTTTGCATAGTAGAATTTTCTCTCTATATATATAGTGCTGATTGACTGATCGACGCCCAGGCCAAATGACTTAACAAGTAAGTTAGAAACTTGAAATTTGGACAGGAAACAGGATTGTGACGTAAGGTTCTACTTAGGAAGGATTTTTGGAGATTCGAGGATGAAGAGGGAAAAAAGGGGGTGGAAATTATTATCTTAAAATGACCATATCTCGGAATCTTCGAAGATATGAAATTTGCTATATGGACTACTCCTTTAAAATAATTAGACACGAGATTTAGTACTTTAAAAAAATATTTAAGATGCAAGGGGACAAAAAGGAGTGGGGGTTACAATAAATATAATAAAATGTCCATATTTTGGATTGTTAAGGTTAGAGACATGAAGTTCGGTGTTTGGACTTCTTATTCAAAATAATTAGACACCTGTTTCACCGTTTTTTTTTTTTTAATATTTGCCTTAGAAGGGACGAAAAAAGGCGGGAAGAAAAAGGGTGGGTTACCATTGTTATAATTGGATGGCCATATTCCGAAATTCCTTAAGGTTAGAAACATTAAAATTTGGCATTTGGATTTTTCATTTAAAATAATCAAAGACGTGTTTCAATATTTTTATAATAATTTCGGTACATTGCCGAAACTGTAAAACTATTATGTATTAGAAGTGCATTCATGTAGAAAAAAAAAAAAAAAAGAGTAGGGGCTGCAGTTGTTAAAATGAGATGGCCATATCTCGAAATTTGTTAAGGTTAAAGGCATGAAAATTGGTATTTAGGCTTTTAATTTAAATAATTAAAGACGTATTTAAATGTTTTGAGATGTTTCTATTAGAAGAGAATTAAAAAGGATGGGTTTATAATTCTTAAAATAAGATGGCCATATTTCGAAGTCCCTTAATATTAGAGACATGCTAATTAAAGACGGGTTTCAGCATCTTTAGGTGGTTCCTATAGAAGGAAAGAAAATGGATGGGAGTTGCAGTTGTTATAATAAAATAACCACATCACGAATAATAAAATAACCCTTAAGAATTAAGAACATTGAGCATTCTAAAATATAATATGCGCGGAATTTTTAGAATTTTGTTAAATTTTTATAGTAAGAGTTGTGTTTAATTAAATTTAACTTTACTCACATTATTGTTGTATTGGAGACTTAATGAAATTACGTAACAAATCTGGTTCAACCTAAGAAGAAGTAGCTGTTGCCGGACTTTATTTATTTATTTATTTATGTATTTTGTATCCAATGTTAGATCTGAGATCTTTCCATCCACAAATATCCTTTTAGACATACATGTATTTACAGAGCACGATTATACTTTTATACTTGTAATTATATATTGTGTATTAGTGTTAGTGTATTCATTGGCTTTTAAAAGCTAGTTAGAGAATTCAAGATGGATCCTCAGATTATTAAACCTTTACCAGTATTGATCCTCAGATTATTAAACCCATTTGCGCCTTAATAAATTTGAGATATATATATTTGGGATATGAGAAATGCGAGGCCGTAGGCCGAGCAAATCCTTGTGTCTTGGGCCGGTCCCCAGTTAGCTCAAAACTAGTTTATATATTTGTACTTATTAGCAATTGTGTGTCTTTTATTCGAAATACTATCAATAATGTTGCTCTCGAGACGAGACGAGATGAGAAATAGGGATCTTTTTCGTTTCGTCCTGAATGTGAAAATGTGCTTCTTGTCTTCTGGAGAACACTAATTATCATATCGTTTCGAATGATTGTTTGTTTTAATTAAGAATATTTTCCGTTATAGAACACTATAGTGGTAGCATTAGGAAAAAGGAAAAATAACTTACATTAGTCAAATTTATTGTACAATAATTGTATTTGAAAACTATATAATATATACAGAAAAAGAATGAAACAAAGTAAAGCAAACAGAAATGAAAGAAACTCTTTTCATCAATTTCGTCCTTAGAAGGAAGTTGAAGGACATAATTATTGAATACGTTTTAAGGTTGTGGTGCTTATTTTTTCGAATGGAAATGCTTAAAAAAATAGTTGTGTTTCATGGAACATAAGGAAGACTATCTGTATGTAATTTCTAACTGAATGGTCTGTGACGTCATATTTTGCTGCTCCCATTCACAGCCATTTCACACAGATAGGATAAGGAGCAAACAAGAAAGCTGATGTTCATAAAAAAAAACAGTGATGACAAGCATACAGGAACATTGATGGACCCATTATTAATAGTATTCTACCAACACTTGATTTATTCCATTCCCTTACCTCGTCATTCCCCCCCCCCCATTTTCTGCATCCATTATATCTATCCCTATCCCGCTAGTAAAGTCCTGCTTCTACGTCATACGATGACCAGTTCGAAATGACTGAAATATATTTTGTATCCATAAAGGTCTATATAGATTATGCGCACAATTTGTCCTAAATGTTGTCCTGATCCGTCTGATGTTATAAGCTATTTGTACTGAGTAATGTCCATTGCATGCAGCTTAAAACAGAAAAAAAATGCACAGTGTATAAAGAGATTAATACAACGAAGTTGTCAAATGTTTTGGCAACACTGGCAGTTCTCTACAGTTGGAAGAACACTCGAATGTAAGATGAAAAGATGTACATGCTCTAAACAACGGACTCTTCAAGGAAAGGAATTATGACAAACCCACTGGCTTTGAAAATAAGGTTCACAAAAGTATAAAATTCAACTCTACAGTAAATGATTTTTCCTTTACATAGTACAAAAAAGTAAATAGAATGAAATGGTTGCTGCTGAAATGAAAAAAAAGAAGAAGAAAGAAAAAAGGAATCATAAATATAAAGAAGAACGGAAGGAAGCAAGAAATGCATGGTTATTTCGTCCTGAAAACAATTCTTCGTCTCTACGTATCAGGGAGTTCTTATCTGGGTTGAGAAACAGGTCGGTAACCTTCCAATGGTCCTGTGCCAGAAACGACGACGTAACTAGTTGGCAATTGTGGACTAAATTCTGTGGCACGAAGACACTCCTGGTTTATTGACTCTGTTCAATGGTAATTTCTTCCGAATGGGTTCAACAGCACAATAAGAAAGAAAAGAATAGAAGATTTGTTTTCAAAGGCATGCTGTGACTTTTTAAGAAAGGGTTGCGCGTTGATTTGTAGATTTCCATTCATACGGAACACACAGAATTCTTAAAGGTTGGAAGCCAACTCGCTAAAATTTTGAGTTCGTTGAAATGGTCTTTAGTACAAAATTTAGTATAGTACAATCTGTCAATCGATGGTATCCCAGTCGCTCTCTACTTCTATGGTGTCTTGTTGTTAACAATAAACATTTAAGCAGTCCAAATTATAGAAGTTTATTTCAATAAAAGGATTTCGGCATCATTTGTATAGTGAAATACCAGATTGATGCAAAAGTTTGTCCCATTTTTGTGACAAAACTTGAAGATGAAGTTATGTTCTTAAACATAAGATTTAATCAATAAAGTATGTGCCATTCTGTCCGATTACCTTTTCGGCAAATATACAATCCCGCTTTCATTTAAAAGTTCTGAGGTGTCTGGCGGAAGAACTAATTCAGGTATTTTCCCAGGTCTTCCAAGGAAATAATTTGTCACCATTTTAGCTTTTTTTTAAGCGATCGAAATAAATGGTAGTCAGAAGGTCGGGAAATAGTGGACGGTGGTTGGGCCAGTGCATCCAAGTTTGTAACAATTTGTTTCGGGTGGCGAAAGACGCATATGTTCTAGCATTGGAACATAATACCCTTTCTGGTGCTTAATTCAGGACGCTTCTGGTCGATTGCTTGCTTTAATTCACGGAGTTGTGAACAATGTCTGTCGCAATCAATGGTCTGGTATTCAATAACAGCTGATAATGAATGATTCCCTTTCAGTCCATAGCATAATCATCTTCGAATGTAAACTGATATTTTGCACTGATTGAGTGGGTACCCCAGCGTTTATACCATGATCTTTTACTTAACATTGTTATACAAATCCATTTTAAATCACCTGTAACCATCCCCTTTCAAAGTGGATCGATTTCATTCGTTTTAATAGGTAATCACAAACAGAAATTTGGTTTATCAGATGTTTCTCCGTTAACACATGTAGCACCCATATATCGGCCTTGCTCACGATTCCATGTTGGCGTAATTGCTTTGACAATGTTAACTGGTTGATTCCAAGACTTTGTCAGATCTTTGGAATTGTTCTATGTTGATCACTTTTAATTAAAGCTAACATTTCGTCACTATCAGCCTTAGCCTGTCTTCGTGAACATGCTGCATTAAAATTGTTTTCACGAAACTTTCTGAACCACTTACGGCATGTGGAATCCTCAGTAGTACTCTCACTGTACACAGAACATATCTTTCTTTTCGTCTGCGACGTAATCTTAACTTTTCGGAAATAGAAAAGCAAGGTATGTCGAAAACGTTCCTTATTTTCTGCTATTGTTCCTGCTACACAAAATGTAAACAACGCAACTGAAACACCCGGGTTTTCCACCGCGTAATCACCAAAGTTTCTTCTATTATACACCAGCAATATTTTACACATGCAGTGCAGATACTTTAGTCTTAAGCTTCAATGCCATCTAGCGCCAAGAAACGAAACGAACTTCTGCATCAAACCAATAGAAGCATTTCCTTAGTTGACATTTTCACAGTTGAAGTGATGAAAAATAAAAAAGATCCATATGCCAACTTTGTTTTGTTGTGCTGATCACAATGACAAATTACCATTATGTAGGTGCCCATCCAATTATCCTAACAGAATCATTCAATTCTTACACACTGTTGAACGAAGATTTTTTTAAAAAAAGTGTGACCATTGTTAAGTACAAAGTATGAAGATACTGTACTTACACTAAATTTCGAATAACATCCGCCCTTGAAAAACAAAGTAAGAGAGAAAGAAATTAAGAACAGGAACTCAGTTATCAATAAAATAAAGTATTTCACGTAATTACTACCCTCCATTTTGGATAGGGTAAAGAACATTTGGATCACAAAAGTTATACTACATCAGTGTTTTAAAGTTGTGAAACGAAATGATACATCTTTTCTTAAATGCATTAGGCCACTCATCCTAGGATGATCTTGGAGGTAGGATATGAAATATTTTTAGCTTATAAAGTTAACCCTTATAATAATGGTATGTACTCATATATTGCAGTTTTCGTTATTTTCAGTCGTTTTTGAGGATGGGTACTAGAGGTCTGCACGGGCTTGGGCCGAACTCGGGCCTACAAATCATATATCACTCCGGGCCCGGTACTGCTTGATTTCGGTGATATCGCGGGTAAAAGTATAGGGTGTTGACATTATTATTATTATTATTATTATTATTATTATTATTATTATTATTATTATTATTAATAATAATAATAATAATAATAATAATAATAATAATAATAATAATAATAATAATAATAATAATAATAATAATAATAATAATAATAATAATAATAATAATAATAGATTCACACCTTTAGTGCACAGAGCCGCAGCTTACATTTCTGATGGGAGAACATTTGAACGCATTGTTATAATACAGATTCCACCTTGAACTGTAAGTCTATGTCTTATATACCCTCAGTGCTGAAAAGATACGCTAAACTTCAACAAATAAAGAAAACAATGAATAGAAGAAGAAGAAGACGTGTAATATAAAAAAAAATAAGATAAAGTTGTGCTATTTGCCGAAAGACATTCTCCTTAGAATTGACTTATCCTCCTTCATAATACGTCTTCGTGCACCAGCCTTTGAGCCTACCATGCTTGTGTAATGAAATGAAATAAAAATTTTAGTTTCACGTCCCATGATTAGTTTTACGTACACTTTAGGCTAAAAGAGACGGATGATTAATGAAAATGAATATTATGAAAGAATTAATAGAATGAAATGTGGGAGCAAAGGAAAAACCTCGATAAAAAAAATCTCACGGACCACTTACTCACACGGCCTAAGATCGAACCAGCGACTCCTGGCACCAGAGCTGAACGCTTTACCACTGATCCAATGTGTCCCTATCATGATTATGATGACTAGTTGTACGAAGCAATTTATTTTAAGACTGACTAAAAGAAATGAAACAAATTCCAATAGATATAGATAGATTGAAGCATAAAGGAAAAGTCTATTCTCCGTTTTTACGGCTTTCCTAAGTGGTTCTTGGTGAGGAAATCCAGGTTTTTGTTAACATAGTTGTATAGTGACTTGGCAGACAAATGCTACGCAAAAATCAGAGTAACGGTATATCCTAAATAACTGAAAGCCTACTCCTTGCCAATTTATTTTCAAAGTTTCTGGAATTTGGGATGAAAAATTACTACAGGGTTGCAAAGAACACTGCAATTTATTTTGTTCACTTTGTTTGAAAGCAAATAGAATCACTTGAAGCTTGTTTCTAACTTGTCTTGTTTAAATATAGATGGTGTACTCATGGTTTAAAAGCATCATGTTCTTCATCAGGTGAGTAAGTCATCTGCTGCTTAGAAATTCCAATGAGCAGAGGTCAGGAGTTTCTTGAACTTGTTTCAGATTGTCTGTGCAAAATGCTACCGTAAATCAAGGGCATAGTACAAACGTAATATACACGTATGCATATATTTGTTACGATTCATATGCTATATACTGCCATTATAACTTTACATCAATGTCAGAGTAAAATTCAACGATGTAAAATACTGACTGCTTGCAAAGAGTTTCTTAATCTTCATTACATTCCTTGATAACACTAGAACTATAATGAGATGGGATCATTGTACAGTTTAAAATAACGTATGGGTCAACGGAGATCGAACTAGTGGCGTAGCACACTTTTGCGGGGTCCTCCGCAAAGTATAGAGAAGGGGTCCTAGTTGTAAAGCCGATAGAAGTAAGATTGAAGTTCTACTTCTTTAAATCTTTATTCATAGCAAGACCTCGGGGTCCCCCCGCACTGCGGAGGTTGCGGGGGCAGCTTCTACCCCACTGGATCGAACCCAAGGCCATATGCACACAAGGCACATCTATTAGTTACTTAAATATGAAAAATAATAAGGCGTTATGAAACAAAATGAGGCTTCTCAGACATCCTTAGTGCATGAAAATAAATTTAATCAAAATGGCGAAGCATTTTGATTACTGATTTTCTTTCTTTTTTTCTAACTCCATGATAACTTTCATAAATTAAATATTCGATGTTGATATAATATTGTTTCATAGAGGCTTTCTTACAATTCCCACTCCTTGGGAAATCCCCCCTTGTCTTTGTCACTTAATGCGTTCTTTGGTTTCATGCTCAAGTAGTAATTCCGACATGTATTTCACTTTTCTTTTACTTTTCTTACTAATTCGAGCCTTTCTTTACTTTTGCCTTGTAGCCCCGGCCAAAAAGGTTAATATCCCACTGTGTTACTACGTTTACCCTCAGTGTGGTTTTTGGTCCGTACTATTTGCATGCGACTTTCTTGGGGAACACGTTACTGAATTTTACACATTGACGGGTATTTTTTTAAGAAAAGAAAAGAGAAAAAACCTCTTTATTGTAACGCATCCAGTCACAATATCTTACTCTTACTCCACAGTTCGGAGTTAAAATTAATCAAGAGAGACAAGTGTAGAGATGCGCTCGAGTCGAGACATGTCTCGAATCTCGACTCGACTCGACTCGAATTCGAGTCGAGATTCGAGTCGAGACACACTTTGTAAAATTCGAGACGAGTCGAGACAAACGTATTTCTCGACTCGAATTTTCGAGTCGAGTCGAGACGGCTCTTAAAAATCTCGAATCGACTCGACTGTCTCGAAAATCTTTCTATAATTTTTAATATTATTTTGAAGAAAGTATTCACTCAGAAACAGCCTTGAAACCAATTCCAGCTTTTATTCCTTCAGAAAGGTACAGAACGCATAAAATTAATAGTTAATCTTTAAAGATCAAGATTTAATTTTCAGCTCAATTCAGTTAATTAGAACTAATAGTTAATGTCGTTGTATTTGGTTGTACTACAAATATAATGATAATAATAATAATAATTGATTATCTAGTTTGTATAAAACTATTATCCGTAGTCTAAATCTAGTTTGTATAAAACTATTGCGATAAAGTGAACTTCATAAATTCTCTAAATGAGCAGTTGGTAGTCTATAGTACTTTAGCATAGTTATAATTATTGTGTTTTCGTTCCCTTGGATTATTCGCTTGCCCAACTATTCTGAGGCTTTAATATGTTGCAGCATATCACGAGCTACGGATAATATATAATGTAACATTTGTTGTACATCACATATTATTTTACATAGTATATCTTATCTAATATAAATAAAATAAAGAGTTGGTTTGTGTGTTTGTCTGTCTGTCTGTGTGCGACCTGGGGACCAGACGAGTGGACCGAGAGTTCCCAAAACTTGGTCATGGGTACCTTAGTCCAGGCCCCAGATCAAGACGAAGCGTTTTTTTTTAATTTCGAACCAGGTGGGTCTCGGGGGGGACGTTTACTGGGACCGACCTGGGACCAGACAAGTTGACCGAAAGTTACCAAATTTTGGTCACGGATACCTTGGTCCAGGTCCCAGTCTAAGGCGAAGCGTTTTTGTCAAAATTGGAACCAGGGGGTCTCAGGGGGGCGTTTAGCGAGACATGTAGTAAAAGTAATCCAAATTGATCGACATTAGTGTCAAATCCATAGTTTTCACGGTCGCTGAGATCAATGGTGACACTTCCATCAGCGATGACTTGCAAATTCAGCTACTACTGTATGCGGGCCGGGTGTCAGCGGGTGAGGAATACCGAGACATGTATAAACAGCCCATATTGATTGATACTAGTGTCAAATCCATAGTTTTCGCGGTCACTGAAATGAATGGTGATACTTCCACAGGTGTTGACTTCCAAATACAGCCCCCATGCGAAGAATGGGTATATTAAGCTAGTATTACAATGAATGGACTGCTTGGATGCCAAGAACTAGTACAGATAAGTACCATTCACTTCTATGAATAGGTATTTTTTAAAAGGATTTTTGTAAACACTAAGTTATAAAACAATGAACTACATACAGTAGTTATGGTTTTGGTTCCCAACATAAAAGAAATATGGATTGTTCATGAGATATTGAACTTCAACTTTCACTCCTGGAAAATTTCAATTTTGGAGTTAGGCCCCTTGGCATCAAAGCAGTTCACTGTAAGATAAATACATTCCGCACATTAGTAACATAGTTGTTCAGGGGCCTTCGATTTCCATCCTCTCAAATGAAAGCTGAACGATTGCTTGATACATGCTGACTATATAGGAGAAATAGTGTATTTAGTTTTCGAGCTTTGGTGCGTATCCGTATTTACACTCTGATATAACTTTAAGTTCACACTCAAATCGAGCTAATTGTTTAATGCATTTCGAAAGCTTTTGTTTTTATGCAGCTCATTAAGGAAAATCTATTTCATAATCGTAACATTTATGTACTAAGAAACTATGAACGTAAAGTGGACTCGACCTAGCCCCGTGGCCGCTGTGACTCAGTGGCACAGCTCTCACCCTTGGTGTGTGAGGACTCTGATTCTGTGTGTGTGTGTGTGTGAACTCCGCGGCTAGTGTACGCGTCTTTGCCGTGGAAGACTCGGGTTCAATTACGGCGCGAGCTCATGTAGTTCGGATTCCACGTTAATCAGTAGGTCTACATTTCATATATCCTCGCTGCTGAAAGAGACGGTAAAGTCAAAATCAACTCAACAATATATATGTGTGTGTGCTTATGTGAATTTCCTCGTGGCTGTATGGTTAAAACATACGCCTTGATCGCGGGAGACTCTGGTTCGATTTACGGTGGAAGCTCATGAAGTTGTTACCGGTATCCCACTTTAAACTGTAGATCCATGCCTCATATAACCATAGATTTAATATATATGCCTTTGATACACTTATTTTCCGACTTGGAAGCCATCGAAAATTTCCGGACACAGAGTTCCGTAGACCAAAAATGAGAAACATGGGTACAGAGTAAAACAGCCATAGAAATTTAAGCTTTTTAGGCTAACTTAATCCTTACATATAATGCAACTAGCTTGGCCAAGTTATAATGGAGGAAATGCTATCATTGCAACACTCTGAGAATAGAAAATGTTCGTCAGGTATAATTCCCCCCCCCCTTTCCTGCAGAATGAAAACCCTGACTAAAACTCTATATATATATATAACTATTTTGTGTAATGTAACAAACAGTGGCGGATAGTATTCATGTTTCCTTGCAGAGGTCCTTACGAAGGTTCGCTTCCATCTTCCTCTCCCCAAGAACTAAGATAAATTAAAAAATTGCTATTACTTGTTAATCTTGTTCAAAGGACGCAATTAAAGTCCCAGTGTAACACCCCTTCACATTTAGATTTTTCCCCTGGAAGAAAATCAGTTATTATTGTTTCTTGATTTCTCAGTCTCACCTACATAAACATACGAATAGAATTACAGGATAGGACATGTTTAGAGTGCTTGCACGTGACATCTAACTATATTTCTCATCAAATGTGTCACAGATAAAAATTTCCGTTTGTACTGCCTCTATTTTCTGGTACATATGTTTCATTTATGTTATGTTGCTAAAATTCGTTAGGAAACAAGTACAGACTGCGCCTGTGTGCCTGACAAAACGTAAATGTACTGGATAATTATTTCTTCACTTTCTTCCAAAAAAAAAAAAGTAACCCATCTCATGTCGGCTAACAAAAGGAGGTGGCGGACCAAAGATAGCCGTTGTTTACCTAAGGTCGTTACACAGCAGGGGTTTCATTCAGTCAGAGGGAAAAGAAAAAATAATTAAAGTTTCTACATTTGTTTTGAACTGCAATATACTTCTTCCTTTTATTTTAAGAACCATTTCCTTCTCATTTGTCTGCATCAGAAAAAAATGCAAAAAATCACTAGAATGTGCCTATTTACCCAAGTACGTACTAGATCACTAGTTCAATAGTAAAATCACTAAATCTAGTACGAAATCATAAATGTGGTATCCCTGGGTTGGAGCGAAAGTAATGGTTGGAGTAAAAACTAGTCCGTATTTCTACTGCGTTCTGTTGTTGAATTCACAGAAATGTTCAAAAATAAATTCAAGAAGTAAAACACGATCCTACAAAAGACTGTTTACTTGCTCACTGGTTTTAGTATTGTGAACTGAAACTCAAGTGCGCAGTCATGTTGAATACTTCTGTCCCTTTCTACTTTACAACTTGAGGTGGGATGAGGGTCAGGATAGATCTACTGATATACCGCTAAAGGAAGTGCTTCAGTACAGAGTCGGAAGCGGTATGTATTGTTTATACTACTTACAACGTTACCCCCACATAAAATATAAATTCACCCTTTCTCCCTTCCCTTTTTCGAATACAATGAACCGACTCTTTTGCTGAAGAAAGATGCTAAAAGAAAATTGAAACATCTGTGTCTAAACTTTCTTTGAAGCACAGTCTTTTGTATTTGTAAGGTTTTGCGAGTGTTTTCGAGATAGCCAAATCTTTTACCATGCACTCCTGCTGCGAACTGACCGTGAGTAAACACCCGATCTCGCTGTGCTCAATTTCTCTCGCACACGTGAAATGGGTTTGTTGTTTCCAAAACAAATAGGAAGTTACCTTGTGCTTTTAAATTTCTGCACGCACACAGGTACCATTGTTGTTTTAATGATCAGAAGAAATATCAAAACCATCCGATATATATGATACGACACAGCTAACAGAGGGAGGCAAAGATAAAAGTAGGCCTATACCAAGTTTTCCACGTGGTACCATTATGGAGAATAAATATTTGATAAAGTCACGTAGATGCGCTTAAACCTATTCCATCTGTCCTTATAATTTTTCTGATCTCATCAATTTCTCAGGAGAATACGTACAACATATGTCCAAATTCCATATATACTCTTTCTAAACTAATGAGTAAACTCATTAAGAACACCAACTGATATCAATAAACAGGATATTAAACAATATTTTATACTTCTATCATTTGGTACACATCTCTATGAAGCACAGCTTGTTTCTTTTCGAAATAGCTCCTTCGTGTCACAGCTGTGGTTAGTTTTGTTTTGTGTTAGGATGAAAGAGAGAAATGCAACATTTGCTTCGCGGTGAAGTTATATATACTATTAAGATGAGCGGTGATAAGCGAGGTTTAACAAAGAGTGCCTTTCGGATGCACAATTTAACGGGTAGTTGCAGTCCGTGTTGAGAATCGAACCAAAGCTATGTAAGACATGTTAATATTAGGCTCTTTTGTGGTAAAAGTGAACTTCAGAAACACACAAAAGACTTGAAACATCAAGCTAATGTAAAGCAATTGAAAAATAGCCTACCTATCGCTGCATCTTTTCTGTGGCTAGGAACATGCAGTGTGTAGCAACAAGAATCGTGTTAAGGACTTTTTTTTTCGAGTCAACATTGAAAATTTGGCCTTGTTCCCACGGTCTACACATACTGAAGATCACAGTGAAATTTGACTTATAAAAGCAGTGATGATTTTTGTTTTAGAAAAATAGTAAAAATTAGCAATCTATCTCGCGCTAGTACTATAACGACTAGCCCAAAATCAGCTTAGGTTATGTTGGTTGTATGTAGGATTGTCTAAATCTTTGTGATGTTTGTGAATTATATTGTTTTCATTCTTAGTGGGCGAAAGTGAAAATAAAAATATAACACTAAGGAAAGTGAAAGAAAAGAAGGTACTTAATTTTACAACCTAAGAGTAAACACTGATACCTTTTTCATATTCATACTACGTCAAATGAGTTATCAAAATTATGTGACTTCCATATATAAAACGGGTAAATTTTTATATAAGGGCTTTCTCAGTTGCCATAAAGTTATACACACCGTCAACCAAGAATTGCCTTGTGAAAGTTTTCCGTATATATTCAGGAGAGATAAAAGGTTGTTTCGAAACGGACAAGAAAAGCATATCGATAAAGCTAAAGGGAAAAGAGTCACTGACCATCAGATCTCTTTCAATGCAATATATATTCTGGCTGACAATATGAAAAAACACACCAACGTCATAGAACAGATTGACGGAGGAGAGTTGTCTTTTGTTGTTATTTGACTGCTGCTTTGTGGTTCCGGAAGGAACGGAACAAGCCTCTCAAACTGTACATAAGGAAAACAAAGTAAAATGTTCATCTCACTAATGACCCTGAATTTGATCACTAAGTTTTGGGAAAGAATGTTTTTCTTCCCTTTCTTTCGGTTTTGATAATTTGATGCTTTTAATGTGCTTTCAACACCGAAGCTTAACCCATATGTGATCCCATTGGAATCGAATCCGTATGCTATACATATGAGAAGCTCTATGTTGACATCGAGTATATATTTAACAATATACCGAATTGTGAAGTCATAAGAAGTATATTCGAGTCGATTTAACTTATTTGAACTCGCATAAAATAATCTAATATTAGTATCTTTGTAGCAACTTGTGAGATATTTATTCAACCGTTAGATGTTTGTCAGTCTTACCCCCATTTTTTCAATATAGTTTAGAAATTGTATTTGTGTGCGTCAGGGAACACAAAATACTACTTAGTAAATAACCAGTGGTTTTGAAATAGTCTTTGTTACTACTTAGTTTATCATGTAAACAAATTAGATGGGGCACTATGGCTCAGTGATAGAGCGCTTACCTCTGGTGCGTGGGGCTGTGGTTCGATTCCCGGCAAAGTAGTTTCGTAGTGGACAACATCGTGCTCGTTTGTTTTCTCAGGGTACTCCCGTTTCCTCCCACAATTTCCTTCCAACAATTCTTCCATCATCATTCACTTACTTTAATCATTATCTCCCTTAGCCTAACAAGTATAATCCTGGGAGGTTAAACTCAAAGATTTCATTTCATTTTTTAAAAAACCAATTAAATCATAATTAAATTGAAGGTTTATTCTTTTAGGATGGGAAACATATTGACACCCATGGCCGTAATCAGGCTTGAAGATTTGGTCGGACAGACATAGTTTAGGGTCAGGCTCTTAAGTATTCTTTTAATAAACAATGCTGAACAAGCTAGACAATCGTGTTTTAGGATTGTAGAAAATGACCGTGAATAATGTTCAAACACAATTATTATTATATTTATTTCTCTGACTATTGGATCTTTACATTAAAGTGTTAAACAAAAGAGAATAATTGTTTATATAATAGTATTCAAGAGTTTTCTCGTCATGATTAGTTTTGTAAACAATTCAATAACACTTATTTGGTGTTTATTTCTAAATAATAAGTCCTAATACAATTTCATAAAGTTGTAATTCTTCTTTAGTTTGTATCACTTTACACAATGAAAAATCGAAAAGGTGTGTTGTATCGGTGCAGTACCAGTTTTTCACGTTTTTCAAAATGTTCCAAACCCAAAGAATAATCTTTAATTTCTGATATTTTAGTCGTCACACATTACAATTTTATAATGTAGTCAATGTTTATAATTACTGGGCAGTTGGGCGTTTAAACTAATGACATCATAATAAAGTCAAAACCATAATTTCAGGAATTGATTCTGAGTTTAACATCCCGTTCAGCAGCGAGGCTATGTGAGACGTGGACCTACTGATTAACGTGGAATCCGAACCACATTAACTTCCACCAGGAATCAAGCCCAGGTTTCCCACGCCAAAGACAAGTATGCTAACCGTTAGCCACGAAGGAGCTCCACCATAATTTTAGTGGGCGATAAGAAATATCTCGCCAGTGCTTTTACAATAAATAAAATTTTATAAGTATTAAAGAATAGTGGTAAGAGATTTTATAATAGCTCTTTTATTTATGAGATATGAGTATTTTGAAAAAAAAAACTAAAGAATAGGTTGGCGGAACCACAAAAGACTCGTAAAATAAACTTTCTTATAAATACATACGCACCTTACTCACCTTTTATAATTGCTATGCTTACGTTCTCCATAAAAACAGAAATTCTCTTTTAGTGATACTTTACACAAGATCATGAAGTGGGCTCAAATTTAATTAAAGGCAAAATACAATACAATAATCCACAAATATTGCCTCAAGTGAGGTTAAAGATTTCTAAACACTAGTGCGAAACCGGGCTTTGCCGTTGCGATCGATCTACAGGTCTTGAGACGAAAGTAAGAAGGGACTTACGCACACAGTAAGTAAAAACAACTAATATGCCTGTAACTTTCCCCCAAATGGGTGTATCTTAAAACTAACCTCACCATTATTTTTCTAATTAAATTCTAGCCCGAAATTATGTATCATATTACCCTATTCCCGTTTTGAAAACTTGACCTTAATTCAAAATGGCGGATTTCAAGATGGCTGCCATCAAGGTCATATCTACCATACGACTTCCCCCCAGGACTTATATGTATCCATATGGTTTTTCTTCACTTTTCTTCATTAACACTCCGTTTACAAAGGGTAGTAAGTTACTTCTGTAGTAATCTCTAATAACCACATCACAACTCTTAAAAGTTATTTTTTTTTAAAAAAAATAGAAAACATGCACCATGGCAAAAAATTGTCATCACAAGTAATGATGCATACATGCCTTCTATCAGCAAAAAAAGTTTCATTGAAATTGGAGCCGGACATTTGAGTGATGTCCCTTGTGGGATGTAATTGAACGTGACGTCAGAACACATCGCCCCCCTTCCCGGAATTTACGGGAATTAGGTGACCTGAGTGAGCACATGTGGTGCCAGCTCTCTCCAGCGACGTATCAAGGATCATTGCGTGTATGCCAAGACGTGTCGCCGTTTTTATCCATGCCAAATTCGACAT
Organism: Thermobia domestica; assembly: GCF_964235325.1. NCBI lineage: Eukaryota > Metazoa > Arthropoda > Insecta > Zygentoma > Lepismatidae > Thermobia > Thermobia domestica. The sequence goes on along the minus strand of NC_137463.1, from coordinate 175,314,433 downwards.
ACTGACAATTAGGTAGGTAGTCATGATGGTCTGGCTGATGTGTGCGTATATTTTAACTCGTATATTTTGTCTCGACTCGAATTTCGAGACGTCTCGACTCGAATTCGAGTCGAGTCGAGACAGAAACTGTCGAGTCGAGACACGAGTCGAGACAGAAACATATTTTCGAGTCGAGACACGAGTCGAGACAACATTTTCTCGAGACGAGTCGAGACAGGCTTAAATCTCGACTCGACTCGACTCGAATGCATCCCTAGACAAGTGAATTTACCCCACAAGAGGGATGAATTTACCTCCTTCATAAGGGTATAAAAAAACTCCCGATTAAGAGAAATATGCTTAACGATAACTTTCGTAAAAAGATATGTTCAATTTTGATGCAATATGATGCATTTTATTAAGCCTTCCCAGGGATATTGTTGCTTAGATTTAAAATGGTTGTAGAATAAGGGAGTAATTTAATTGAAGGGTAAGAAATAATAAGACGAAAACCTTCAATTCAAATATATTGTATTTATAAAAATAAATCTTTCGCTCGCTTGTACTATGCAGGTCAACAATTAGATTTTCTTTCCTTTTGCTGTCTTTTCCGTTAAATACATCATTGTATGATATAGTTAAAATTGTTCGTCCCCGCTAGTCTAGTGACTAGTGCGTATGCCTTTAGTGCATGTGGTTCCGAGATTGATTCCCAGTGGGACAGCACCAAAAAATTAGTTTCACAACATTCTAAAAAAAATACTTTGTTTCATTTTATTTTAAATTATATATCCGCGCCTTCTAGAGTACCACAGTTTAAAGGCTTCCCTTCTTCGTATCTCCTCTTTCTCTATAGTGTTCATACTTATGGTTTCATCAGCTTTTTTCTTCAGTTCAATGTGGATAATTCCGGTTAGAAGCTTTTGTCTTTTTTCTAATGCGTTCTTCGCCTGAGCTATTCTGGATTATATTTTTTGTAAAATTTCCAGCAGCATCACTATCACTTAAAATTGTTATTGCTTTTCAAAATTATCTTACAGAAGATTTCTCAAAAGTTTTGAAGAGTAAGGGCAATTTTCTAGTCTCAGGTTATCCATAATTAGTGTTCTTCAAGAGATGAGATGAGACGAAAAATAATGTTTTCTCATCTCGTCTCGTAAATTTTGTAGAAGTTTCGTTTTGATTCTCGAAAAAAAGAATTTTCGTTTCGTCTTGAAACATTTTCTCGTCTCGAATTGTAAATTTATGTACTAAATTTATGCTCTGAAGGTATGAGAATTCTTCCACGTGACGAGAGGGTGCACTGAGAAAAATCCGTTCTCCGGACAGCGGTATATTGTACAAATATACGATATCCTCTTGTTTACTACAGAAATAAGTACGGAGCATATGTTATCCGTATGCTACATAGGCACTACCCTTAGATGTTACATCATGCCGTTACAGGATGTCTGGCATCTAACAATTCTCCGCATATCACATGCGTATACTTATGTTACTTTCGTCAGCTATATGTTATATACTGTACGTCCATTTGTATGTGAGATCCTGACCGCCTATATTGTTTCATACGGAAAGTATGTATAGATGGAACACTTATACGGAAAGTATTATAAAACATGCATTTCCAGTTATACGTCTGCTGTACGTTAAGTTCAAAAACTACAGGAATTACACATGTAACCTATCTTTTTAAGTACACCACCTACATTTTTTCCCAGTGTGATCTAACAGCATTTAAACTATTTACTATTGGAGTATATTGTGTAATGGCTTGCATATCTTTGTCTTGTTTTTCGTCTCGAATTTAAAGAGGTGCTTCCAGTGGCGGATCTAGAAGATAAAAAAAAAACTGGGGAGAGGCGGCCAGAATTCAGTCTATGATAAGTATGTCATGAATTTAGTATTGCGTGGGTCCTGCAGAAGTTTCCAACTTAACTCTCTCCCATGGCTAGTTAGACGTTGACATTGTGGACGTCAAGTATTGTTTTACATACTGCATAGCAGAAAAATCGCAGCTGAAACTATATCTAATGTTTCAAGAAAATTCCAATAAAGAATAAAAGGCAACACTTACTATAAACTTTGAAAAATATATATAAATAATTACTTCAATTATTTTGTTGCTTAAAAACTGGGGGCCTAGGCACTTCAGCCTCAGACTAGATGCACCACTGGCTACTTCTCGACTCTCGCCTCGTGGTCAACGCTATGCATGATGGTATGTAACTTGACGAATTTGTGGCCCCTTGTGTGATGGCGTCTGCAGAGATGTCTTAGAGATACCATAACAACATATCTTGTAGATATCGTGTTGCTCTGAAAGCAATCTATAAAGAGAGCAACAAAGAAAATTAGAAAGTAGCACTCTTAATGGAAACTTAAGTATTGAGAAGTGTATACACAAATCTTTACATCAAAACAAATTACTAAAGCGCTGATAGGTTGGAGCAAAGAGGTAAATGGGTATTGCTAATTAACTTGTTGTCATTGAATATTTGTAAATCTCGCCTGATTGTGAGACCAGTGTTGATGCCGAAAGGAAGATCACGTTGCGTTAATTATTGTTAATGGTGTTAACACTACCAAAAGTGCCGCAAGTATATTATCACTTATGGTTTATACTTATAAACAACCACATTACAATTCGAGTTCACAAATATATGTTATTTGAAGTTTGACATTACGAAAATATGGTAGATCAAAGAAGATCTCACGCCAGTGTGATTCTAACGTTATCTGCTGTTCATTTTTTTTAAATGTTGATCATTGTATGGAACATTTAAAGCTGCATTGTATCATCATCATTATCACTATTTTTCCATCTCCCCAGATCACTTTCCCACAAAATAAATAGTTTTCATGTATTAATACTAGGATCTCCCGTTAACGCCTTCGTATTGACGTAACAAATATTCCTTTTATTACAGCTCTTCAATGTCTACTCCTACTTACTCTTATCTTTTTGTATCTCACCGAGAATATGTAATGTATGAGCCTATGGTTTAAGACTAAGTAGTAGTAGTGGATATAGCTAGTTTGTGTTAAAAGCGTTGGTTTAAAATTGAGTATAAACACTCTCCATTATTCTATAAAGTTTTTTCGAAAGGGGGGATATAAAAGTTCTATGTAAACGACAGGTATTAAACGTAGTTGTACCGCTGAAAGTTGAATGTAGATATTAAACTTGTAATTTATTGTATTAATAACCGAAAACTCCATATGAAAAGCATTTATTAATATAATATTTTGCAACTTTAATGTGCCTAGGAAGCTTCTATTGCTACAGATGCATTAGTGTACAGATCCTGATCAATTTAATGCGAACACCTGAAAAAAGTTAAAGTTACCAGACTAATATGGCATTGGACCACTTTTCAATCCCAAAATAAATTTGATGCAATGTTGCATAGTCATAGAGATTGTGAATGGTAGCAAGTACATTCTGCGTGCAGTACATCACTCAGTTCTGTGCGAGAAGATAGAGGCGTAAATCATCGTATCTCCAAAACGGACTACGATGTTGAATTGCGTTCAGGTCCAGGGCTTGCGCGGGCCAGGGAAGTGTTAAACTTTATCCTGATGTTTTTCACAAATTACACAACTGCTCCAACTGTACGAATGGGCGCATTATCATCCCGAAATATGCATAATTGCCTGGAAATAACATCTGGACCATAGAATGGCGACATAATCATAAGCCATGATCAGCACGGAACTCACTGAAAACCAAGATATTGCGGTCCACAGCATCGAAGAGCTGTTGCCATCTTTCACGGTTGGGTAGAAACTCTACGGATCACACGCTTCTTCGGGCATATACCACACATAAATACTCTTCTTGGTTAGAAATAAAGTAAACAATGACTCATCCAACCATATTAAAGTATCCAGTTATCAGCAGCTCATGTTACATGTGGTGCCATTGACGTTGTGCTAAAGCTTGATGGTTCCTTATCAGCTGTTTCGCCCGTGCAACTGGACCCCATATTTCCATCTCATGTAACTCACGGTGGATTATGGTTATCGACATGAAGATCCTGTTTGAGTTCCTTCGTCACTTGCACTGCAGTCGCACAGTTGTTTTAAGTGATAATCCGCCCTTTAATCCTTTGCGGGACCTGTCACGAAGTGTTCTGACCACACTATTCTTCGCCGATATGCTTTTGCCGTGAGTTTTGTAGGCCATCATCAACCTTGGACATTTGAAACTTTGGTCACGCTCATAGCATATAACCAAACGCCAACAATTGACCTTCTTTGGAAATCAGAGAGACAGCCCATTTTGCACAATTACCGTCTGCTCAGTTCATTGCATACTTGCATTCTACTGCTTCTCACGTGGTTCAGAGTTTGCGCTAACATTCCACCATCAACAACCCGGCGCTGTGATCGCCTCCTGACCAGTGCCAACCTAGCTATCTGATGTGTACTCAGCTGTAAGTGATTCCATTAAATTGAAAAGTGTCTTTGCTATGTACATTGAACTATTGAGCCTTTTTTTTTTTTAAGAAAAAAAAGAAACTTCATAGAGCGGAGATATACCTAGTATTAAAAAAGTGTGTATGGCTCATGTTATATCGAAGTTCTTAATCATACTAGCTATATCCACTTGTGCTTACTCTTGATGTTGGATTCGAACTGCATTTACTCTCACTGGAAAGGACTGGTGCTTTTACACCAAAGGCGAGAACACTAACCATGTCACGTTAAAGCTCCCTCTAGATCTAGATTGTCCTCGGTTAGAAATCAAAATGAAATCAAATTTGATGTAAAGATGCAAGGGTTAAAAAATAAATGTACAGGAGATAATAACTCTCAAAGTGAAAACCACTACACTTGATGTCAAGTAATTTCCGCATAATATGTTATCTACATGGTAAATTTACGCTACGAAGCAAATGCAATTGGGTCTGAGAACACAGATAATTTCATTTAAAAAATGATAAAATGCCAGCGCGTAGTACGGAAGCAGCCTCATTAACGTTGACTGTTGAAATTATGCCAAAGGAAGAGATGCGAATGAGTGCTGGCTCTGATTCAAGCGTGTGAAAGATTATCGGGCGCTGTTGAAGAGCAAAACCAAATAGAAAAGGAGACAGAGAGGGTTTAGTTGGACACACACAAGGTCTTTGGACATTGTACTCTGTAGGAAATAAATGCATGTAAGTTAGCAAGACTTTGTTGTACGTAAACAAAAACCACGGAAGTGAAAGAACTAATTAACATTGTTAAACTTGTTTCACGTGACTTTAGGAAAGAAGTTTGTTCCTCGCACTAGTTATCAAATGAGTTGCTACGGTGATTTGCGTTAAGATATTTTCCTCAAGCTTAGCATCCGCGTTATTTTAAGACAAACATTATCTATTACGTTTTCCAGTGCTTTGTTAATATTCCAGAGGGTAATTTGTTCTTTTTTCGTCTTTACATCAAACTCTAACGCAGTTTTTTCAGGTGTGGTAGAAGGAAGAAGAACAAAGGAAATAGGTCTATTAATATTACAATGTATAAACAGTATTAAAGATGGCAATTATCAAGTCAAGAAAAAAGAAAAATAAAGTTGATATGAAACGGGAGTCTTAACAAGCTCACAGCCACCAGCAAGCGTTTAAGGGATTCTTTCGCTGCACCCGAATGCGAATGTCCAAGCACGTATAAGTCAATTGGAATGTCTCCACTATTTTGACCTGCGAATTGCGAAGACTTGAAGAAAATGCGAGAAATCCCAATAGGCCTATGTTGGGGTTATTGGTCCGGAATTTTGCGAAAATAGCGTCTCTGATACGATTCAGCACAGAAAATGCCTGTAGAATCATCTTTAGCGGAAAACTGTAACATAACTGGAAGTACAACTTATAAAAAACACAACGTAATCCAAACGTGTGTGTATTTATTTTGTCTATTTGACCAAACTATTTGAGCCTGAACCCAATACTAACCCTGCTAACGAAACCAAAGACTCCGCTGAAGATGGAACCCATGACTACACATTTGTGCCAAACTGTTATTCTATTAACAGCCCCACATTTTATTTATATTCTAATTATATTTCATATTATGGTGTAGATAATATATTATTTTTTATATTATTCAAACAGTAGGTATGAAATAGACCTGGGCAGTGGCGTCGTCATGCTTTCCAGAGCAAGCATACACAACTCCAAACGTAGTATAAGTTCCTTAATCTTCAACAATATTGTAATTACGAGAGACAGTCAAGCATTATACAGATTAGGTTATTTTTATGGTTTAGTGAAAAGTACTGATATATTATTATCGCTGTTTCAAGAGCTTAAGAGACGAATTTTCAAACATAATATTTCACACTATATTGTATCTTTAGAAGATGCACGATGCTGTAATTCGTATTCGCAGATCTTTACCTTCAGTTGAAACACGTGAGTTCGCAGTACGTAGTCCCACTCGGTTGCAGTACAGGCGCAGGTTAAAGGAGCAATGTGAATGTTAGGAAGTGAGCCTAATTAATTATTTAGACTTACAAGAAGGGTGTCCGAAGTGTAAATCTCAGATTTCGAAATGTAAATCTCATACACCGGTGTATGTTTGTGCAGATCGTTATGGGGCTTATGGAATAAAGATCGGCACAACAAATTTCGGCGGAACCCCATATTTGGGTGGGGCAGTGCGCCATTTACGATTTTCGGCTTTCGTAGTAAAAACTGGCCTTTCGATTTGTAAATTGATTTATTGTTATTGACAATCGCTGTCATTCGTCTTCATTTGCATAAAGATACTTCAATTGTGAGTCGGGGATCCTTGTGTGTGTGGGGAGGGTGCCCTTCACAAATGTAATACATGTTCCCCCTTCATTTTGACGAGCTGAATACAAGTACGTAATTGAAGTACTTTGTTGAGCACATGAGCGGCACAGGTCTCTACCTAGTTTCTGGGATGCTGAATCACAAGTTGAAAGAGTTCTGAAGGGCCTGAAATAGGAGTGTGGCACAATCAGTGCTCACTGTATGGATTGTAAGTTTGACAGAAATGAAACGCTCATCCGGAATTAGTAGCAACAACGATACTACAATGTAGGTGATATCATATTCACTTGAAATTGTGTTAATATTCGATATATTGTAATTAACGATTAGCAGGTATGTACCTGCAAAATCTTTTGATGCGTGTGTTATGAATTGCGTTTTCACTGGCGTTTAGGTTCAATGTATTTACATACGTGTTAGTAAATTGGATACGTTTTGAACACGTGAAGCCTCATAATGAATCATTTGAATATCATTTCACTTTTATAAACTGCATTTCATACTGAATAATATGTAGTAACAATTATTTCAGACAAGGAAAAAGAATTGGCATCATCTTTCATTGATATTTTAGAATGTGGTATGAAAGATCCCATTTTTGTTGTCGAAAAGACGGCAGAACTCGACATCGATAAATGCTTAACAGTTTCCATAGCCGTAAACGATCCGGAATGCGAAGTTGTAGAAGATGACATCCCTAAAGGCGATGCAGTACCAATATAGTACAAGAAAAAAGTCGTCGACTTTTGGAAATCTCAATCAAGTCCTGGAGGTAAAAGAAAATTTTCAAGAATTTAAAAAAGCAAAACATGTGTCGCAACTTTACCAGTGGGAAGCTCAAATTGATAAAATCAAGGAACACACAATGACAAATGTTCATCTATTTCCAATTTTGTGTATGCAAAGTTCATTGAAGCCAAAAGAGATTCCATGCCTGTACATGACATGGATCTTCGGAAATGGGCAATTGAAAAAGCGAAAGAACTTAATCTTGAAAACTTTAAGGGTTCCAAAAGTTGGTGCGCCCGTTTTAAAACGGAAACATAATATTGTTTCGCGAGAAATAACAAAATTCGTGTGGCGAGCAGACGTTGACAATTCAAAACAAATAGAAACTTCAGCCATATCTTTCCAGCTAGAAGTTAGGGATATGTTACCGGAATTCGATATAGACTATAATTCCGATCAAAGTGGTTTTGCCATGGAACTGCACTATAGTCGTATGTTAGCTATACAAGGTCAATATATATATATATATATATATATATATATATATATATATATATATATATATATATATATATATATATAAAATAAAATAAAATAAAAGCTTCTGCACAATCCAAGAATGCTTTATCTCATAGCTATACAATAATGTTCCTTATGTCTACCAGTGGATAATTAGTTGGGCCATTATATATTGTATTGCCAGAATCGATAAGACAATTTGGAACACAGGTCAAGAAAACTTTATTTCAACCCCCAAAGTTTAGCTTTCCGCACCAAAATCTGGAAAAATGGATAAGCTGCATTTGGAGGAGTGGATCCGTGACGTTTTGGTTCCTAACATAGGGAACAAAAGTGTCTTGCTCGTAGATTCATGGTCATCTTTTAACGAGGAAGAGATGCAGCAACACATTCTGGACGACAAAACCCTATGTATCAAACAAATTCCACAAGGAACAACTTGGGTTGTATAACCGTGGGATGTTTGGGGCTTTAGAATATGGAAGAATTTTGTACGGAAAATAACAGATATCATAATTTTACACCAAATTGATATACAACTTCACCAACGTAACAACATTATAAAATTGCAATCGCTAGTTTATGAACAACTATCATTGCCAAAGTACTATGATGATGTGTTCAAATATAGTTGGTATAAATCCGGATATGTAGATGCGAGGCCGCCAGAATTTGTTCCAGTGAGTTTCTCATTTTCCTTAAACGACACTATCGTATGCGATGAGTGCGAAGTTATAACACTCCTGAAATGTAGTTAGTGTTTCAAAAGTCTTTGCGCGGAACACTTTTTTCGAGCAGTTTCATTTCTGTGAAACATACAATCCATAAAGTAAGTACGGATTCTGCCAAACTCATTTCAAGCCCTTCAGTTCTCTTTCAACTTGTGATTCAGCATCCCAGAAACTAGGTAGAGACCTGTGCCTTACATGTACTCCACAAAGTACTTTTAATGACATATTTGAATTCAGCTCATCAAAATGAAGGGGGAACATGTATCACACTTGTGAGTGAAACCCGACACACACAGGAATCTCCGACCTACAAGTGAAGTATCTGTATGCAAATGAAGACGAATAACAACGATTGTCGACAACAATAAGCCAATTTTCAAATCAAAAGGCCTATTTTTACTACGAAAGCTGAAAATCGTAAATGGCGCACTGCCCCACCCAAATATGGGGTTCCGCCAAAATTTGTTGTGCCGATCTTTATTCCATGAGCCCCCCTAACGTTCTGTACAAACATTTTTGAAATCTGAGATTTACAGTTTGGACACCCTCCTTGTTAGTCAGCATTATATAGCAGGGTAAGAGAAATTTTCCCTCTCGTACTGGAGTCCTAAACCAAAATGGGTTGCAACTTTTCAATCAACCCATCATCAGTCATATCAGAATACCTATCATGATGATACGTTTTTTCCAGTTATTAACTTAGAATTCAAATCAAGGTAATTTAAGATATTTCGATTTTATCCATCCATATCCGTTTCGGTTTTCTCTTAATTCTTTTTTTCCCCCCACCGAAACCATTTTCTGTTATCGTCAAAAATCGGTTGTTTTTCACCAAAACCGTTTTCTCCAAAAGAACTTTGTTTTTTTCTTAAATCAATATGATTTTAATCGAAGTCGATATCTGATCTTGTTCTGGTAGTAACTGTGTTAACGAAGAAGCAACAAGTTTTTGATAGAAACCCGGACCGGTCTGTTTTAAAGCCAAAACTACATAAGCTATAGATTCGCAGTTTTCTTCTCGCTCTCGTTTTTAAAATAGTAACACGCTCTGAAGACAATCTTGCGAGCTTATTTCTGTAGCATTTGACCCTTTCTACTATCGCCATCTACGAGTAGTGTCTATTATTAACTAAAAGAATTCTAATTTTTCGCGTAATTGCATTAATAAGTTAAGATAATCACAATGTTTGAACTCTACACTATGATCATCTGTTGAAGAATAATTGTGATTCAAGCGAGAAACGATCGGTCACGGCTTTCGACCACACATTCAAATTTAATCCACCATCCGACTTCCTCCCAAGTCTAGCAGTATACAACTACGCTGCTACCTGCGTTATCACTTGCCTGCCTGACGCTAATAGATGTTACTACTTGCATTGTTACTTGCCTGCCTGACGCTAATAGATGTTGCTACTTGCATTGTCACTTGCCTGCCTGACGCTAATAGATGTTGCTACTTGCGTTATCACTTGCCTGCCTGGCGCTAATAGATATTGCTACTTGCATTGTTACTTGCCTGCCTGACGCTAATAGATGTTGCTACTTGCGTTATCACTTGCCTGCCTGACGCTAATAGATGTTGCTACTTGCGTTATCACTTGCCTGCCTGGCGCTAATAGATATTGCTACTTGCATTGTCACTTGCCTGCCTGACGCTAATAGATGTTGCTACTTGCGTTATCACTTGCCTGCCTGACGCTAATAGATGTTGCTACTTGCGTTATCACTTGCCTGCCTGGCGCTAATAGATGTTGCTACTTGCGTTGTCACTTGCATGCCTGACGCTAATAGATGTTGCTACTTGCGTTGTCACTTGCCTGACTGACGCTAATAGATGTCGCTATTTGCGAGATTATTGTATTTAAAGAAATCCTTGAATAATTGCTTGAAAAACATGGAGTTTGCAGAGCTGATGGGCAAACTAGAAAGCAAAATTTCAATGTAAGCAAATTAGAACTTTTAATTAAGCACGTTTTTAAGCTGTAGCGTACAGTGGGCCGAAGGTTCGGGAGCAACTACTAATAGTATCTAATAGAAATATATTAAATACTATATAATGAGTGAGTAAGAAAATCTATTTTTACACATTCGAAGAACTAAACCCCTCTACAAAAATCCAAGCATGACTGCTCCCTTTCCCCATCTAGTGGGCAGCTATGGTCATGCACAACCTAGGGGTGGACGGTTCCTGAAAACGTAAACCGCGGTTTCGGTTTGCCACTTAAACCGGTTTGGAACGGTTAACCGAAACTGAACCGAACTGTTTCCAAACCGAACTGATCCCAAACCGAACCGAATCGTTCACGAACCGAACCGAACCGTTCTCAAACCGAACCGAATCGTACCACTCAGAACTGTCCGTAGAACTCTGACAAACTAAATTATCCAAAGGGTTTGAAACGTGGTTTCGTTTACTATTGGCTAACCAAAACTTAAGCGAACTCCGTCAAAGCAAATTCAGCTGTGTCCAAATGGAGCTGAATTTAATCTTTAGCTCACTCGTAACATACGACCAGTTAGCAGATTTGTGTATAATAAAAGAATAAGATAGCAAAGAGTCTGAAAGTACTCATTGCAGTATATATATAATGTTTGTATATCTTTTGTATGTATGTAGATAGATAAAAATATTACACAACTAGATACCCCGTATGCACAAAAAATAATCCTGGCAATACAAGTATTTGATGGAGAAATGATCCCAATAAATTCCTTCAAATTAGAAGCATTTCATATGTACACGGAATAAAAAAAATCACTGGTAGTGATCAGTCTTTAAAAAAAGATGAAATTCGTTGGGGTTAAGTTCTGACCTGTTAAGCCCCCATTCTACAACTGCTTCAAATTCGAAAATGTTATTATTCTTCTTGTTTACCTTCACTTTTAATATTCCTGCTCAAATAGCAGCTTGCATGTGTGTCTTCATTTCTCTCATTTTTCATACTTTCATTCTCACCGTCGTGATTAATATTATAAGAAAAGCGTGATTAACTAACCAGACTCATCATCATCAAAACGCCGAACACATATTTCAGACTTTGACCGTTTCTGATTTTGAAAACGCTCCTACGTACAATGTAAGTCAATACTCGGCACCTTGTATACCACATCGTTAACAAATCATTATATAATTACTTTCTTAAATAATAAGTAAAAATTTCTTGTGTTTTACTTAAACGTTTGGATTGCGAGCGTAACGAGCAAGAAAATTTTTAACAAATCTATTTCTTTGCAAACCGACAACAATATTGATTTAATAGGGCGCCAATACTTTTACGGGGCACCACATCGTTTACTCATTTTCAACACTTCCTTTTTCTTATTGCTTGTTCAGCGCCCTCTTGCTACCAGCTCCCCTTCCCCGTAGCTACGGCTCTGGGTGTGGTATCTTCTCCGTCACGATGTAGGTTTTGTACATTTGCTAATCGTACGCATAAATATCATTCTCTGGCAGAAGAAAAATGAAATGAAATGAAATGAAATGTTTCAGTTTTACGTCCCACGTTTATGCCGGTTAGGCTAAAGGAGACGGTGATGGTGAGAGATGAATGAAATGGTGCAATGGAGAAAGTGGGAGAACCCTGAGAAAACCCACGCACACGGTGTTTGTCCACCACAAAGTTCACTTGGCGGGAGCAGGGTTTGAACCCGAGACCCCAAGCACCAGAGGTGAACGCTCTACCACTGAGCCACCGCCACTGAGCAACAGTACTAGTTATTATATATATATTTTTTGCATTTACATTTACTGAGTGTTTTGTTTATCCTTAGTATTATTGAATGTACCATGTTATGTTGTTATTTGTATCTTGTATCTTATTTGTGTCTTTGTTTTTTTTCTTTTCTTTGTAATGATGACAAGGGTTAGGTGGCAGAGCAGCCTCCGGCTGAACCTCGCCCGCTGAAATAAAGAGAAATTCAATTCAATTCAATTCAAATTGGCAGACATTGATCTGGCATAGGGAAAGCGGACGGTATTGGCCGTGTGGCACAATGGTGTACAGACAACAGTTTCCTAATCTTAGAATTCCACACCACGCAACGTTTTCAGGTGTAGATCGAAGATTACAAGAAACAGGATTGCTGGAAGTACACAGGCCCAATGCTGGACGAAACAGAACCGTATGAACTGTGGCTTTTGAGGAGGAAATTCTTGCTTGAGATCAGAGAAAACCGTCCATCAGCACACGGGTAGTAACTGATGAAATTAACACCCATCATCGGCAGGTTTGGAACATGCTTCACGAAAATCTGATGTACTCTTTCCATGTCCACAAGGTGCATGCATTACACGCCATCCACGTAGGCGGGAGTTTGTCCAGTGGCTACGAGAACCATGCTAATATATCCCGCTTCATGCCTCGTATTCTCTTCAAAGATAAAGCTATGTTTTGCCATGATGGAGTGATGAACACTCACACTCAACATGTGTCTGAGGCAAACCCATATGGAATGTCAACTCGTGCCCATCAGGAACGGTGTTCTGTGAATGTGTGGGCATGAATCGTTGATAATTCTCATCAGACCGTACCTACTACCACAATGCCTAACCGGGTGGGATATTTTTGAAAGAGATTCTGCCTGAACTACTAGAGACTGTGCCACTGGCTATTCATCGAAACATGTGGTTTACGCACAACAGTGCTCCAGCACATTTGCTGTGGAGGTGCGAAATTGTCGCAACACATCCTTTCCGAACAAATGGACGGCAGAGAAGGACCGGTATCTTGGCCACCTCGCTCATCCGACCTTAACCACTTAGATTTCTTTTTCTGGGGCCATATGAAACACTAATCTACGCGACGCCTGTGCAATCAGAGAAGGATTTGGTGTCTCGAATTGTTGCTGCAGCGTGGAGAATTCAGGAAACGCCAGGAGTGTTTCAACGCGTTCGCAGCGTCTTTCCCTTCGACGCCGCTGTACCTTTACATTGAAGTGGTGGGTTGAAACTTTGAACACCTTTTGCAGTGTCCGTTCTGACAACCATTCTCTTTCCATGTAAACAAAGACTCCCCTCTGTACCTTGCTCTCTACAACTACCTTCTGTATGCAGTCCCGTTATACGATTTGGATCCAGAAATATCGGCCCCTGTTACAGTACGTACAAATATCGTGAATGGAAGGAATATTTCGTTTCACACCCGTCAGTTTAGAACATTGAAAAAAACGTATTGCAGTCGCATTTGTGTAATGTACTGATCGAAATGAATGTGCTAAAACAGTTATGTGTATTTATTATTATTATTATTATTATTATTATTATTATTATTATTATTATTATTATTATTATTATTACGCGTTCTTTATTTGTCTGTAGTTCTTGTTCAATTACTGTAGTTGTAAAGGTAGATACGTTCTCAAAAGCGTTGCGAAATCATTAATATGAGATCAGCAATCGGAATTTCTTTATTTTCTGTTACTTATCGGCTTGTCCCGTACGTGTTTTTTATATTCTAGAAACGTAAAGTTTCCAGTGAGTTCTTGTACAACGACTTTACTAGTACTTTTTGAGTAGGTATGCAACCACACACAGTAATTTTTACTTCATCCGCCATCTTTTATCTTCGTATATGAGTACTGACCTGCTACGTAGTATTATTTCCAGGCAGTGAAATGTCCTTTATATGTTGTTGTCCACTCAATTTACGTCATAAAATATCAGGGAATTCCCTGTGCCGTCATTGCACAAATCTGAAAACTGCAAATTTGGATAGAGCAGGTTAGGATATTTTGTCGATATCATGCCGCATCACGTCTACAATCAGTAATTTGTGCACTATTTAACTCTAAAGTTTGTTTTCCCACGCTTTCGGCAGACTATAACACGTAAACGACACGCTTTTCGTCCTATGTGTACTGGATTTTTTTTTTTTCTCAGGAATCACCCCTCTGTTTTTGTACAACGAATTTAGCGTCATACTGTGTAGCGTCATCAGAATCAATTTGACTACACTAACGCGACAAAAGTAACTGTTCTCAAAAACAGAATAAATTTCTTGGCTACCCGATAATATTACACCACGATATATTCCACATACAGGTGTAAATCATGTCCTTCCCCCCCCCCCTAGTCATTTCAAGACGAATTTAATGTTCCATTCTAAACGTAGCTTTACCTGGAATAACATCCACCCTTCAAGTAACTGCCATCCCTACCACGGTATCCCTACCACGGTAAATTCGCCCATGCCGTAAAGTTGTCTTCCAACTGATATTAAGAGTTTTATTCCAAAATCCAAAGCATCAGTAAAAGTACCCACACAAGTACGACCCCTAAATTGTTTCAGTAATATCGAAATAATTTTAATCTGAATAAAGTTATACTGAAAAACGTAACATTTACCCTTGTTATAATGTCTGGGTTGACGGTTGCTAATAATGCAAACTGCATTTCTGTCGATTTCAAATATTAAACTGACACCGAACAAAACAGTCCTCAAAAAGGGCCCAACAGTTCTTAAACCGAACCGAACCATTCTACAAACCGAACCGAACCTTTCCAAACCGAACCGTTCCCAAACCGTATCGAACCGAACCGTTTCCAAACCGAACCGAACCGAACCTTTCCCAAACCGAACCGAACTGTTCCTAAACCGTACCGAACCGAACCGTTCCCGAACCGGACCGGTTTGAAGTCCAAACCGATTGATTCGGTTTAGACTACAAACCGAACCGAAACCGGTTAACCGGTTCTTGGAACACCCCTAGCACAACCGTCTGTTTATGCAATTGTTGAAACTAAGTGCTAAAAACAAGTGACATTACGCGTGCTACGGAATCCCAAAGCTGACCCCTATCATATATAATCGTAATACTGGAACACTTTAATCACTGAAAATAAAACCAAAACCACTTGCATAAGAACCCTTTGCGGGCTTCAACGCCATCTGTTAGCAACCGACTGAACTAGTCCAGCCTAGCGCCTAACACATGGTTTCTAACCGGCGTATCAGAAGCTGTCTAGTTCTATAGTGGCCGTCATATCTTTATTCATGTGACTTTCAGTTTGCCTCAAGATTTGCCGTTGCCCCATCTCAGTGGACGCGAAATTGGGAAGCACCTACCGAAAATCGAACCCAAGACAAAACGAACGTGAATCTACGGTGTCCCCATAATCAGTGAAAATGATTCATGGAAACTTTTGAGTTTACAAAATATGACAACCCGAAAAGACAGAAAAATTATACTAAAAAGTAATTAAAGTTCCTAATAGTCTTAGTTGGGAGCTGTTTGCTTTCAAAATTAAAATATTCTGTCCGTATCATGTACTACCCTACTATATTATTTTGAAGAAGTGGAAATTGTGTAAGTGAAATTTAAATTATGTGCTTTCAGAGTATATAACCCATCTCAAGCACTGCATATTACAACACTATCTCATTCCACTTTCGGTTGAGATTCGTTGAAGAGGATGTTGGAATTAACGTCCATATTTGTATCTAGGATTATTCCTTCACTGCATTTTATTTTTATTGAGTCTTCCGGAAGACTGAGTAAACGCTGATAACACCATCTGGTGTTGGGTGCCTGGGGAGAGGCATTGTGTAGCATTTGTGTGTGTGTGTGTGTGTGTGTCTTTCTCTCTCTTTTTCGGACGGGTTTCCCCGGTACAATAGAGTCCGGTAAACCGCGTAGACAAGTAAAGCCGAACAAAGGTAGGATTAGAGAAATTATCTTGAGAGGAGAACCACGTTTCTGTGTGTGTAACGAAGTCATTTTCTTTCACTTGTTTTAATTTTTTTTTCCTTTCCTTTCTAGTTGTTAGCTTGTTGGTGTCCTGTTTCGCTTGAACAACGTCTAAATTAAACTGTGCGCTTCATTTTGGGCAGAGTTTCAGTTAACATCTTCTGATTGTTCCTCCATACAAGAATAAGTAGAATGTTATAGTAAAGAACAGATTATGTTAACATTAAATGATATAAACTAAATATTTTGTGAACATCTTTCAACTTTTGGAGTACAAGAAGACAAAGGACAACAGATACAAACTGCTAGTTAACAGTCATATTTACATATTATTATTATTATTATTATTATTATTATTATTATTATTATTATTATTATTATTATAAGTATTCTGCTTTTTGGCAGGTCCTGGGACTAATGAGAACTTTTTAATTTCTTCTTCTTTTTTTTCAATTTTCAGCTTGGGCTTGGAAGTGTTTCTTCCCTCGATCTTCAGCTTCCTCTTTTAACTCTAAATATTTTCTTCTATTTTTCAAATCATCTTGCTCTTCTACTTATTTCTTGCTGTTTTTTTCAGCTGCCCTTCTATGGCGGTATGAAGGAGACAATTTCTTCGCAAGATGTGTCAAATCCAATTGGCCTCTCTACGAAGGATGCTGGCTAGAAGAGTTCTCTTCTCTCCTGTCCGTTTCAAAACAATCTCATTTGTTACTCTCCGTGTCCATTTTATATTCTCCAAACATCACATTTCGAAGCTCTCTAAATATTTCTTCTCTAACTTCCTGAATGCCCAAGTTTCTGAACCATTCAGTCCAATACTCGATGTATAACACTTGACCAACTATTCCTTAATCCAATATTAAGGCTGCTAGTTAAGAGTGATCTTTTCTTGTTGAATGTTTCTTTGTCTGTGGCATTTCTTAACATGATCTCTATGGTACAGTAATCGTCTGTCATCAGAATACTTCCCAGATATTTGGAATTATCGACCACTTGAACTTCTTCTTGTTCTACTCGGACATGTAACGGCGTGTTTCCATGGGATATTCTCATAACTTTCGATTTTTCAATATTAATTTCCATTCCATGTAGTTTTCCAGTGTCAGCTTTTTTGCCAGTAAGCTCCTTTAGTCCTTCTTTGGTTCTACGTATAATAACCGTATCATCTGCTCATTTGCATATCTGATCTTGTTAGTGATCTGCCTTCCAATCTTGAAATTCCCATTAACGCTTCCTTCATTAAACATTCACTGTAAGTGTTGAATAATTGGAGCGACTACATCCTTGTCTGACTCATCTTCAATTTTACAACCATTTTATATATAAATACAGTGTATAAATAAATACAGAAAAATAAAAGATATGTTAGTTTCAAGTATCTTGGAAGTATTTTGACGAGAGACGGTTACCCAAAAAAATCAGGTCAAGAATTGCCATAGCTAAAGAAGCATTCAACAAGAAAAAGATCACTCTTAGCTAGGAGGCTCGCAATATTGGACTCAAGAAGAAGTTGGTCAAGTGCTATATATGGAGCATTGAACTGTATAGTTCAGAGACTTGGACATTACGGAAGTTAAAGAAGTATTTAAAGAGCTTCGAAATGTAGTGTTGAAGAAAGATGGAAAAGATAAAATGGACAGAGAGAGCAACAAACGAAGATGTTTTAAAACGGATAGGTCCGAAAAGGATACTTCTAGCCACCATCCTTCGTAGGAAGGCCAATTGGATTGGACACATCCTGCGAAGAAATTGTCTCCTTCACACCGTCATAGAAGGAAAGATGGAAGGGAAGCGAGGAATAGGAAGAAGAAGAACACAGCTGATCGATGATTTGAAAAATAGGAGAAAGTATTGGGAATTGAAAGAGGAAGCTGAAGATCGAGAAGCATGGAAGAAACATTTCTAGGCCGAAATCTAATATGGAAAAAAAAATCCTCATTAGTCCCAGGACCTGCCGAAAGGCAGTATACTTAATAATAATAATAATAATAATAATAATAATAATAATAATAATAATAATAATAATAATAATAATAATAATAATAATAATAATAATAATAATAATAATAATAATATAATTATTGAGAACGAATGACATCTTCTAGCGCCATAAAAACTCGGTTTTCATTATTTCCTCGAAAACTACTCATGAGAATTGGTCGTTAAGCATAGCATCTTGTTCAGCTCGATCTTATCTATCGATTGATATATGTCTCTTTGTGGGCAATGTTATAGTTAAACAGACCTTAAGCTTAAGAGCTAATCATAATTTTGTTTCTAGCGTTGACCGTATTTTTTTTTTTTTTTTTTAAAAGAAAATTTCCTACAAAATTTTACCTTTTCTTGTCGAAATTTCCCTAGTTTGGTGAGTGTCCAATTCCTGTAACATTAGTTACGTGATAAGATCAATTACGCTATGTTAAAGGATGTGCCAACCACATTTGTTTGGTTCATATCCTTTTTGCTTCTATTTTTTTTTTTACTTTTCCCTTCATTTTTATACAAGAAAATACACACAGACAACAAAAGATGCACAGATTATGCTACTTTGAAGACACACACACACTATTGCTATTATTGGTTTATTTCTGAAAAACAAAGAAAAATTTAAGCATTTATTTTGGTCAATGAGTCAGCACAAGAATTTCCCTGGAATTTTAACGTTTTATCGATAGAAAACCCCTCTTCCTTTTTTTGCTAAATTTACCTAGGAAATTACCCGAGATTAGGGAAATTTTCCTCGAAGTACGAAGAGTGGCTCGCTATTGTCATAATTAAAAAAAAAAAAAAAAAAGAGGATATATTTCAGAATGTTTCATCTTGGTAGGTGGCGCAGTTATCGTGCAGCTAAAATATGTAGGTTTTACAAAAGAAAATCATTTTTGTCGATTTTCTACTAATGAGAATTCCTTTTAACCACATCGTTTTGTTCGTCTCACGTCATAAGATGTTTTGATTTATGAATGTTTAGGCTAAATAACCGTGACACTCTACGATTCGTAGTTATGCATTTTTGCTCCTTGTGACACTGTGAGTTTGATTTGTTCATTTTATTGTATTATTATTTTTTTCTTGTTTCAAAATAATTAATAAAAAGGAAGAAGGAATTTCAGTAACGTCTAAAGAGTGATAATGTAACAGCAGAGACGTTCAAATGTACGTACAATCTCGTTGAGTGAACAGAGTACATTATCCTTACCAGTTGAGTATCGGTGAGCAATAAATGCAAGATTCTTAAAGATTCCTCTATATAAAAAAAGAAGTCCTCACTGACTGACTTGACTCTTTGATCAACGCCCTGAGCAAACCACGTAAGCTACAAACTTCAAATTTGGACGGGGGATAGAATTTGTAATGGAAAATCTTACTAAGGGAAGGAATTTTGGAAATTCAACTGGAAAGGAGGAAAGAAGGTTGGCAATTATTATCTTCAAAAATTGCCATATCTCGGAATCTCTGAAGGTTAAAGTAAATGAAATTGGAGCTCTCGGTAATTGGACCTCTCATTTAAAATAATTAAACACATGTTCCACCATTTTTTTAATACTTCAGCTTTAAGGGAAGGAAAAAAGGTGAGAAGAAAAGGGGTGGGGTTACAGTTGTCATAATTAGATGGCTACAATTCGAAATTAGTTAAGGTTAGAAATATGAAATTTGGTATTTAGACAATTCGTTTAAATTAATTAAAGACGTGTTTCGGCTTTTAATATATATACCAATATAAAAAAAGAAGGGATTACAATCCCTATAATTCGAAATCGTTGTTAGAGGACATAAAATTTGGTATTTAGACTTTTCATGTAAAATAATTAAAGATGTGCTTTTTGGCGTGTTTAGATATTTCCTCTACAAGTAAAGAAGAAAAAAATGTGTGGGCTGCTCTGATGATTGGTATATGTCTCAAATAAACTCCAGGTTGAAAGGAAATGTCCAATCTTCAAGAGGAAACAAAGAAAGAAAATCAGTGGCGTAAGACTGCTATAAAGTCCTGAGAGAAATTCAGTGGCGAAAGATTGTAATAAAGACCTAAGACCAGAGTTGCGCACTAGACTTGACAGGGCAGAATTTTCGTGACGGCATAGCTCATTCCTTTTCGAGACGAGACAAGAATTGCTATCTCGTGCACATTCATTCCTACGTTGAGACCAGACTTGTTAATTTTCATACCTTTCACTTGATTTACTTCTTGCTGTATATTGTTATGAATTTACATTGCTTCTAGTAAGATAATAATAATGTACATTTAAAAAAAATTAAAAATACTAAGTTTATGTAATGTCTTTTCTGCAGTTAAATTTTTGAAGAACAATTTTCAGTGGCGTATTTAGGGAAGGGTTTCCCAGCTTAAGCCCCCCTCCCGAAATTATATTTACTATATTAAAGTAAATGGAATATCTTGCAGAAGTTTCACATTTCCAGGAACAAAGTTAACAAAGCCCCCCGAAACAAAATCGTAAATACGCTACTGACAATTTTAATAATGATTTGCTTAAAAATCAACGAAGGATTTCGCAATTGGGGAACTTACTAGTTCGAAATGACAGTAGCCGTTCATTATATGCAAATTATCACTTTTACTCTGTAGTTATCAGCAGAGACGGCATGTTTTATTACGATTTTGATTCGACATACCGGCTATCTAAATGAAATGCAGTGAGGGTATGTTGCCTAAAAAATTGCATATCTATTTACATAATGACTGAAAACTATTAGAGAGCTTCTCTGTATTAACGCGGAGGGAGGGGGATTTGGAGAGACTTTGATCGCATCAAACAACTTTCTGAAAAAAACTATCCCCTTATGTTATATTATAGAGAATTATACACGAAAATGCTCAAAAACTGAATGAGGATATAAACAATTTCCTGCGGGAAAACTCCCGGTCCCCCACTCGACTGTGGGGTATTCGAAACACCCGGAAGGTCCGCCCCCACAGCAGACAACCCCAAAATCCGCCCATGCTCAAAACATGGCATTTATATGCATCAAGGTAGGAAGACACACACACACATACACAACAAAGAAACAGTTTAATATGGCACATCAAAATATAAACTAGGTGAACTTCTTTGAAGACATCACATTTTAAAAACAAAAGGTCGGAAAAAAGGTAAGAAAAATGTCGCTGCTGTCAACTTAGGAATTACTTCTACGTAAGGAATAATTTTCTTTTACGTGCAAAGCTACTCGTCAATTACTGGTATTATATATAGAAATAGATTTATTAAAGGTATATAGAAATGGATTTAGCATCTACTTTTCAGTGACGGTATGTTTTAATCATTGAAAAAAAGAGACAGTATGCCTTCATCACTGAAAAACCAGAGGCGGTATGGCATACCACCACACTTCGACCACTGGTTATCAGCTTACATTTTCGCTGATAATCGTAGTTTCACTGTATGTTTAATTATTCTCCAGAGACGTGGGAGTATATACATATATAGAGAGAGAATCAAGTAATATGTTGAATCTTACTGTGTTTATCGTGTGAAGACAAGCTGCACCGAAACTGTTTGTAAACAAGTTGGTTTCCTAACTCAGTTGTATCGATGTTGAAGAACATATTGTTGGAACATTCGAGCCAATCCACCTCTCTCCCAGAGAAACCCCTAAGGGAGTACATGACTTTGACACAAACCTGAATACTGGCTTGGATTCCATTTTAAGCATTAGATATCTTGTCATGTAGATTCTGAGCTCAAAGGGAATGTTAAAACTCAAATCAACCAATGAATCAGCCAGAGGGGAGCATCAGCGTCATAACCATGTTTCACATTGTTATACTATTTAGGTGATGCTATTATTGTTAGTGTGTAATTCTAAATATTTAAGGCATCATTATGCTGAATATTTAATTATTTATTTTTAATATTCTGAATATATATTTTCTAATGCATTATTCTTAAAATTCATCATTATTCCGAATATTTAATATATTATTCTGAATATTCAGTATTATTCTAAATATTTAATACAGTATTATGGATAAGTCCAAAACGGCAGTTGATTCTGACGGACTTCCCTCCTACCTTGTGAAGGGTTGCACTGATATATTTAAATATCCCCTATTAATTGCATTCAATTTATCACTAAGAACAAGCACTTTCCCAGACAAATGGAAAACAGTTTAATTTGTCCAGTTCCGAATTCCTACAATACCCCAAGATATTACCAGCTTTCGACCCATAGCCATACCTGCTTTTGCCAAAGTATTTGAGCGGTGTCTTCCTGTTATGACTAATTCCTGCTCTGCCTAATGACCCTCCAGCACTTTGTAACGCATTTTGATCTAATCTTATCTTTAGGCATAACAGGAATTCCTGTTCTGCCTAATTACCGCATAAAGGGATATTTAGATTTACGGGAAATTTAATACTAATTATTTTCCCTACAATTCCAGTTGCTTTCAGGACCTCTTGATTTTCTTATATCGTTTCAACTTCTCTGAAATTAAATTAGCAATCATAGGCCACCATTATTTTACTGCGAGTATATCTACGCGATATCTGTTAGCCGTCTACAACTTCAGCGAGGAGATCTTATCCTTCTGGTTGCGAGGATATCGCGTAACCAAATTGCAACTAACTGAACAGTAACATAGGTTCTATTTTAACTACTCTTACGAAAACGTGGATTGATACTTTCTCATGACGGAAAATTCTTAAAAATAATAATAAGAAAATTTATATTTAAAAAATGACTTTTGATATTAAAGTAATTCAATCAATATTTCCTCGTACAGAAGTTGAAATATTAAGAATAATAGTAACATAAATATATAAATTGGAACAATAGAACCTAACAGATTAGGTTGCATATTATATAAGTAATTACGGACAACCATTCTTTTATTGTATGGTTAAGTTACGGATCTCTGTCCGTAGTCTAAATAATAATTATTACTATAAGAACAGTAAGGTGCTGTATACAAAAACTCTTCAGTTGTGTGGAATTCAAGTGTTATAATATGTAATATTTTACCATCGAGAAAAAAACATACTTCTCAACAGTAAAAGAATCTCCATTTGAAAGATGTAAACATAAGCTTGTTTGTGATTGCACAAAATTAAAAAATGTAAATAAATCCTTATCTCTGATTGGTGGAATGTCTGTTCACGATATTGAAATGAAACTTGTAGACATATTTGCATCTTTTGTTTTCTTTGATGCAAGTTTGTTTTCTTAACAGTTTTCCAATAACTAATTAAGTTACTCAGAGTTGAAATATAACATTCTTCTTTCTTCGTGTTCGATCCCAGCCCCCGCCAAGTGAACTTTGTAGTGGCCAAACACCGTGTGCGTGGGTTTCCTCGGGGTTCTCCCGTTTCTTCCCACTTTCTTCATTCCACCATTTCTTTCATATCTCATCATCACCGTCTCCTGTAGCCTAACCGGCATAAACGTGGGACGTAAAACTCAAAAATTTCATTTCATTTTTCTTTCTTTGTTAGTAACATATTGAGTCATGTCCCCCCTATAGAACAACGTGGTGACTACAGTCCTGAATGAACATGTGTTGGTCTCTGCATACGTCATGTGTTGTTTATTACATCAGTAGTCTAGCAATATATGTTGAATTTCTTCTTTTTTCTTTTTTTATGCATATCGATTCTATTACAATATACTCCAAATGGAATCTAGAACGTTTTGGTTTGAGGACGTTTGGTTGTAAGGGATGTTTCGGTATAAAAGATATTTGAAAGCATTATTATATACTCGTAATGAGAAAAAGGGAGAATTAGTTCACATAGAAAATATAAAATAAAACTTGATTTTTTAAAAAGTATTTTAAATTTTGTGATTTTATACTCGAATACACCGAAACGCCCTACACTGGAACAGCCTATCCCACTCCAAATTGTTGAGTATGATTGGCATGATTACGTGATGGATGACATACTTTCTTCAGAGTCTATTTCAGTATTAGAAACCTATTCAATGTCTATTTTGATAATCAGCCTCTTTTTTTTCTTTGTCTATTTTTTCCGTTTGTCATTTTTTTTTCGTTTACTGGTGATGCGCCTTTCTTAGTGTACGGTTGAGCGTGGTTTGCGCCCATGGAAAAAAATCCCTGTTCAAGGGCTTCAGATGCGGCTATTTATAGTTGTGTCCAAAAGTTCTTTAGATAGACACGTTATTTGCGACCGTGTGGAACTGTTAGGTTCTATTCGATTCCATTCGATTAATTCTGAATTACACAAGTTGAATATACTTTCTTGTAATAAGGATGGCATTTTTGTGGGAGGTTATTTTTCAAGGAGTACGGTACCTGGTATTAAAATATCGAACTTGAAGAAATGTGTTTGTCTCGAGAAAAACCACTCGCTAAACTATTAGTTGTAACTTTAGCTTCCAAGTAAAAGCAATTCTAAGAAGTCGTACACTATGGTGCAGTACCTATAATGGGATATAAATATTTCCCTTACGTTACTAACACCAAAGATAGTAAATTAAGTTTGAAATTCAGAGTAAATATGGCGTGCATGTCATAGTGGAAAACCATTAGAAAATTCTACGTAATTTATAGAACAGTTCTAATTTAAAATGTGGAGAATATCTGGCCTATTACATGCAAGAATTCGTTGGCATTCAGTTTACTCGCCGAAGTAGCTCTAAACAGCAACAAATACTTACTTCTGATTGGCCGAAACTAGATATCAACTAATTTTTGATCGTAATTGGCCAATCATTTTTTCATATTGAAACCTAAGTTGCTTATTTCAAATAAGGAGGCGTTATAGGCTCCAGTTTCAGTTGTACTAGCTGCCAAAAGCTACGAAAATTGGTATTATTTAATCGGAGCTATTTTATAAATAGTGGGCCCATTACATTCTTAAGTGGCTTTCCATAATAAAGTACATGCAAATTTAGTTACATTTCAAATAGAATTTACATTTTTGTTGATAGTCATATATAAGAAAAAGCTTTGTTATGCTATATTTTTCTACTTAATGGTCATAAAATGAATAAAATGAGAGACATAAGCTATGAGAAAAATCTTACTGAATATGAGTTGGTATACGATAATACACCAGCATTTGAAATAAAGCAAAGTCTAGATTTTTGATCTTACACTCATAACACACTATAGGTACTGCACCATATTATACGACTCATTAAGATTGTTTTTACTGCAAAACTTATGTTACACTGAACAATTTTGAGGGTGTTCTTCCACGGGAGGTTTATGGACTGCAGGACTTGTTTAGGGTTCTGGAATGGCATTTGAAACTCATGGGAAAATAGGTACTAATAAATTTCCCTCAAATTTAAATATCCCTTTTGCGAGCTGGGCAGAACAGAAATTCCTGTTCTGCCTAAAGATAGGATTAGATAAAAATTGTTACAAAGTGCTAGAGGGTCATTAGGCAGAACAGGAATTAGGCAGAATGTTGTATCGACGAATCCTTAATCATGTCAAACTGGTTATCTCAATTAAGCAACATTGCCTTATTCCACAAAGATCTACAATAACGAATCTTGCAATTATTACAGATTATATAGCGAATTAATTAGATGTAGGCAGCCAAGTAGATGTGATTTATATTGAGTTTAAAAAAGCTTTTGATAAAGTTAATCATAGCATATTATTAGAAAATCAAAGCTTTTCCACTTTTCTCCGTCCCTGATTAAATTCTTCTCATCATACCTATCTAATCGTAAACAATCCGTTCTTTTTAATGCATACAAATCTAAAGAATATATTGCATCCTCAGGAGTCCCTCAGGGTTCAAATTTAGGACCTTATTTCTCTTGTTTATTAATGACTTACTTAACTGTATTCCTGACCATGAAAAATTACTATATGCCGATGATCTAAAATATATGCTAAAATCAATTCTGTGGACGAGAACATAAAACTGCAGCAAGGTCTAGATCATATTGGTAACTGGTGCTCTTCCAATCAACTTGGGATCAATGCAAGCAAGTGCAAAGTGTTATCATTCACTAGGAGCAAATCACCTCGTCACTTTGATTATGAAATTAATAAATACATAGTAAATAGGTATGATTCAGTTAAAGATCTTGGTGTTACGTTTGATACTAAGTTAGCGTTTGACAGTCACATTGTAAATATAACAAGTGAAGCATTCAAGCTATTAGGATTCATAATTAGAACGGGAAAAGAATTTAAGAACTGTTCAACATTACAGAAGTTGTACAATGCATATGTCCGCTCAAAATTAGAGTATGCTTTTACTATTTGGAATCCGACTCACATAAAACATCGTAAGCAATTAGAAAGAATACAGACTTTTTTATTATTATTATTTCTAACATAAGGAAACTCACATTTATCCTACTTATGACAGCTGTAAGACCATTCTTGCTAACTTTCATCTTCCAACACTAGAACAAAGACGAAATATGATTGATTTATTATTCATTCAAAAAGTAACGCAAAATATTTTGGATTGTCCTGATTTAGTTTCTTTATTGAATTTTCATATCCCCACATTAAAAGTACGTAGAAACACTGGTCTTTATTACTGCAAAAAGTCAAGAACTAATATAATGATGAAATCACCAATCTGGAGGACAACAGCTTTGTATAATAGAATGTGTTCAAATAACAATGAATTTGATATATGTGATATATCGCCTAAGAAATTTAGAAATGCCATTGTCATGAGTTATCAAGAGTTATGAACTCAAGTTATGTTATCAAGAGTCATGAACATGTAATTGCGTAATTTACAACACTGTAATTGGGGTATAGCCTGTTGTGTTGACAATAAATAAAATAAATTAATTAATAAATAAGTATTTTTAATATTCTGCATTATTTTGAATTTTAATGCTTTATTTTTAATATTCTGAATATTTAATGTACTATTCTAAATATTTAATGCAATACTATGGATATTTAATTCTGTATTATTTTGAATTGTAATGCTTTATTCTTAATGTTCTGAATATTTAATGCATTATTTTTAAAATTCTTCAATATTTTGAATATTTAATATATTAGTCTGAACATTCTGCATTGTTCTACGAGTAAATATTTAATGTATTATTATGAATATTTGATGTATTCTTAATATTCTGCATTATTCTTAAATCTTTGTTGCATTATTTATTTTAATGTATTATTCTGTTTGTTGAGGGAAAGCGGAACTTTCACCGCTTCCATGAAGATTACACCCTTGGTAAACATACGACTAAGCTACCGTGCTCTCTTAATCTGCTTGTTTAATGACTCTAGAACATAATTTATTTTAAGTGCAATAATGATAGTTTTTTAAAAACCGTATTTAATAGGCACATTACGTTGGGAATAGTTTTGCAAAGCATGGGCAAGCTAAAAGAAAGATTTTTCCCCTCTTTTTATGCAGTTCTTTGTGTTTAGAAGTAGTTCGCAGTTTCAAAAGGAACCATTCTCTTATTTGCATATTACTCTAGGGATCCTGACGCAGTGATACTTTTTCTTCTTTTTTCTTTCATATTTTTCATGTAATGTCTTTCTTTTTTTGCCTCACCTTACTTCTCGTATATAGCACCACGGTACAAATTTTCTCGCTTCACGAATATTGTGGAATATAACCTCTCAAAGGTTAATCCTCTTGCGGTGTGAAAACCGCACCGACCACTGCGTCGTTTCCATCTGTTTCAACATTAAGAAACTTTTTTTTTTAGTTAAAAAAAGAGGAAAAAATCTTCACCATTTTTATAATATCTGACACGCTCTGAACTCAAAAATAAAATAATTCTGTCTCAATATAAATTAAAACTGATGCTGCACGCTTTTCACCACTTGCGCTTATATGATTTTTCATTTCTCTCTCTCTGTCTCTTTTTCTTGCTTCATTTTTCCGTCTTTCGTTCCTACTTGAAGAGCATGAAAAAAGAAGTAACGCTTGAAGTCTGTAGCTAAATGTATGTAATTTGTTTTATTATTCCAATTTTTTTTTTTAATTTTATTGTTTTACGGATGAGTTAGCGTAGTACCTTTCCCTCAATGTCAAAACTTATAATTTCGTGATAAATCCTATTATACACTACAATGTATCTCTTATAAGAACGAAATTGACGTTCTATGTCGCCTTCCCACGAGAACACGATTAAATCGTTTGAAATATAATGGATTTTTGAACATAGTTAACTTAAGACTTGCTTTAGCCATCCCACCTGGTCTAATCACTAGAACGCACAGCTTTAATGCACGGGAGCCCGGCTTCGATTCTCTGTGGAAAAGCTCTCGCATCGGATTACTTTTTAAACTAAATCCACATCAAATATAGCCTAGATGCTGAGAAGGTACACTAAACGCCCAACAAATGGACCAACCAGCCAATTAGCTCGAGCCGGATTTGTATAATTTAATTTTGGTTAAAATGTGTGTTATAAGCGGGAAGGGATTTAAATTTTATACCAAAAACAACAGAGTCTCAAAAGCTCTTTAAGTTAGAGATACGAAACTATAAACTCCTTATTAAAGATAAGCGAATTTTGTTTCCAGCATTTTTGAGAATTCTGCTTGTAAAAGGTCAATTTCTATATGAAATCTGCGTTGTATGTTGCCTGTTCACGAGAAAACGGCTGAAAGTTTTAATTCGTGTGGTGTTAGCATTTCACTTTGATTGAAAGTTAGAGCACCATCTCGATGGCTACCGTTAAAGCACTATCTCGAGGGCTACCTTTCAATTATTTTGCATAGTCTTTATTTTTTCCGTGCAAGTAACGGACATTTCAGATAGTTGTATCTCTATACAAACGCATGAGTTGTTTATAAAAAAAAATACACAGGACTCATGAAATAAAATGAAATATCTAAGTTTTACGTCCCACGGTTATGCCAGTTAGGCTAAAGGAGACGGTGATGATGAGAGATGAGTGAAATGGTGGAATGAAGAAAGTGGGAGGAAACGGGAGAACCCCGAGAAAACCCACGAGCACGGTGTTTGTCCACCACAAAGTTCACTTGGCGGGGGCTGGGATCGAACCTGGGACCTCAAGCACCAGAGGTCCACCGCCCCCCCCCCCCCACAGGGTTGACGGAACATTTGATTTTACACTTAATCTCTCTTATAAGATGAATCTAGTTCTGCATTTTTTTTTCTGAAAATATAGGTTGAAGTATTTTACAGTTGCTTATCGGGTAAAGAATAATAATCGTTCAGTACTACATAGACATAGTGGATTGTAGCATTGGACCCCTTCAAAGTTTGAACCACTCCCAACAAAATTTTCTGGTTGCGCGTCTGGTTGATACCATAGTGTTTTATAGATACTGTCTTTATGTTCTTCACTAAAATTAAAAAAAAAAAAAGTTAGATTAGCAAAGAGTGGCAAATAAGAATATTTGAAACCTACTTTTAATTTTTTTTTTTTTAAACATCATGTTTAGTAGAAAATTAGTCATCTCGCTTCCATATGTTGTCTAGAGAAGCAGAATAACTGTATAATAGAGAATATTACTTTTTCGTTCCTATAAAGAATTGCCAGTTTTAAACAGATAGCGAGTACAATAAATGAATAATGTCTCT
Source organism: Thermobia domestica (assembly GCF_964235325.1). Lineage (NCBI taxonomy): Eukaryota > Metazoa > Arthropoda > Insecta > Zygentoma > Lepismatidae > Thermobia > Thermobia domestica. The sequence continues at coordinate 175,284,514 of NC_137463.1, read as the reverse complement.
TTCTATTTTACCGTTCTGTTCTTAACAGTTTCAATTTTTTCTCAATGATGTATCTGAATGTATTTGATTCTTCTTCCACTTGATTGTCTCTAGAATGTTTTGCAACAATCACTCTTTCCCTCAAAACACAACGAGAAATACAATTTCCTTTTCATGTACTCTGATTCATCTTGATACTGAAAAATGGAAAGTTTATTTTCCAATGCATTTAACCCATTTCCCCGACCCGAGTGTATTATTATTTATTAAATTTTATGCAAACAATTAAAATAAATAACGTTATGTAAGGGCCACTGATGTAAGGGAGGAGGAATATAGACATAACAGGAACAATAGGATGAATTGTTTTGGAAATTGTGGCCGAAAAAAAATAAGAAAAAGATCAAAAGTCGATTTTTGAGACAGAAGAAGTAAGAAACGCAATTCGTTCCTCTTTTGTCCTATGCACCATTGTTTTTCATCATTAATTTTCTTGAGAGATCAACATCTGGCGTTGATTCGATTTTCTTTTGTCTTTTGTTTCGGAGCAAGTTGACTGATAGCAAAAATAATAAAATCTTAAAAAAAAAAAAAAAAGTCTTCTTCAATTCGGGATAGCATTCATTTTGAAGTTTTCATTGTGCAAGTTTTGTCTTTTTCCTTTTCTATTTGTTTGTTCTTTCCATCTTCATCTTCTTTGGCCCCTGTATATTTACTTTTTTTCTTGCTTTCTTCTTTTTTTCTGTCTTTTCTGAACAGAAAAGGGTAAGATTCAATCAGGCTTAGAGAGAGAGAAAAGAAAAGAATGTGCTCTTTCTTTTAGGTAATATGTCATTTGTAAGTTGAAAATAAAAATTTAAATCTTGTTTGCTACTTAATTCTCAGCTGAGTGCTTCAGATCCACACCCATTGCTTATTCTCATTTCAGATTGAGAAGCAATGTCCTTGAGGTCTCTTTTTATCTAAGCACATCTCCATCAGTGACAGATCTCTTTGCAAAAAAAAAAAAAAAAAAAAGTCTTGTGTTTCTTTTCTATTGTTTGCAAAACAATCTTAAAAGTGTTTTGTTTGCTTTAGATTACATTTAACGATACGAATACGATTGGATTCGTCTTATCTGAACTACTAGTACTTTATATTCTCTCGGCAGTCATGAACCTCAAGCTCCTTTGCACTCAAGGTTAGCACGATATTAACATTTCCGCTCCTGAACTTAATACAGCAAATTTCAGCTTCCTGTATCAGTTCGTGCCAAATGCGCTTTGTGGCGCACAAATACTGTGTGCATGGATTTTCTCGAGGTTCTGTCGTTTCTTCTCACTTCCTTCATTCCACCATTTAATTCTTTTATCGTCATCACCGTCTCCCTTAGTCTTGGTGCATTCATTTTCCAGCTTCATGTCAATTTAGTGCATTTTTAAAAAATGCTTATCGGGAGTAGAGAAAAGATAGGCATACGAAATACATGGAAAATACACCTTGAAGCATTCTATTTTAAGATGAATACAAGATTTATTACTATTGTTGGATAGAAGTGCTTCATTATTACCGAGCAAGACTTAGGCATCGTTCATTTGCATTAATAAGTTACCCCGAGTCTCACTTACGAGTCATTAAGCTTAGAATCGAAAGTGTTAACCATCTCTTAACATGTGCAGTGCAACATATAATATTGTAAAATTTCTGGTAGGTAGAGCTATGTTAATAAAATCAGAGTCCGGAATTGACTCCCATTACCGGTTTATTTTTTTAAAATCCTTTTAATAACAACAGTATTTACAGAAATATTATAGTACACTTTTCTTTATTTGTAAGGTAGCAATTTGGCAGCCCAAGACCGTGCGGTCGTGGACAGAATCTCTATAGAGCTCCGAAGCAGGCTAAGCAGAGTGGCGTAGGAAATCCCAATGCTCCGAAGCAAGCAGTGAGAGAAATAAAATTCACAGAGCCCCGAAGCAGGCTAAACCAGAAGAAAAGGAATAGCCAAGAATCCCAAAGCAGACTAGAGGCTTTGAGGGTAGGTTACTCCTAGTGCTCCAGGCAAGCAAGAGGAGGGAGACCAGAAAACTGGTGCCTGTCCATTGGTTGCTGTCCAATATATAGGCATCCGAGAGCGCCAGTGGTGTTGTCCCGTCGTCATGTGACTTGTAGGAGGTGCTGGTGGTCCGTCGCTTGCTTCTTGTAGTATTTCCACGTGGTGTGTAGTGTTCTGACGTAAATACATGAGGTGATGTTTACAAACAGGAATATATGGCATTGTTTGTACACAGAAGCACATGGTATATTACAATATTAAATTTGAGTCTTTGTGTTTACGTCTTTATACAGCACTGAGGGACAGGACCTCCTATTAACGTGTTCACCAAACCACGACTAGGACTGGAATCTGGTTCGGTTGGCGCGCGCGCAGTCCATCGGGCAATAGACCGTTCCCCATCACACTATATCGTCTTCAAGAAAGGTGGATTACAGGAATATATGTAGTGATCTCGCACTTCCTTTATGCACGCAAGTCTTAGGTTCGATACTTGATGAAGGCACAACTTTTTCGTTGTTAAACCAGTTTTGTGAATCAGTATATAAATTAGCTTTCAAACTCCAATCTAGACAGTCAGAATTAATAAATGTGCTAGACAGTGTACTGATCATACATCACTAAACATAGTGGCGAATCTACCCCAGGACCGGGGGCGGGCTAGGCCTCCCATTTTTTTGACTGACAAAAATAGTTTAAGCTACTATTTATATATTTTTAAAAGTTTATAATAAACTCATGATACACCTATTATAGTCTGGCTCTGGCTAGTCCCCCAGTTTTTGCCTTTCCAAATCCACCACTGACTAAACACACAAAATTTTTAGCTTAAAGATCCTTTGTGAGTTTTAAGGAGCTTCATAGTTTGTTTAGGAATGGATTTTAAGATGATTGCATATCTCTAACTGACATTAAGAAGAAAAAAAAGAAAAAAAGGTTTAACATGTTGATTAGCCATGAATTAAGAAAAGAAAATAATAATAAGAGTGAGGTTATGACCTTTTTATCAGTCACTTTAAAAAAAAACTTAAATTTAGAAAAAAATTAAGATATTGCTTGACAGATTTATAAGTGTTTATTTGCCTCTACGTGTACGTCTGGTGGATGTGTCTTTTAAAGAATCATTAGCATTATCTTGAGATGTCTTACATTATAGATTTTATTTCTTTGTTGTTTCAGGGTTAACATTTTTAATAAGTTCCACTTTTAAATTTGTGTGTCTTTTCTTCATATGTATATTCGTATTTTTTTTTCTTCTGTAATTTTCGGAACAACCTACTTCAAAGGTTTCAAGTATGGACACGGAATACAGTCTCATAGCATCATTTTATGAGTGAAAAATGTCGATTATCTTCTGTTTCTTAGCCTAAAATGACATTGTAAACTCGTGTTCTTGGGCCCTTTTTAATATGAGAATATGATGTCTCACCGTTTACCTAAGCCGGTCTAATGGATGTGGTGAAGCAGCCATTGTCATACTGTGACATACTTTGTGAGCAGCTGAAGTCTTCCCTTTTTCTCTCTCCCTCTTATTTTCCGATACTTCTTTGTTTACACATCTTGGATAATTCATCTAATGTATACTCGTAACAAGTAAAACATCTTGTATGGGATCCCCTCGCGGGAAAGTTAGTGAATACTTTTTAAATATAGGTATCACCTACCTCGAACTGGGGGTTGCTATTGCATATTATTATTATTATTATTATTATTATTATTATTATTATTATTATTATTATTATTATTATTATTATTATTATTATTATTATTATAGTTTAGTTTAGTTTAACGTTTCACGTTTATGCAACTAGGCGATTGTGATGAGATAATGATGCAATGGTGAAAGTGGGAGGAAACGAGAGATCCTCAAGAAAACTTACGCATACGGCGTTCGTTTACCACAAAACTCACTTGGTGTGGGCAGAGTTTTATTATGTTACTAATCAGTGGTGGATCTAGGAGGTATGAGCTAGGGGGGTCTATGATAGGTGTATCATGATTTTACTGTAAACTTCCAAAAATACATAAATAATAACAAATTGTTTTTGTCACTAAATAAACTGGGCCCTAGGCCCCCAACCCCGGGCTAGAACCGACACTGTTACTAATTAAAATGCGTATCTTAAAGGGGGATACGAGGAGGTCAAAATTTATGTGGAAAACTCAGTATCTCACGAGCCTGTCAAGTTTAATTAAAACGGACACATGGTCAAGTTTTTTTTTACCCTATCGTAAGGGGGAAGAGGGTTTTAAATATTTCCAATAAACCTATTCTTACCGTGTAAAGAATGGGCATTTCAGCTAGTCTATTGTAAACTGATTGTTTTCCTCTTCGTTACTGACTACATTGGCATAACTAGGATAATTTGTTAAGTGACATAGGCCCTTACTTCTGAGAACGATCCAAATTGACCCTACAGTGCAATGAAATTATGGAGAGGGCATCTATGGCCTCCTTTAGTTACGTCTATGGCAGTCAACTACTAATAGCGACTGGTGTAAGATCTGGTTTGTCAACAAAAGTTTTGATAAAACGTATCTCAAAGAGTGTACTAGAAAACATGATTGCTAAATGGGTCATAATAGAGCCAAATTATAGAGATCTACGCATCTGTAATCTACTGTATTTACTTTATGGTATACAATATCTCCCCTGCTTCACATAGATATTTCTGGAGTTATTTTGTTAAAATTTTAACTTTCATGTTTTAACAATATGATGCTTAGCGTCAGGATAACAGGTTTTACATGACTGCATATCCTGTTGCTTCTGTATTATGAAGATGTATTTGATTCTCATTCATCGAATTCTATTAATCAGTTTAGGTTCTGCGTTAAAAGGAAGCATTGTCAGTAACATAAAAAGAACGGGGAAAAAAGAAAAGTGGACCAGCATTTGCAAGCAATATGTGTGACACTGTTACGTGATAAACAACAAAAGATAGAATCTGTTACTTAACAGATTGTTACGTACAAGGTAGACATAAATAAACAACCTATTTCAGCAACAGAGACTACACAGGGGTCAGAACCCCTGAAATCCCAACTTTTCTGTAAATTTATTCTAATTGTATGGGTGATTTTTACAAATTTTAATGTAATTTATCCTTATATTGATTTTGGGCTCCCCAGAAAAGCTTTGGACCCCCCCGAAATTAATTCCTACGTACGTGTGTGCCTGTCCAGGAACGACATATTTTTACTTTCTTCGAAAACTACGCATCAGTATTTACCCTTAATCAGTCGTGTTGTGAGCTCAATATGATCTAGCGATTGATATGTGTCTTATATTTGGATGATATGTCGAATTTTAAGCATCTTGAAACCAGAAATCCTGAAATATTATGTATTTTCCTCAATCTTAGTTACTAAATAAATAAATACGTACATACATACATAAAAAATATACAATTTACAGCTTTCTAGTTCAAGATAATACCCTATACAGGGGCGGATCCAATATGATGAAGGGAGGGGCTAAACCCTATTTTGCCGTTTTATCCAGTGTAAAGCAGGATTGAAGCCCATTTATCCAGTGTATATCTGACCGTCAAGGGGGGGAGGTTATAGCCCCTATAGCCCCCTTGGATCCGCCACTGACTATATATATATATCGCGTGTTCTAAAAAATGGCGCCCACGGACAACAGAACGCTATTGTTCATGTCAGAATAAAGCGAAAATGTTATATAATGGTATACCCTCCGGGGACTCCTTCAAACGTTAATGGGGAATAAAAAAATTCACCATATGGCAATGTCACAGATTAATTTGGAGCCATTATTATTACTCTACGAATCTATGAAGCAATTACATCGTTTGTTGCACTAATAAATGGTGCTAGCGTCAACGTCTATCGACCTTATTTGCCATCTGAAAATAATCGATGTAACTGTTTGATGGATCAGTAGATCTACTCTATGGTTCTTTATCTGCAGCGTTACTACATAATGCAATTCGCGTCTTCAGACGAGGGCCTAAAATTTTATATATATACATATATATATATATATATATATATATATATATATATATATATATATATATATATATATATATATATATATATATATATATATATATATATATCGCTTTATTTTGACTTACAGAATAGTGCTCTGTAGTCTGGGCGACATTTTTAGAACACCCAATACATATAATGTGTGTGGGTTTCTGTGTTAAATAAAGCTACTGTCCTGCATCTAGAAAATGCTTCTGAAGTTAAGTTTCTACCAATATACATTTGTTATTTTCGTAGAGAGAGGGGAGGTTATTTCTTTACTCATAAAGTTACGGAGTTAAAGCTTCGTATAATCAAAGGTATCACTACATTTCAAAACTTAATGCATACCTTAAAAAAAAAAAAAAAAAAAAAAAAAAGGAAGAAAAGAAATATGTTTTAGATGTCTCTTACCTTCGTATAAAATTTCTGCTTGATTGGACCGAGCAACAAAATTATCTATGAAGATACCAAAGGAAATTAGCGACTTCTTGATTTTATTTTTAACCCTACAGATTTTGGCAGCCTGTTATATGAAATTGATGTAACTTGATAGTTTCGTTCCTAGTTCCTCTCGGAAACATTTTCCCAACTTTGTTATAATTTGCTCGAGTTTTTTTCCCCTTCTTTTCTTTTTGCTTAAGTAATTAAATTCAATATGGCTGCCGATCCTCTCTCTCTCTCTCTCCTTCTGTTTCTCCCTGTGTCTTGAAAGTAATTCTGGAAGCCATGGTCCCGCCGTGCCGTTTGCAGTACCCAAATCAGGCCTAGAATGTTGCCTCGGGATGTTCTCCTAACTTCAAGCCTTAGCTCCTTTTTGGGAAGAAAGATTTAATTTATATCATTTTACCCAGAGGGCAGCAGCAGCAGCTCAAACCCAGAAATTCCTCAACGCTACTACTTTCCCCAATTTATATATACGTCTTCTGCTCGAGAGTTAGTTAAGCACTAATTAAACCATCTGTATCTGGCTCTGGAGTTCTTTATCACTTCTGTGAATAATTATGACAATTCGGCAGGTTAATATTAGCTTTTTGTTTTTTTTCTAAATTAAACTCTGTTTCCCAGGGTAAAAGAGAACATCATATGATGGAGTAATTTGCTGGAACACTTTTGAGATTTTAACACACTTAATTGCTATTATTTTGTCTTCCATTCAGCTGTAAATAACTGACATCAGCAAATGAAATATTGTTGATAAATGGTGGTTGCATTTTCGTTACGTTTCGTTTCGTTAAAATAGATTTAATACATTTTTAGCCATCAATAAAAGTACATAGCAATTGCTAAGTAGTAAATGTGGAGTGATTTCGATCCATTTAGCCGATACCTAAAAATTCAGGTAATCATCTATACGTACAGGTAGTTAAAAAATAAAGCTCGTTTTGACAAAGCACTTTTTTTGTACTTAAACATTACTTTTGTTTTAGTCCTGTTGTCATTATATAAACACATATAATGTGTAACACATATAACGTTAAAACAAAATATTAACGTTAATCCCTCTTCATTGTAAATAAAATAAGATAAAAATAAAAATGCAGGACAAATCATAATGATGAACCCAAAATTTATTTTGTGAATTCTAATAAATGTATGTTATTGTGAGACATGCACTTCGAAAGATTAACTTTCAAAGTTTAGTTTCCACGCAATGTTTCCACTTTTTACCGCTAGGAGTCAGCAGCGAGAAGTTTAAAAAAATGGCGTTGACTAGAGAACAGAAATCTTTCTGTTTGCTTGATTATCATGTAAACAAGTCTGTGATTTTCTTTTACAGATGCAGCCCGAATCTCTGAAATGTTCATACCACTTACGAATTTTCTTCCCCGTGGGTAGATTTCTCCGATATTTGATACGGAAATACCGTTGCACACTGAGGACAGATTTGTTTACATGATAATCAAGCACACAGAAAGATCTCTGTTCTCCAGTCAACGCCATTTTTCTTAACTGACTCTGACTCTTAGCGGTAGAAAGTGGAAACACTGCATAGAAACTAAACTTTGAAAGTTAAATTTTCTAAGTACATGTCTCACAAAATAACGCGTGTTTATTGGATTTTACAGAATAAATGTCTGAAATCGAGTTCATTATTTTGACTTGTTCGTAAAAACTAATAGATTAAAACCCAAAGATATTTGCACTTTATAGTTTTAAAGTACTTTTGGCATCAGGTTTTATATTATGTTGTTTATGTATAAATTTATAACTACGCATCGAAGTTTGTGTGCAACGTTTATAATTGGTGTTTCAAAGATATCTTCGTGAGTAAAAATATAGTAATTAACATTTACCAGCCTTCAATATTTAGCATCCTGAGCGTTATATAATCCCCAAATCTAAACAGCACTGCGGGTAATTTTTCAAGCAAGGATAGTGTTCATAATTATTCCCATAGAAATATATATAATATATATTCCCATAGAAAGTAAATATATAAGGGGTGTTTTGGTCAACTGAACTACTTAGAAGCAGATTATTATTATATGAGCAAATTTATTCATTTCCGACTAAACTATAATACATTTGACCACGTTTTTTGTACGGAATTTTAAACGTTCTTAACCGAAAATAAGGGTCTTTTGAAATAATTTAATTATGAAAAAAATATATGATGTACATTCCGTACTAGTTTATGTAGTTAATCTACTCTATAAAATTTTCGTAATTTTACAGTTTCTAGTACCCTACAAAGTACACTACTACGGTATATAAAAAATCTAAAAATGTGACTTATTAGAATTTTATAACAGGCTTGTATCTTCTATACAAGAACATGACAAAGTATCTAATATTTGTCCAGCACATTTAGAGAAAATATGTATGCAGAGATAGGGTCCATATGCGACTATAGCCTTGGCCTCAATATTTACACCGAATAAAATTATACGCATTGTACTTGATCGTGCGTTACAATGGAAGGAAAATACATGTAAATATGTCTGTCCTTCTTCTTTGGCCAAATCCTGGATCTGCACCTTGTATATCGTCGCATGCGAACCAGAGGAACGCAACTCCATTTTCGTACGTTTACGGGCGAAAGAACAAAAGTATTATTTTCTTAGAAAGATGTGTTTTTAATAAGATTGTAATTGAGCTACATTACAACAGATGATCGACAAGAAGAACAGATGGCGTTACGTTCCATTTACACCAAGTGGGTCTTTCAAAATTATGTCCAAACATGAAGAAAACGCAAACCTCATTTTTGGAGTTACGTTTCTCTGGTTCTCAAGCGACGATATGTACGTATGTGTGTTTCAGGCTTAAAACAGATTTTAATCTGTTTGTTTAGCATAGCTAAGCGAGCCTGATGGTGTTAATACAACTCAGTTTTAACGCAGACAAGTGATTCCAGCATTACTACCACTTAGCATACAGTCACAGTGCATCCGATTTTTCACTCTGGCGATTACGTTGGCCAACCGCATGTGCTGACTGCTTGATCACACTGCAACCGATCCGTCGTCAGTCTGTCCTCTTGTGGGATTCAATATGGACGAGGAATTGCTGCTATTAGAAAATCTTGTGTTAAAAATATTACTTTTAGAGGAAGATAGGAGCGAATATGTAAATACTATTTTTCAAGAAAGAGAGAAATATGACGAGTTTCACACGCTATTTCCGAAGTTGGTGGAGCAGCCACAGAAGTTTTTTGAGTACTTCAGAATGGAACAGGATTCATTTGGGCACATCTTACAGAAGATCCAAGGACGCATAGAGAAGCAAAGTAATTTTCGAAAATGTATATCAGCAGAAGAACGGCTTGCTGTAACATGTAAATGGGAGTCTCAATACCTGCGATGAGTTGTAAACCACCCGCTAGTCTGGCGTAGTCTGACGACAAAAACAAATAATTTGTTTCTGATCGGAGGTCGGTAGAAGTCGGCCGTAGTCGCCAGACCATGTAGGCGCCAGTCTGACCACATACCCTTCTCTCAATGCATTTGTTTATTTCACCGATGTCGTCATAGTTAGTCAGACTAAAAAATCGGTGAAAGTGGGATCTACTGTGACCATAGGCTTAAGCGTGTTGTTTCAGCACCAGGAATCCGGTGTTGCGAGTAACACAAGTTTGGTGTTACCGACTTGACATAGATACAGTGTTGAGCAGTGTAAAAATACCACCGCGGCGGGGTTACAGAATTAGGAGAATGAAGGGCATTGAGATACTAATATTAATAAGTGTATTGTTCATTTGTGGCTAGGGATACCTTTTTTATTATTAAGAACAATGAGTTAGCAAAGGTATCAGACACGCCTCAATATCCTGTTATCAAATAGATATAACAATATTGAAATTTTAACACTTCCAAGAATATCATACATATCTAGTAACTGACATTGAAAATTTGTATTAGTTTTTATTTATTCATAAGCAAAACATTACGCGCTATACTTGGCATTTATACCAAGGCTGTATTATATTTCTTTTAATCTTTGAAGAAAATAGTTTTGTGAGCATATGAATTTTCTGACTATATATGAGTAGAAGTGCTGCCATCTGTTGTTTCTATGTTTATTACGTTTCCCTTCGCCGACGACTATATTTCATTGCTTATAACTACATATCAATTTATGCAACACGTTAGTTTCTCTCATATGAGCCATGTATATTTAATAAGAAAAAGAAGAATGTTTAAAGTAGTTGTTTGGAAACTGTGTATAAAACAATAGTGTGTTAACAACAAAATGACTTCTCATCATATCAGGTAGTCGGTTTAACGACTACCATTTTAACACATTAGTCCAAGGTGCGATAGAATTAAAGTAGCACCAGGCAGGCTTGTGTCTATGTTTGACACAACTCGGATAACGCTGAGCAACAATAGAGTGGACACTTATCTCCACCAATGTTCAAGAGCGTAGGAATGAGTAGAAGTTAGGGTGTTGAGAACAAAGGATATTGTAGATTACGAAGTAGGATTAGGATTACCATTGTAGGTACCACATGTACAACAGGAGAGTTTTATTTATTTAGTTAGTTTTTAATAAATGCTGCACTTACATATTGTTTAACATACTAACTTGAACATATAAATTAATATTTCTTAAATATTGTATAGTCAAAGAGTCAGATCTTTAAATAGAAAATTATATTTAAAAGAAATTTTAATTGATTGACAAAAAAAAGTATATAGGATTGACTTGTTACTAATAAGTTTTAATTCTTTTTTGTTTTAGGTGAGTTCAACAAAACGTTGAGTTTTCTTTCTCTAGCGTGTCGCGAAGACTTCCTTCAGCTGTAAGTAAATAATTCTTTATAACCGCTTAAATCATAATGGAACTATAACAACAGCAAATGTGTTTGTACTATCAAAAATTTCGTTGCTGCAGCTTCGAAAGTAAATAACAGTTCCCTATCACCCTATTCAGTGGCAGAATTCTTGCTCTTTAAAAAAAAAAAAAAAAAAAAAGTAAGCAATTCCACCTTTACCTCAAAAAATTCTAACTACCGTACCACCCACCTAAAATGTTTAATAACCTGAATCCGCCCCTGGCATTCACAGGACTCTTCTTTAAATTCAAAATTATTCTTTTTGCATTGTCTGGATTTCTGTGTTTACAATTATAAGAAAATTACTGTTGACTACGAGACGTGACGAGACCAGAAGAAGCCTTTGAAAATGGAAATGGGATTGAAAGGAATCATTAAATACTAAATACTAGAGACGAGTATATCCTTGTTTCAATCCACTACAGTTTTGAGTATAATGTTTGTTACATTAATCGGGCCTCGCTCTACACACCCTGAGCCGTACTAACTTGTGTTAAGTCTTGGTTACGGAAACGAAGGCGCAGTGCAGAATACAGATGTCAACAACGAGAAAAGAAGGAAGATGGGCCTTATAAGAAACTGTGGGAGATAATGTGACTGAAGGTTGAGGATACCAGAAGTTTTTTTTTCTTTTTTTTTTTTTTAAATCGTAAACCGGCCGCACAAAACATTTTTCTATTTACTAGATTTGTATTATGTGCTGGTAATTGTTTACCGAATATTGTAATGATTAACAATATTTAAAGTTTCCGTATTATTGAATGAAGTACAATGCAGTACACGGGAATATAACCGAAAACAATATTCACCGAATAAAATATTTATTTCTCTTAGGCTGATAAAAGTTACAAGAAAACATTTACATATTAGTCCTCTACATGAAAATGAAATCTTGTGAGTTTTACTACGTTCCACGATTATCCCGGCTAGGCTAACGGAGACGGTGATGATAAGAAGTGAATGAAATGGTGGAATAAAGAAAGTATGAGGAAACAGGAGAACCCCGAGGAAACCCACGCACACGGTGTTTGTCTACCACAAAATTCACTTGGTGCGAGTTGGGATCGAACCAAGGACCCCATGCACCAGAGGTGAACGTTCTACTATTGCTTTTCTACTCTTTTATATTTAGTCAGCAATATATTGTACAATTTAACTTACACAAAAAGGAAATATTGTACAGGTGACAGAATTAAACATTTGAAAAGAAGTCTCATAAAGTATTTAAAAAGAAAAATAGAATCACTATCTGTGCGAGCTGTAAGGATTGACCAGTGAGTCACAGCATGGTAAAGAAATGTCAGGAGTAGAGATGCTCTTTAGGGTTCTGTCAAAATTACTGCTCTAAGTAGTCATATTTGTTCCATACTGTCACCTCATCTGATGTCACTTTAAGCACTGGTAATGTCTACAAAACGTTATTAAATTGTTGTTTCTTATGTTTGTGATATTATACTGTCCTTAGTTTGCAACACTACTTAATGAAATGCTTTGTAAGTTTTTTGTTTTGCATGTAAATTTGGAATATGTAATAAACTGATGTAGTGCTATTTGAAAAAAAATACAGCTTTATATTGGATTGACAACACTGTTATTCTGGTTGTATTGCAGAGTATGTGGAATCAAGTCTCCCCCTTGATATTTTCAGGGTACGAAATTTCAGCGTTTTGTATCAATTAGCAATTGAAGACCTGAAATAAATGTCGATCTAAGTGTCATTTTCTGAAGTTTCGGGTTATAACCGGAATGATGGTCTATGAGCCAAGCCAGTTTAAATATATTCGGACCTAAGCGCCAAACCTGTGCGTAGTAGTCCAGATCATTGCCAATAGAACGCATGAGGTATATGTGCACGGCACAAATTCTGGAGGAAATACATTATTATCTCAAAACTGTTCAAATGGCACTTAGATCTTAATTTACTTCAGGTCTTCAATTAGTTTAAAAGTTACAAGGGAGTATCAAAATAAATGGTCCATCGTTATATATTTCATGGAGTAAAACTATAAGCTCCCATATGCTTACACCGGGAGATAATAAAATGACAAATTGTTGTATATTTTAATATCAAATAATGTCATATTACTTTGATTGCAATTTAATAAGGCAGTACACATAGTTATAATTTTAATTAACGTATCTTACAGTGCAGCTGTGACGAAACTTGAGATCATATTGAGTAAGTGCAACACAAATGAACAATATTTGAAATTAGATTCATTTCAACTAACACTAGTTACAAAAAAAAAAAAAAAAACATTATGCTGGCATTACTATCATAGAAGAATTTCGTTCCGTACAGAGCTGTACTAACTATAACAATTCTATCAATTACTTGAATTATGCCTTTCGCTATCCAAACACTTTACATTTCTTCTTCTTCTTCTTCTTCTTCTTATTATTATTATTATTATTATTATTATTATTATTATTATTATTATTATTATTATTATTAAGCTAGCTTATTCATTTATATTGAACTGCACATATAGGAGCAACACTTATGAATCTATTTTTTTTTTATTCTCACTCCTTTTCCCCCCTCTTCCTTGCCAATGTTGTTTACCAGTGTTGTGCAAATGAAATAGACTTTCTCGATAACCTAATTAAATGGCCTCACAGATGTTTTAGTAGTTGTTCAAAGTTTAATTTAGTTTCTGATGTCCTTGCAGATTGTCTCGTCGTCACTGCTCAGCATTTCCCGAACACATTTTTTGTCTCTTCAGTAACCTCACAGTCTGTTATCGACACAGGAAGATGTTTAAAGAAAGAAAAAATAAAATTATGCATTTTGCGCAAAGGTTGTAAACAATATAGCAAAAAAAAAAAAAAAAAAAGTTTTTAATAAACTAGTTGCGATCAAAATAATGATAAAAATGACTTGGTGAGCGGAAAGGAGGCAGGTACTCAATGTGAGAATTGTAGAAGTAAGCACATCTTTAAAGAAAATGCTTCTCAAACTCCGAACCTCGGCTACTGACAGAACATATAGTGAAACTCTAATTATCCAAATTAACCAGTTATAGACGTACTCTGGATATTCAGAAATCCGATTAATTGGGAAAATCATTTTAAATAAATATGTATGTTGTGTGATAAAAAGAAAAATCTCTAAAATCACTTTTGTTTAATAAAAAGGCAAGCTTGATGTAGGAGATGCATGTCAAAAAAAGAGGGCAAATATTTCTTTATAAAAACTAGAAAATGATAGACGAAATTTATTGTGATTAATATACAAGTACATACCTTGGCTATTTTTCGATGTAGTCACCATGAACCACAGTGACGCAACTTTTCGTACACCCTCTGTCTATAACTCTGCCACTTGAGAGTGTAGCAGTCCAGAACTGGTGTCTTGAGCACTTCACTGTCGCTGAAACGCTTCGATGCAAGCCACTTTTTCAGGTGAAGAAAATGAAAGAAATTGCTGGGGACAAGGTTGGAGTTGTAAGGGGGATGATTGAATAGTTGCTACCGAAATCTTTGAATTGTGTCAAAAATACGAGCAGCTGTGTGTAGGCGGTGTTGTAATGGATAAAAAGAATTCCAGAGCGCTTCGCCAACTTTGGATGGCACGTCACAGATTATTCAGTGTTGTGCAATACACATCTGCTGTAATCGTTCGTCCTGGTTCCAAGAATTCCACAAGAATCAAGCCCTTTTTTAGTCCCAAAATACGTTTAACATAATTTTGTAAACTAATGATATTTGTTTGAATTTCTTCACTTTAGGAGAACCAGAGTTCCGCCTTTTCATTGGTGTTGTTTCGACTCCCCAATGGCGTACGATATCTAGATTTCATTCTCTCTGTTACTATGTGAGAAAAGAGGTTGTTGCCACGCTACCCCCAGCGGGAAAAAATATTACGTGCAACTATCATGCTTTGCTATTTGTGAGCGTCCATCAGCATTTTTGACAGCTACTCACACACACTTTGTGATAACTTAGCTTTTCAATCACAATTCGATGCACTATTTTCACAGACACTTCTCGAAACTCTTCGTCGAGTTCACTTATTGTAAACCTGCGATTGGATTGGATTTTCTCGTTAACGCGTTCCGCCAGATAGTCCGTCTGAACATTAGGCCTTCCGCTGTGCTTATCGTCATGAACATTTGAATGCTTTTCCCGAAACTCTCTGCACCATTGCATGACTTTCCCTTCACTCATTACTATCATTCCGTAAAACAATCCAACTTGAGGAAGAAACTTTTTGTCCAGTTGGTGATGTAGAAGACAATACTTGTCCAAAAGTACCATGAACGATCTCAACGATCAGCGAGTTTTTATAACGTAGCGGGGAAAATTCGTCTCACCTGTAATCAATTGCCTGCCCTTACCTTTCAGTGTAGACTTTAAAACTATAAACCCTCTCTCTTCCAAATATTCAGTTGTATCTCGAAAGTCACGATTCGCACAATAAATATCATCTTGTGCCATGAAAATTGCTAGTCCGTTTGGATCTTGAAACATACATTTTACTATTGATGGGTCATTTGTGTATATGGCTCCAGTATATCTAAAATATAACCAGTCGTAGTATAAATAGTAAATGGCTTACATAGATGCAACTTTTATTTTTATTTTTATTTTTTATCTTATTTTTTGTCCAGGGTACGATTTTCGTTCTTACTCATTATTCGATCTCTTCCGTGTCGAATATATCTTCCTCCAAAGATTAGGGCCAAATGGTCAACAGTACTGTGAAGTTTCGTTGTCAGAATAGCTTTATCAATTGTTATGTGCTCTTCTCGCGAACTCTGAACGTATAGGGTAAAATGATTCTTTTTTCGAAGGACGTCATGACAGACGCAAACATACCTGAAACTTACCTTCCTTTCCAGCTTAAGAATTGCAGCACTAACACTATTCGAATTGCCAGTGCACAGTTTAAAAACAGTAACAGTAGTTAAATGTCAGTTTGATTATCAGCGGCGCTAGCGCTCTCACGTAGTTTCTCGAAGAGGTACGATCATGGGAGTTATACTGTCATGACGGGTCAGAAATTCAAACTCGACCATCTTTGACTTCTGACAGTATTTGTGCCGGCTAAAACATTTATGGTGTAACGCGGGTTGCATATCTTACAGGTGTGTCGGACATTCTTTTTCCTAATTTTGTACCAAGTTGCATCGTATCAAACCATGGCCAAAATATATTATAGGTGGATTAGTGCTGCTCTTATGATGGAAACAGAAGGTGGTCACTCAAATACGAAGCAAAATATTTGAATTTGAACATTTTCGACGTATTTTTCGCTAAAAATTTGAATTTGGTGAATAAATTGTTTCTTGTGTCTGGTAAGGCCTTTGAAGCAAAGTATACTCATATTTTGTTTCACCCTCGTAACTTAAGTCGTTTTCAAGATATGAACAATTTTTTATTTTCGAATTTTCAATAATAACTTCGAAATTCGAAGAAATTTGAAGTTGATTTTCTGGCCAGTTATCTCAGGATATGAGGTACCGTGATATAAATATCACAATAATCGTGTAAGGGCACTTTTCACCCCCTTATCCGATTATACCCTTTGTATAACGTTAGAAGGTAGCTTTAATGAGATTTCGTTTACTGATTTTGGAAGCATTATTTCACATAGAGAGAGTAGAAAATGTTTCATGATGTGGAAACACTTGCTTCAATACTTTGGTTCTACTTGAAAAGCCTTTACCAAAATTCTACATTGGGTTTCAGAGAGAAAAGTTGAAACTATTGGTCTGGAATTGTCTTCTCTGCCTCTCATTCGACACGATAATAAAGAAGTGAAAATGGTAGTTGTGTAAGTTCAAAGCAATGTATTAAAGAAAGAAAGAAAAAGAAGTTTGGGGGGAAGCAGAAGGAAAGTGGCTATGTACTGAATCCTATGGTATGCCCGTAGATGTGTGTGAAATAGTAAAAAGGGGTTTCTCTCTCAACCAACTCAGCGATATTCGTTTCGTTTCTTTGTAAGAAAGAAAAGCCGTTCCTCCATTCGAGAACGGAAGTTTCCTGTTCATTTCTTGTACTCTGCTTACTCAACATCCGAACGATGCGATGAGGGAAGACTTACAAGCAACACTTCTTGGTGAAACCAATCTTTTGCAGCAGTGTTTCTACTTACTTCATTTTATCTTCTGTACTGTTATATTAAAACTTTTAAGGACCGTATATGCTTGGCTTTATTTAATGGAATGGTGGGACAGATCGGTCACCGAATATAGAGATTTTCCTTCCTTAAACAATGGGCTACTTGTTCACCAAATTTCGTTCAGATCCATTCAGTAGTTACTGAAAAATACAACATACAAGGCGAACCAAGCTGACCCTGGCCACGCTCGGCCATTTAATATAAGTCTAAGGTCTAATGATCTATATTTCGTAGCCGATCGATTACTTGCCCACCAAATTTGATTTAGATCCGGACAGTAGTTACCAATAAATAAGGTTTCACGCACACACACACACACACACACACACACACACACACACACACACATATATATATATATATATATATATATATATATATATATATATATATATATATATATATACTAGCAGCGTTCACCCCGCTTCGCTGCGGTCACCCCGGAACGCAATAAACTTTGTTACTTAGATAATTTTTACTTTTTCGCTTTCAAGTGATATGATAAAAACCATAGAAGATTGCAGTAAATGTTAACATTATATCGCCTGTCATTTATGTTAACCCGCCCCGCTTCGCTGCGGTCACCCCGGAACGCAATAAACGTTGTTACTTAGATAATTTTTACTTTTTCGCTTTCAAGTGATATGATAAAAACCATAGTAGATTGCAGTAAATGTTAACATTATATCGCCTGTCATTTATGTTAACCCGCCGAGTGACACGGTCATGCGGGTTGCATATAAATACGTTTATTTTTACCTATGATGAACTAACAAAGGATTTGTACGTTATGGACACTTGAATGGTCAATTATCTCAAGACACTGGTAATTAAAAATTAAAGTGATATGATAAAAACCATCTAGGGTCCAAATCCTAATAACCCCCCAAAAATGAAAGAAATTGGTTCAGCCGTATTAGCGTGATGAGGGAACAAAGGATTTGTGCGTTCTCTTTTATATATATGATATATATATATATAGGCTGAGTCAAAATAAGTCTTACAAGCCAATATCTCGCGAACTATATATCAAATAAGAAAAATGTTAAGAGTCAATGTATAGTCCAGAGGGGCCTAAAAATGAGTCAAACATGAGGCTCCCCCGCCCCCATTTTGGGGGAGGGGGATGTACGTGAAATTTTCAAATGGGAACATAGGTCGAGTGATACCTCGTTCGAAAGAGCTTGTAAAATTGAACAATTTTTGTAGGAAACAATTTTTGATATGGGTCACCTTTTTCAAGATCTTCCCCAAAAATGTTCCTGTATCAGACAAAATTTCCAGTACTTATAAATCAGAAATGGCTGAGTAGAAAACAATGTAACAAAAAATGAAAAAGGAAAAAGCCATAGGCAACGTGGAATGGTATCGTTGCGATGTCCCCGGAGTCCCCATCATGGAGCCCCGGGTCCAACTTGAAAATTTCAAATAGGAATATAGGTCGAGTGATACCTTGTTTGATAGATCGTGGAAAAACCAAACAGTTTAGTACAAAATTTGTTGTGATTTTGGGCAAATCTGTTTCAAAATGGCCGCCTAAAATGGTCCCACGTTCAGATACAAAGCGCAGTGTTCAAATTGAATGTTACAAGTCAATATCCCGCGAACTATGCATCAAATAAGAAAAGTGTTAAGAGTCAATGTACAATACAAACGGGCTAAAATATGGGTGAAACACGAGGTTCCCTCCGTCCTCATTTTGGAGGGAGGAGTGTACGCAGAATTTTCAAATTACAACATAGAGCGAGTGTTACCTTCTTTAATAGCTTGAGAAATACCAAACAGCTTAGTACAAAATTTTCGGAGGCCATTTTGAAACAGGTTTGCCCAAAATCAAAACAAATGTTGTGCTAAGCTGTTTGGTTTCCTACAATCTACTGAACAATGTATCACTCGACCTCTATTTGCATTTGAAATTTTCAAGTTGGTCCTGTTTATAAGTACCGGAAATTTTATCTGATACAGGACTATTTTGGGGGGCCATCTTGAAAACGATGCCTCATATCAAAAATTGTTTCCTACAAAAAATGTTCAATTTTCCAAACTCTTTCGAACTAGGTATCACTCGACCTATGTTCCCATTTGAAAATTTCATGTACACCCCCTCCCCCCAAAATGGGGGCGGGGGGAACCTCGTGTTTGACTCACTTTTTAGGCCCTTCTGTATTGTACATTAAGTCTTAACATTTTTCTTATTTGATGTATAGTTCGTGAGATATTGGCTTGTAACACTTATTTTGAATCACCCTGTATATATATAGGGTGGACCAGTTATCTTCATACGCTTTGTAAGTTTTAAACTAATAGATAGGCTTACAATATGCTGAAATTTCGTACCATGCTAATATCGCAGGAGGACGTAGTTCGACATACACTTCAATACAGCCAGATTAATAGTGTTGCCAGCCCACCATACAGTTGTATTTTATCAAATGGTACTACGTCAATTTATCATATATATTTGAAATATACATATTAAATGAAAACTTCGAATAGCACACTTGTTATACAGTGTTGCAAATTAAAGAAGCTACAGTAGCACACACATCGAAAAACAAGCAACTTTTGGAAGCTTTTACAACAGTAATAACGCAGATGAGACAGATGGGGCAACAGTGCTTAAAATTATGCAAGTCCGGGAACTTCCAATGATCATTGTTCAATTGGAATGAGAATAGTTAACATTGCTAAGTAATATTACATTATTATTAAACTGATCCCGAACATAACTTCGTTATCATTTTACAACAGAACATGATCAAATATAATTATAACAGAAAACAAAAATTAGAAATTAAATAAACACAACAAAGTAATAATAGCATAACAGAACTTGGGTTAACCAAAGTAACAATTTGAGAAATGGAGAATATACTTTATGGACAGTGTTTCACGATGAGTAAAAGAACGTCTTTAGCTTAGCCATTCTGCAGAACTAGTGAAGATCATGTGATGAGAAGTCAGGTTCGGTTATGGAAAATAAATAAACGTATTTTTTGTGCAACATGTATGCAGACGAAAATATAATTTAGGTAAAACTGAATCCAATCTGACAGTATCATTGAATGCTTTAGGTTAGTGTTGGTTCTGCGTACATCTAGCTTCCTCGTATTCATCAATTCTAGATATTTCTTGGTCATATTTTGTGTTCCTAGTACTCGCTAATGGCAGTACTGTTTTGCAAAGAAAAAAAAAAGTAGTACAGAGATTAGAAGAGCAGAATGTAGTTGAATCCATTGGCCAGACAAGCGACCAGTATATTCCAGTCTTCGTAAGGCTAGTCCCTTGTGGTGTGTCACAATTAGGACCCGCCATAACCGCGACGTCTTATAGTGAAAATTTACAGTACTGTTACAGTTGTGCACTTGTTTTTCAATGAAATAGTATATCAGAATTAATTAAATAAAAGGTTAGCACTCATCAAAAGTGAATGTCAGAGACAATGACAGCTTTTGAGGGAAGTCACGTTGCTAAAATAATAATAAAAAAAGCAATAATAATAATAGCCAATTCCATCGCTACAAGGGAAGGAAATAAAGCTTAACTAATAAATGCATTCTTGTGTAAAGCTTTCTGAGTCTGTATGAAGTTTTCTTAGCTTATAGCCATAAAATTAAAATTTTATTCATGTGACTTGCCTCAAGAGCCGGCACGTTAGAAAGTAGTAGAAATTCCTAGTAGTTTAGTTTCGATGACTAATAAAAAATGGTATATTTTAAACATTTCACAAATTATATTAACCCATATTTTGGAGAAAAAAACCGGAACATTTGGAGTTTTGAACAATTTGTGGGATGACAGATGATGGGTATCTGGAACTATCTTTGCTGAATCGGGGACGCTTGAGAACCCTTTATGTATAGTCATTATCAGGATTTAAACATAAGTTTCTTAATATTAGAATAATTCATACTTTCTCCATACAAAATCATGTGTTGATTTCTAGATTTTATTTTATTTGTTTGTTTTGTGCGTGAGGAATCAGTACATTAACAGTCCAAATTCATAATCTATCTTCTATAAACTCTATCCAGTAAGAAATACAGTAAATTCTGTAGTATAGTTGTCAAAGGAACGATAATAGCATGCTGAACTAGTTTCTTCGTTCGGTTTCAAAAATTAATGTTTTACAGAGAGTTATTTGTAATTGTTATTACTATTATTACTATTATTTTTTGTGTAATGAACATCTCCACTCGAAAATCCACCCCTAATAGGATATAATGGTATCACAGCAGTCACTTCTGTTGTAAAATTATAGATATATGCTTCTTCCCTAGATCAGTGGCGCCGATTTGTGTATAACTTTGGGACACCCTGTTTAGATATGTGTATTTTGTTGTTAGATATCCAATCAATGATCAAAGTAAATATATTTAG
This sequence comes from Thermobia domestica, assembly GCF_964235325.1. Classification (NCBI taxonomy): domain Eukaryota; kingdom Metazoa; phylum Arthropoda; class Insecta; order Zygentoma; family Lepismatidae; genus Thermobia; species Thermobia domestica. The sequence goes on along the minus strand of NC_137463.1, from coordinate 175,262,713 downwards.
GTCGTGAGGTGCCCAAGGAAACTTTTTTGGGGGAAACTGGCCCCCCGGGTCAGCGCCCATGTTCCAAATTATGACAATTTCTAGTAGATGACGTCATGTTCATGCTTTTTATCGAACTTATTATTTTTACTCTCATTTTCTCATTTTACTAATTCTTTCCTCGTTCACTTTTTTCTTTGATTGACTATCTTCTTTAACCTAACCGAATAACATTAAAGTAATGGCTTTACTTAGTTTCGTTACAAAAAAAAAAGTTTGTAGCTTCTACTGATATGATTTTGTTCAACTTTTAACATTTGTGTGTGCAGTAGAATATTTTCTGATTCTTCTAGAACTTGGCAACACTGATGCATTTTTTCGTTACCACTATCTTGATGGAATGATATATGACTGGGATGAAACGCAGCTAAAGTGACAGAGGATGATGGTAGCTAGAAAACTCTCTTCGTTTTTCACCCTCTCCTTCCAAAAAAAGTAAAAATTTGGCCATGTGTTGTGATGAATTTTATTGCAATCGTACCTAGAGGACAAGATAATGCTTTTTTCATATTCAAATTCTTTCCCCATTGGTGGACACGAGTTCGCTTTGCATAAAACAGCTGGCTTTTGTTTTAGTTTGGGTCTCCTTACTACCCATCCCTTCTCCCTTAACTCTGAAATGTATTATGATTGAAACTTGTTCAGAAAATGTAAGTTTGGTGTTCGTCTGTTCCCAAGTAAAAAGTATTTATGGACTTCTTAACATAGGCATCATAAAAGGTTGTTTAAACCTTTTTCTTTCTTTTTACTGTACATGTACAAAATTTCGCTTATGTCTATACTTTCTTTTCTACTGGGAATTCCTTCTTCTGTTTTTACTTAATCAAATTTATGATTCAATTTAATGTTTAATGCATTGTATTAGCTTACTAATTTGAACATAAATTTTATGTTAATCGGAACAGAAGCAACTTAATTTGTTAACTCTTCCGAATTAAAGATATAATGTCTACTTTGACCTAAATTCACACTCACACGAATAGTTTGATATCATTCACTCAATCTCAGGCCCAAATCATCAGTCCAAAATCACACTTACAATATAATTTCAACATCACGCTTATATTACTTATCCTTATATTACTCATTCAACTTCACACTTACATCATTCACGATTTCTCGACCTTACATTCATGTTGGCGTCATGATCATATCACTACTCTGATAACACTCGCACTCAGCCTCATGCCTCATATCGCCAGTCTAACATTACGGTCACTTGATCTTACGCTCACATCGTCATTTCAACATCACTATCATATCACCAGTCTAACATTCCGCTCACTCATCTCACGCTCTTAACTTCATTTTTACATCATGGTCATATCATCAATCTAACATTACAGTCACTCTATCTGATAGTTACATAATCATTCCAACATCACGGTCATATCACCAATCTGGCATCACGCTCACTCGTCCTTACTCACTCAACATCATTTCGACATCATTCTTATTCAAATTTTATGCTCACTTGATGAGGTTAAGATCGAGTGAGTACGGGTTTCGAACTCTTGAGCGCCGACCTCATGAGTTCGGGCACTTTGTTGCAAACTATGATAGGCCAGTTCTTTATTGATAGACAGAGCTTTTCTTTTTAATACAAGACATTATATTTATTTAAGTTAGCTTGATTATTCGATAGATTTATATACGTTTCAAAATTTATCTGCTAACTTCAATATAATATACATTACAGTACACACTTGTGTTCTTTCTACACACAAGTGTTGTGTTGTGTTTCGAGTATCATCATCACTATTATTAAGTATACTGCCATTATTGGTATGTGACTGGCCAGAATTGAGAAGCTACAATGTACTAGAATCCTCAAGTGTCATAGTGGCTCAGAGGTAGGGCACACTCTTCTGGTGTGAGGAGTCTCTGATTCTGTTGTAATCATTACCCATAACACAAAGAATTTTAAAACTTTTGGCCTGTGGAATAAGTGAAAAGAATATTTTTTTTCGTGACTTCATGTGCCTTATATGTAATACGGACATACACAGTTGGCGACGGATTGACCTGTACACATAACCTAAAACAGTCGTTCCCAACTTTATTTATTTATTTACTGACAACACACTTTACTGAACATGACTCTATTTTGCCCTGGCGGAGGCGTTGAGGCGTACAGTCCGTTTCAAAATTGATTTTAACTAATTATTGGTGATTTTTAAATTCTAGAATTTTGCGTCACACTCTATGGGGCTGCGCGACACACCAATTGGGAACCACTGGCCAAGAAATAGCACATATAAATGGAATTTTCAGCAGGAATTACTCTGTATATGTTGTGGTTACTCTTTCTTCTATGGTTACCTATTTGTCGAACATGATACTTTATTTCTAAAACAATAAAACATTTATTATCTATAGTTACTGTGCTCATGTAGGAAGGAATATTGATAAATATAGGGAAGAACGTGATGTATTCTAACAAAACAAGTCATAAACATTGTTATTGCTACACGAAATCCACGTGACAATCTTTTTTTTTTTTTTTTAACCGTATTAAAACAATGACTGTGATACCAGTTGAATTTCCATTGAAATTTCAACCAATAGTTGTACTTAATGTTCCTTGAGATAACTTATTATTGAGGCATATTAGTTTATGATTGAGCTATTTGTTGAGGGAGGAGTTTATCAAATAATTTTGGCATAGTTTTAAACGGGAAGAACGAAGGGTAGCGTGAAACCACATCGTACCACGATGGGGAGATAAGAGAATATCAAAATCTGAAATTCATCTCTTAAGAATCGTGGGTGGAAGATTGATGACTGCAGTAAATATTTTGCGGAGGAATTTTTGCAGGAAATGGTTGATCATAAAGAAGAGGAAACGACTTTCTCAGAAGGATTCGTTCGCGTCGTTCTCCTTCAAGGAAAGGTGCGGTGCGGGAGGGGACAGGAGAGAGTTGATAAAATGGGGGATGATAGAGAGAGAGAGACGTTGGAAAGTTTTTGGATTTAAAGATGTTTGTGACAGAAAGTAAAGAAGACGAGGACTTTCGCAAGATTGCCTGGTGATGGGATAATGGTCTTTGGTAAGAATTACTTTCGCAATCATAGAATTGCATTAGGTAAAGGAAAGAGAGACAGGAAGAAATAACGATATTTCAAACTTAGATTTATGTATATTTGTGATTTTGTTTCTAAACGCAAACTGGAAATTGGTGTTTACTTTGCGTGAACTTCAAGTAGAATTATTTTTATTGGGGATTTCGAAAGATTTAGATAACAGTCCGTTTTTGGTTTCCAAGCTTTTCCTTGTGTTCTGTTATGTACTGTAAACTGATCATTAGAACCCGAATAGCTAGCTGCATAAGTTTGACAATTTAGATGTTAGGAAAACTGTAACAAAATCATAAATATAGATGAATGTTTAAATACAATTAGTACATGGCAGAAACTCAAGTTACTTCTCAATGCAGCATCTGATGTCATCGTGATGAGTATCGGAGAAATTAGAAGTAAAAATAAGGAATTAAAGTATAATTTTACCTGTTGTACTATACGTATGAGAGTAAATGATGAGTATTGACACGAGGCATCAACATATTTGGAGTTGGAAAACCAGTGAGAGGGAGATCTTTGGTCAGAACAGAAAGAAGGAGGTAAAAACAATCCTTGCTGGATTAGGTTCTGGCTCTAATGGTAACTTTATCGGAGACAATGATTTTTTTTTAAACCCATAGAGTTAATTTTATTATAGTCTACGTTTAATTTACACGTACTTATCACCATCTACAAGAAATAAGAAGGCAAACTTCAGAACAATCATCTTCAACTCATGGCATGTAATTAATCACTTTCCTTTATTTTTCTGAAAGGGAGGAAGGCAGAGAATGGGTGAGAGGTGAAGAAAGAAACTGTGGTCAACGTGAGATGTACTTATGGTATTTCGTAACTGTCTTCTTTGCTTCGGAGTGAGAAGCATACAAATTAAACACAATCATTTTCACTTATTCTGATTCCTGAACATTCCTTGCACTTCCAAGCTTTCAACTCCCCCTGAACCGTTGTTCATGGTGAATAAGAATATAAGTGAGAGTAATAAAAAATATAAAGAAATGCCTGCTTTTATTGCTTTTACTCCTACGTATTTGTATCTTCTGTGAACAAGGCTTTCAGAGAAGAGTCAAAAGTTATGTTACCTTATGTAAGTAGTGATTTGTTCGATTGACAGAAGTAGATTTTCTTTGACGACTCTGAATACGTATAAATGGTGAGTTGTCAGTGATAATTATATTAAATAAATAAGTAGATGTAATCTATTGTTTCCTGTTATTATTCTGTTTTGTTTATTTTTTCAGCTTTCTTTTTATTTCATAATGGATATGAACATCGAAAAGTGTTGACTCACTTATTTAATTTTTAAAAGTAGTTTTTAAACGAGCTTACGTAAATGTTAATATAAAATATTAAAAGTAAATTCAACATTATTATTAACCTTTAGCGTTTAAAATGTCTCGAGGTAAAACATATATCAATGTCAATAGATATCATCATTAGACTAAACAAAATGACATATCGATGGCGAAAGTGCAAAACCTCGTATCTCCACTTTATAGGGAATTTTAGATTTTGGTTGAATTCAATTCCCCATATCTGAATCTACGTGTGAGCAAAAGCTCGTAAACGAAAACCCAATAAAAAAACGCGAAGAATTAACTTTTAAAACCTCGTATCCCATATAGGATAATGTAAAAGCAGAACGTTTTTTTTTTTCTACTGAAAAGTTTAGTTTTGATGAGTTACGAGCAGTCGTTCTTTCAGAAAAAAGTTCCGGGGGAGCTTACGTAGTATTCCGGGGGGGGCACTTCTGGTACTATTGTATTTATTATTATACGAGGGGAGTCAAATGAAAACCATAATTATTTTTTTAAATATTATTTATTGGTCACACAGGGCACAGAAGTAAATCAGTTTTCAACATAGTCCCCTCCTCGTTCAATGTAAGTCCGCCAGCGCTTCGGAAGAGCCTGAATACCTGCAGAAAAAAAGTCTTTTGGGCGACGGCGCAACCACTCGTGCACCGCGTTGTGTACCTCTTCATCGGAGTGGAACTTCCTGCCGGTTTCGATGATGAGGAGTGGCGCCACTCCTTGCTCGCTCATTTTGTTTCAGGCTGATGGTAATGCACTCATGTTTCGTCGGGACCCGGACAAATCCGCCAAATGACAAATCCGCCAATTACCAAATCTGCCAATTACCAAATGCGCCAAACGCGAAAATGACCAAATGCGCCAATTGTGAAAATGGACAAATCAGCCAATGGACAAATCTGCCAATTACCAAATCTGCCAATGACCAAATCTGCCAATTACCAAATCTGCCAATTACCAAATCTGCCAATTACCAAATCTGCCAAACGCGAAAATGACTAAATGCGCCAATGACGAGAATGGACAAATCTACCAATTGACAAATCCGCCAATTACCAAATCTGCCAATTACCAAATCTGCCAAACGCGAAAATGACCAAATGCGCCAATCGTGAAAATGGACAAATCAGCCAATTGACAAATCTGCCAATTACCAAATCTGCCAATGACCAAATCTGCCAATGACCAAATCCGCCAATTACCAAATCTGCCAATTGACAAATCTGCCAAACGGAAAACACCGAACTATGTTTGTATTATCATCAAATAACTGGATAGTCTAGTAAAAAGCATACAGAAAGAAAGTATTTATGAATATCAAGCAAGAAACTAAAAGTAATTAATAGAAAGCAATCAAATCAAATATTTGAGAATTTGAACGAGGTAACCATTTAAAATAACATTAACGTTTACTCAACATATGTAAAAAAAAAAAAAAAAAAAAAAAGAAGTTGGTTATTTTATGAAGACCGGAGAGACATGATGTAAAAGTTCAATAAATCGTACATGCTCTAACGCAATGAGATAATTTGTTTGTTCTTATATTTTAATTTTGATGAATTTATAACTGTTAAAAATGAATGTTCTTGTTATTTGCTGGAGTGATTGCCCCCTTTCTGCACTGAAGCTATATTTTTCGGGTGCCCGACCTCTTGGACATTACACTATACTTGTTACAGTTGGCAATGCTTCTTAAAATGACGTAGTTGCGAGAAATTTTTAAAACGATCGTTGTTTGTTTTCGTACTTTTGACACTTGATCAACAGTTTTTGGGAGTCGCGATTACTACATATTCTCCTAATTTCACGACTTTTAGCAGTATTGCCAACATTAAAATTCATTATCACATCTCCTAAACCATGTAAAATATCAAATTGCTATTACGTGTTGTTTGCCATGACTCCATTTTGGTGTTGTTTGCCACGGTATTGTTCTCTCTAGCTTATCTTATACCACAATCGTGAAGACTTATACAAAATCGACTTATAAGCTAAGGGTTGCCAGATGAGCATATTATAATGATCAAATCTATTATATTATAAACAGAATGCATACAATACGAATTGTCCCAAGCACATTATTGGGTTACTACGCTATCGGCTGTTAACGCCACAGTTAAATTTATTCAAGGTGAGTTCAAGCACTCAATATAATAATTTGTTTGCTTAGAAACTCTCCAAGTGCATTTTCAAAATTGATATTGCCCACAATTTGTTTGTGTTCGACTATGTAGCCAACGTTAAATCTAGGCATATCATCAGGACTAACAATAAGGGGGGTATAGGAATCCCGATAAATGAGGACCCAAACCTTCCAGAGGGAGCGCGATACGCGATATATATATATATATATATATATATATATATATATATATATATATATATATATATATATATATATATATATATATATATATATATATATATATATATATCTGGATTTAGCGATCTTTTAAACACCTTTGGTGAAAGGAGAAAAATTTAGTCTATTGGTAATACAAAAATTTAGTGACTTATGTATAGTTACTGGGGTATTTTCAAGTCCACACAAAGAGCTCCCTAGTGGATGAGCGGTTAGCGTAGGGACCCAGGTTCTATTCTTGGCGGGAGCTTATTTGGTTCGGATTCCACGTTAAATTGTAGGTCCACGTCTCATATAGCCTCGATGCTGAACGGGACGATAAGACTGAAAATCAAATCTGTCCCACAGAGATTATTAAAATACAAGGGTCGGCAATCCCTCTATAGCATTTCTGAAACAAGATGGAATGTACACGAATTGGAGTGGATTTGAGTTAAGCATCCCATTCAGCAGAAGACTATGAGCCTTGGGCCTACAACTTAACATAGTTTCCGATACACATGAGTTTCCGCCGGTAATCGAACCCGGGTCTCCCATACCAAAGGCGCGTACGCTATCCACATAGCCACAAGGGAGCCCTGTGTACGATTTAAGACTATAAAACCTATGGCAGAAGAAACGGGTAGGTTACATTTCTCTAAGTTACAACCATTAATTCTTCCGGACGTTTGAAGATAAAATCTAGATCATATCAATGTAAGAAATTGAATCCCGCATTTGATACTGAACCACACCGAGAAGAAATCAGAGAAGAACAATTTAAAATATTGGCCTTTTGATGTAATCGTACACAAGATCGTATCTCAGGTGGATTCTCGGTGTACAGAAATGAGATATATTTACTTGACTTTTCAAGCAATTCTCAGAGTAAACACTTTGGATGACAGTGTCACAATCAAGAAATTAATTACAATCTACTCTGATGACTTCAGTTGTAATTTTGTCAAAGAGAAACAAGTATATAAGTCAGTCTCTGTGCAGCTACTTTCTCGGATCTTCACAATAAAAATTATAAATTGATGTTATATTTGTGTTTCCTGAACTTCAGAATTTCCTCGCGCGAAGTGGATTTTGTGGTGGACAAACACAGTGTGTCTGAGGTTTCTCGTGGTTCTTCTTCCTACCATTTTCTTCATTACACTATTTTTCATTCATTCTTATCATTACCATATCCTTTAGCTTACACGGCATAAGGGTAGGACGCATCGGCGCAAATCTGTCTTCAACATTGGGGGGGGGGGGGACGAGTAAGACCGTTCTCATATATATATATATATATATATATATATATATATATATATATATATATATATATATATATATATAAGCGATGTTCAAAATATTTATGAAGTTGAAAAACAATGCTGTGAAGGATCAGAGGAGCAGAATTGTCTTCAGTGGCGTATTTAGGAGGCTATCGGGTTCAAGTCTCCCCCCTCCCCCCGAAATAAATTTGTTAGTTTTTCGCATTCCACGTACAACGATAATCCTTCTTACCATTTCTAAGAATGCAATTGACTTTCCATTTTCTTATGCTCTTTGTTCACAAATAATACTGTATTTGTCAAATTTCATTCCACGTAAGAACTGCGTCCTTTTGTTTTTTTTCTTTCGTCCTTTCTACTTTTCTGTTTCTTTTTCTGGACGTTACTTTCTTTCATTTCGCCTATCATACTTTATCGACCGTTGTCAGTTGTGATTCAAGTCAGCAGTCATCAGTAACATCAAAACTAAGAGGAGTTGATAAGCGAAACTGCTGTTCCACACCAACTTGCGCGGATATCAATATGACAGGACTTTAGTTATTATAATAAAGGAAAAAATATATCGTTTAGTTATTTTTAAAAGAAGGAAATATTTGAATTAAAGAAAATCAAAACGGGGGAATAATTAGTCAAGGAAGTTAGGAAGGCCAAGAGGATGCTTCCTTTTTCTTGTATGAATAGAATAAAGGGTTAGATTCACTCATAAGTTTTTGTATCATATCATATATAGGATTTATCGGTCTGCAATTCTTGCCACTATAACTTCAATATGCATAAATTTATGCATAAATTAAAATATATTTAATTCTCAAACTCAGATGGGCAATTGCACTCCCACTTCCTTCCTTGTGTTGGGCATAGCCCCTCGAAACAAAATACTAAGTACGCCTTATTCTAGAGAAGGGAGATGAAACTCATATTACGGTAGATGAATCTGATCAACTGTTGTGGAGTATATTATATATTAGGCAATGTAGGTGAAGTAGTTGTACATATCAGTATTACAAATCACTGCCGTGAACACATTCTGAAATCTGAATACACGCATATTTATAATTGGTATATTTCTAATTAGGCATCCACAAAGATCAACGTTAAAATTGTTTTATAATAATATAATAATATAAATGACTTCCCCAAAACTATGAAGAAAGAATATCAATTATGTATGACGCAACAATACTGTTTGAGCAAAATGATGATAATCTCAATAACACTACATGAATCGTTATAGAAATCTAACGCATGTCATATACTCTTTAGTTAACAGATGTAACCTTAAGATTATGGAGAAAAATATTCCAGCAATTGAATTCTTTTCTTTGCTTACGAAGCATCCTCTCTCAAAAGTAAAATTGGTACACGGAAATACGTAGGAACAAACCATGGTTCGATCTAGCAGAGAAGAGAAAACAGGCAAAATTATGTTGGCTAAAAAATCCGAATGAAATAACTACACAAAATTTCGTCGATATCAGGCGGGAAACTTCCAAACAAAGAAACGCGATTTTTTGAAAGCTAAAATTTAAGAACTTGAAAATAATAGTAAAAATAAAAACATTCGAGACATGTATAAAGGGATCAACGGATTTAAAGAAGGCTATCAACCTCGTGCTTATATATTAAAGAAAGCTGATGGAACAGTTTTCACTGATACAGATAGCATTTTAAATAGATGGAAAGATTTCTTTGACGATTTGCTTAACACCCAGTCAAAAACAAATTTGCGTGGAGAAAGGGAGACACTCACAGCAGAACCGTATATTCCAGAACCCAACCGAATAGAAGTAGAAATCGCTATAAAGAAATTAAAGAAACACAAATCTCCGGGTGTAAACGAAATTCCGGCTGAGTTAATTTTAGCTGGAGGCGAAAAATTGTGGAACAAGATACACAAACTCATTCTCCTTATCTACAACAAGGAAGAATTGCCACAAGAGTGGAAAGAATCAATCATTGTTTCAATCCACAAGAAAGGCGACAAAACTGACTGTAATAATTATCGAGGCATCTCTCTTCTGTCAACATCCTATAAAATCCTTTCGAACTTTCTATTAGCAAGATTGACCCCATACGCAGATGAAATTATTGGAGATTATCAGTGTGGATTTAGAAGAAATCGATCAACTATCGACCAAATATTTACCATTCGCCAAATACTCGAAAAGAAGTGGGAATACAGTAGCCCGGTACATCAACTATTTATTGATTTTAGAAAGGCTTACGACTCGGTTAGGAGAGAAACATTGTACAACGTTCTTACGAATTTGGAATGCCGGAAAAGCTAATTAGATCGATTAAAGAATGTTTAAATAAATCCGAAAATAAAGTCCGGGTAGGAAAATTTTTGGCCACGAGCTTTCACGTCGAGAATGGCCTGAAACAAGGAGATGCGTTGTCGCCATTATTATTCAACTTTGTCCTGGAATACGCTACAAGGAAAATCAAAGATAGCAACCAGGGCCTAGAGCTGAACGGTGTTCACCAGGTTATGCGTACGCTTATGATGTAAATTTAATAGATGGTAGGAGAACAATAGAAAGAAATGCAGAGATCTTATTAAACGCTTGCAGGGACAAGGGTTTAGAAGTAAATGCAGAGAAAACTAAATACATGAAAGTGCGTCGGGACCGTAATACGGGAAATTATGAATGCGTTAAAATATTAAATAATACTTTTGATAGAGTGGATACTTTAAAATATCTAGGATCAATATTAACAGACGAAAATCCTATTCACGAAGAAATTAAATGTCGACTAAAAACAGGAAATTCGTGTTATTATTCAGTTCAAAATCTCTTGTCGTCGCGAATTCTGTTGAGGAATGGTCGCTTATTCTGAGGGAAGAACATAGACGTAAAGTATCTGAGAACAAAATGCTCAGACGAACATTCGGACCCAAGAGGAATGGGAATGGGAAATGGCGGAAACTTGATAACTAGGAACTATGTAAATTATACTGCTTATCAAACATAGTTAGGGTCATCAAGTCTAAGAGGCTTAGGTGGGCAGGACATATAGCCAGGATGGAAGAAAGTAGGAACGCTTTCAAAGTGTTAGCGGTAAGACAAATCGGAAAACGACTATTAGGAAGACCTAGGCGCAGATGGGAAGACAATATTAAGATGGATCTCGTAAAAATAGGAATACAAAGTAGAAACTGGATCCAGTTGGTTAAGGATAGAAGTCAGTGGAGAGCTTTTGTGAACGCGGCATTGAACCTCCGGGTTCCATAGGCTACAAAGGTAGTTAGCTTACGAAGCATGAGCAGATGCCTAGGCTGATACTACAAATAGATTAAATACGCATTTACTGAAAAGATGAGTTCTACTGACATTGGATAGTCTATACTCTTCCCGTGCTAGGGCCTAGGGGAGAGGAGAAGATAAGATTTCATATCAGGTTACGTCACACACAGTTGCACGCCTTCATTTTCATTAAAAATGGAAAAGCCAAGAGAAACAAACTTCATTTCACTTTCCTTTGTGGCAGTCGGACACAAATCATCACACTTATCTGCAGAAAAACACTTTTCAAATCGGATTATTGGGAGAGTCTCTAGTTCCTATGTTGGGGGGACATGTCTCCCCATTTCCCCGGAATTTGTGCCCGTGCCTACAGCTGAGACAACTTTCCAGCATGAGGAGAGAGGCATATCCTCCTCTGGCATTTATTGCAATTTGTGCCCAAGTAGCGGAAGTGGAATTAATACATATTGATGAGACTATTAAACGCACTACAGCACGAAGTTCAGTTTGAAATACTACAGAATACGATTCTTTTTTAAAAAATGGAAAAGCCAAGAGAAATCAATTTCATCTTACATTCCTTTGTGGAAGTCAGACACAAATCATCACACTTTCCCAAAAAGCACTTTTTGTCAGATTATTGGGGGGGACAGTCCCCCTCAGTTCCAAGATTGGAGGGGACATGTCCCCCTCATCCCCCTGGGATTTGCGCCAGTGGTAGGGCGTAATTGAAATTGAAAACAGAAAATTATACAACAGGAGATAATATTAAAACTCCGTTAGAAGAGAAAATGCAATTATATCAATTTATTAAGTTATTGTGATATTAATGATGTTCTGTGTTCATTTGTTTTGAGTTTAATGTCTCTTGTTTTGTTTAATGTCTCTTGTTTGATGTTTGTTTTGAGTCTCTTTCAACAGCGACTCTAATGAGACCTATCTCATCCCAAAGGCGAGAGCATTTACCACTTGTTCCAGAGGATCAAAAACAGAGGTGCCTGGCAACCCTTCCTCTTACTCTAGATGTGTGTAAATTTTCACGATAATAAGATATGATAAGATCGGAATGCGAATACTTCGTGGCAAACAACTCGAAAATCAAGTCGTGGCAAACAACACCGTTGCAAACAACACGCCACCCAAATTGCTGTAAACGGCATTATGATCATTACATCTTTTGAAAATAATCTACGTAATTAGATGTGATACTTATCTCAGCTCTTTTTCGAAACAAAGCCCTTTGCAAGAAGTCAAGTTTTGAATTGCTTGTGAATTAGTCCCAGAAGCGACAGTCCTATTAGCGACAGGAACTGTTATCTGTCCTATGAGCGACCGATTCATTTATATTGAGATCATGGAAGATGATATGATTCCCTCTTGTAAAATATGTTTGTTTCTGGCGTTATTAGCGACCGAACAACCTTGGTATGAAATATGTACGTGCCAGTGATACTGTTCGTCAAATATATTTTTCCTTTACTGTGAGTGCAAATAAACCTTATTTTAATTTTGAGTTAGATTTGATATGAAACATATCAAATAACTTAACGAGACAACAGGAATATTTTCATTAAAAGTATATTCCTATGTAATTATTGAAAATCCAGTTGTAATATCCCCTTTCTTCAAAAGCTCTGTTTGCTGTACTTAATTTGATTCAAATCTAATTACTCACTAAGCACAGTAATAAAGAAAAATGTAAACAAACTTGTATGTTACACGAAACTGAAAACAATTAAATATCAATTAATTTCGAAGCTCTAGTAGTTAAAATACCACTAAAATAACACACTATTAAGTAGGAAGTTGCGTCAATTATTATATCAATTCTCCTGACAGTGATGGACATGCTACTTACAAACATAGTAAAACGATATAACTTGAGTTGATTTTGAGTTTAACGTCCCTTTCAACAGCGAGGCTATATGATATGAGACCCACTGATTAACGTGGAATCCGAACCACATGACTCCCACCGGGAAGCGAACTCGGATCTTCCACGCCAAAGACACGTACGCTAACCGTTTAGTGACGTAGGAGCTCAGTAAAACGATTGAGTTGTTCAGGAAAGAAATTATTTAAGTGTCAGATATTCATTGTTATTTAATATTTTGTGGTAATATACCTTAAGTTAACGTTTATCTGGGAAAGATTGATAGTAACCATACCACAAAGGTTGAGAAATGCTTTAACGGAATACTACAAGTTAACATGAACTATTATGAGTGTATTCCTATTTCCTGCAAATGGGTGTCATTTAAATTTTGATGTTTGGTATGTTCTGTTTTAAACCTACATAAGTTTTCAAGTAAGTGGTGGTACAGTCCCCATCATGACGAGATATAATAAAATGTTGAAAAATATTCAACATAGCTGTTATCCTGGATTGAACTAGAACTTTTATCAATGGAAAGCAAGCACACTAAAACAAGCGGTACAATGATTCTTCTATTTATACTTAGTATGTGAGCATTAATAGAGAAATAGAATTATTAGGTCTATTAAACTTAAATATGTGTACATTCTGAGGTTTGAAATAATACACAAAGAAAGAAGCATTAGGCTATGTATTGTGGTTTATCACATTTTCTTTTTCACGAGTAAAGTCACGAGAAAAAGAATAGTGACTTTCTGAACCCATTTTGCTACAAGTTCTTGTAAGATTGAGAAGGTACTTAAAATAACAAGCAGCAGGTGGTCGAAATAGCAAAAAACTTTTAAGCGAATTTCGATACTCAAACGCAAATTTTTGCTCAGTTTTATCAGGCAGATATCGAGATAGTATCTTGTTGAAGGTCAGGATTACTACTTTTTATCTTAAATATACCTAGTAGGTACCTCTAGCCTCTATACTGGTGATGATTTCTTCTAAAAGTATTGTATGGGTAGCGTGGGACAAAACAAACTATCAGAAAGCTGCACTTGGACATTGTTTGGTGAAGTGTTCTTCACAAGAGTGAAATGTAATTTATCTTTGCTATTGGGGACATTTTTATTCATATTCGACTGAGAGAACCAAGTGCCCGAAAGTATATCTGGAAGTAACATTGCTGTTGGTTGCCCTAACCTTCCTTCTTTCCCTTCTCTTGCTTTCTCTCTCTTTTATAACTAGCGTGACATTTTCAGTTTGCCGAGAATTGGTCACACCCTATTAAAAGTCATGTTATACTTCTCTTTTTAATATCAGAACATGAGCAATTCTAAAGGTGTGACTTCATCTTTATAACCATCTCGACCTCTGTGTGTGTGGGGGGGGACTAATATGCAAATACTAAATTTAATGTTAAATTCGTAGTCGAAAGACATCATCTTGGATTGGGTTTCAATTTAGCGACCTCTTAAACAGCGAGGCTATATGAGGAGTGGGATCCAAACTGCATGAGCTCCTGCCGAGAATCGAACAGGATGTCCCGCGCCAGAGAAGCGTACGGTGACCATATAGCCACGGAGGAGCTCTCATCATTTGCGAATTCTGATTAGGAAGTATTTGATTTAAATAGCTTTTTCTCTATGTACTGAAAATTAATTATGAATTTTAATTAGGAAATAATATCTCGTTTTGTGCAATAGAAAATATTAATTTAGCTGAAATCATGTATTGTATAGAAAGACTGATTTGGAATGATGATTTCTGGTGAGTCTGCCAGCAAACCTCAGCAACGATCCGAGAGGACAACACAAGAACAGGTTTTCTCTGCTGAAAACAATAAAACCAGAACGGGGAGAAGGCCTGGAAAGGGCAAGAGACCACCTGCTGCTTGAAAACTTTCATCTGAGCCGTTTTTACGCGCCGTATTTACGCTCGAAGTTAAAAGCAGACAGACTTTTCCAGTGTATAAAAATTCGTTACGTAAACTTACGCCAGGTCCCATACACTAACGTATTGACAGCTGCTAACAAGACTAGCGTATGAAATTTTATGGTTACGACCGAAAAATACATCAATGTATGGCCGACTTAAATGTGCAATACGCATTTCCTGAGCAGCTGTCAGTCTCTTAACTCGCCCCAACTGAGACAATATTCTCTGTAATTATCTTTTGATTCTAATTGTACTGAATGAGACATGACAGAGACACGGACACAGAAAGATCGAGGACAGTTAAAATCACAGAGAATCTCCACTGCGGATGAAACCTCGGACCCATACACCAAAAACCCACCCACCAGCCACTATAGCAGCTTAATTTCCTTTAATTAGTTGCAACAGTGACACCCGACTGTGTAGTCATCTTTTTTGGTTGCAATTCAACTTAAGCATACACGTTAGTGACAAACAGAAATGTAACGGACAGTCCAAATCACAAAGTATCTCTTACCAGGAATCAAGGCCGGGACCCCTTATACAAAATGCTCACGTACTAGCGACTAGATTAACGCGAAGGCTCAAAGGGAGGGTTTATAGATATTGTAGATAAATGTGCAAAAAGGACTTTCAGAAGATTACAATATTAGTTTAGGACCATTTTAACTCTTATACACTCCGAGGATTACAATATTTGCTTTAGACCATTTTAACTCTTATACCCTTTGATGTCTGCCCCCATTCAAGATATAGAATAAGAAGACATAGAATAAGAATTCATTCATCTATACGAAAGCTTGCTCAAAAGAAGAAGGGAAACTTGGTGTTCATGACTGCATCACTTGCTCGCATCAGACATACGTTATAAAGGCTGTAAAAAAACGCATAGTACTCATGTTAATATCACCTTCCAGTACAAATACAAACTGATATTTGAGCAGGTATATAGTCTTAAAGTAGCTAGGCAGTGATCGTAGGAAATGCTGTCATAATCATGTGTCTGTCAGAATCGCATGCTAGGGCTGTGTTTGATGAACCAAGGGTAGGTTATCAAACGAGAGTAGAAGGTGTATAAAGTGACTAGAATACACCTGATTCATGTTATGAAAGTGTGTTATCCTCCTCGAAGATGAAATCGCAAAAAGTTGTTCAAATATTTATAGAGATGACAATTGAGGATGAAAGCACCCATAGCGGAACAACAGATGTGTGAGATATGTAGCTTAATGCCCTATAGTAAAATTTTGGTATTCATCCTATATGCGAAATTCATACACACTCAATAGTCGCCATTGTGTTAAAGGGTAAAACGACAATATTATCGAAATATCAGCGTCCTCCATGTGCCTAGTCAATGACGAAGATCCTGTAAGCGATGAACAGATGGAGAAAAAGAACATAAACGTGCGATTCAATAGTAGATTGGTTACTGTTCGTGCGTTCACGTGGGCCCACACATGTTCCAATGAAGTTGGTAGTGATCGTCCTATCAATTATGGTTATCCGCACGTGTCTTACTTACGACTTACAGCGAATAACTATATACATCATTACCCACGAGAATGGTCTATAAATAAATACGTAAAATAGTGGTAAAATTCAGAGCAATATTTTAGTTTACCTTTAATAATTCAAGTAATAAATTACTTTCTGTAGAAAGGAAATAAATATATCTGGAAAAATTACCTGTTTTTGCTTCAGAGATGAAAAGAGTTGAAAATTAAGTATATGTAAACAGTTACTGTAAGCAATAATGAAAGTGATGTTTAATTTCGTAATGAAAGTGATGATTATAGGTGAAAATTCTTTGCATCTCCTTAACATGCACAACGATATGTTCAAAGAATATTTCTAACGTTAAATAAACCACCTGTAGACCTTGTAAACAAATTTTATATTTAACTCAATTGTCATGACAAGGTACAGCACTTTTTAATAAAAACACTGTATAAAATGTAAAGTTTCAATACTATAATAGTATCTTCACCAGACTTAACACACTTATCTAGAATGTTGTTTCTACTCTTTCTACATCTCGTGGTGTAGCTCAAGGTTGTGGTTGCAATGAGGTACCTAAAAGAACGCCAAAAGCGATTCAACTAATGTAATGTCGTATAATGCATTGCCCTTCTTCCTAAGATGCCACTATTGATACATAATGGGTTGTAATAACTTTATCAAAAACTTGGTATGTATAAGCTTTAATGTATGTCATTTTAACGAACATTCCTAAGACATTATAATATTTATATGCCATTAAATTGTATCATTGTGACTCTATATTACGTTTGCAATTGTAAAAAAGACACAGTACATTTTTTCTAAAAGAAAGTGACTGAATGAGAAATGGAAGAAAAAAACATGTTGATTTCGAAGTTATGACTACTTACTTTATAAATTTATAGTTTACAACTATTCTCAGGTTATCGAAATGAATAATGAAAAATATATAACTAGTTAGTAAATCAAAGAAATATGAGTCGAAATGTTAAGTTTTGTATAAATAAATTTATAAGTACAGAAAAGGGAACATGTCATACACATCGTTATTTTAGAGAACCTAACCTATTCATTGAAAAACCATAAAGTAAAAATTGTATGTAAGAGAATAACACTTACACACTTTATATATGCTGTATTATAAGTAGGCAATTTGTGATACTTTTATTGAAGTTATAGCATTTGTTCCAAAGGATCAATCTATATATGCCCATGAATATATTATAATGAAAGAAATACAAGAGAATACGAAGATAAATATGTGAGTAATGTATTGGCTTATTGTATATTATTTAATTTTAAAAAGACTGTAAATGTATGTAGTGGAAATATTATCTTGTAAAGGACAAACTGCGTTTCTTTACTAATATGACCGCAAAGGGGGTAACCGTGGCTAATATTGTGGAAAAGCGGGTCTTTGGGGAGCCAGTTTATTTCTTTTCTTTGTTTATTTTGTTTATTCCGTTATGAGAGCTCCTCCGTGGCTAAGCGGTTAGCGTACGCGCCTTTGGCGTGGGAGACCCGAGTTCGATTCCCGGCGGGAGCTCATGTGGTTCGGATTCCACGTTAATCAGTAGGTCCACGTCTCATATAGCCTCGCTGCTGAAAGGGACGCTAAACTAAAATCAACTCAACTCAATTTATTCCGTTATGAGTATTTCAAGTTTGAAGTTACCGACGAAGTGCCTGTGGTGCATCATCATGTAAGTAGCCCACTATGAGAGGGATACACTTTACACAAAAGCTCTTTCAATTTTCAAATTTAAAAGTAGTAGAAGAAATAATAAAGAAAAAGGACTTGAACCATATAAATATTGTTACTTGACTATTTCAACAAAAACGAAGTTGCAACTGTGCTGACGACCTTTACGGGGATGGAGATTTCACAAGTTTGGTTGGACCTCGCATAGAATTTGTGTGAAAGACCATGAAATATACGAGCAGCCCTGTCTATGGCTGACCTAATTCATTAAGCGGATGTCTGCTTCTTTTTTACATTTTCGAAATAAACCAATATATGTATTCCTTATTATAAGTAGAAAAATACAGTCGGTAAAAGTTAATAATAAAAAGTCTTGAACAAGAATCTATAATCTTTAACAGAAAATGGATAAGGAAAGTAAGAAGAAACTCAATTATTTTAGCAATAATAACATCGTTAATAAGTAGGCAGTAGTTAGTATAATCATGACTTGTTTGCAAACACGTATCTTGAGATCTTTTTTGAGTACTCTATTTATAACGTTTAGAATATATAGTTTTTTTTTCTATATAATTTATTAAGAGTCAGGTTTGCGGGGTTCTAGATTGTAGGAACTTTGCCCATATTACAAGTAACTTTTGTCCTCTTGACCTGATTTACAGTCGTGAAATTTAAAACCGAAAGTTATAACAGAAGAAATTGTTTTACAACTATAAATTTTGGTATTTCTATTTTGTACGATCAAGTACTTAGTGAGAAATTCTAATTTGTAATTGTGAAAGTTGTGAATATTTGAAAGAATGTGAAGAAATATTTTTTCATAGCCTTGTAAATAATAAGTAAAGTTAATATTTTAAGTAAACACTTTTGTGAAATTCTTTTAAAAAATCCAAAGTGACGGCTTATATTTTGATATTCCTATTCAAATTACCCGTCCCGAAAACAGGTTCGTATTCATTTTAACCAATTTGAAAGTACTTATTACCAAGACTTTTTAATTAACTTGATTGTTATTACCTACGATTACAACTATCATGTTCGAAAAAGTGTATGTGTCACCTTACGAAAAGACAAGGAAACTCTGCTAGTTCACTACTGCCAGGACAATGAATGAAAGCTGTCACTGATTATTGGCAACAAAAGATACAGTTGTTAGTGCAGCATATTTTTTTTTTTTTTTTTTTTATAAACTAAACTTGTATTCGAGCATCTCATTTTATTTGGTTCGATGTGATTTATCGATTTATACATATATAATGTGTTTGACAATGTTATTTTTAAAGGAAGAAAATCAATCAACAGTGTGGACTATATCTCATTAACTGAGTAATGTAGTCTTAGAATTGGTGTAATAAAGATCTTAATGACAGCGACGACGACTTCTGTATAATTTTGGGGAGGTATTGAAATATGTGTATATCCTTGTCACAAATTCGAATAAAGATATCTACATCCAGGGAGGCCAATTCCAAGATCAGTGTGCATGGTTAATGACGATATAATTCAATTTCACTTTTATATCAGTAAGTAGCTGTAACAGAGCATCAATGTTCATATCTACGAATACGATATTTTACTACATGTTCTAGAAAAGTTTACATGGGTTTTTACACGCATGTATAACATGTTGTTTACCTCAATATTATCAATGGAATGATATATGTCTCGTCATTGGAAGACTGTTAGAACTACGCGTTTCATTCTTGGAAATATGTGTGTCAGTGTTAAGAGAAATCAAGTAACGAAACGTACAATCCGATTGTTAACAGTTAATATTTTTCACTTTAGAAATCTGTAATCAGGATCACAAAATTATTACAAAATCACTAAGCATACAAGTTACAAAACACCAGTTACTAATGTGTATTTACTAATAGATGCGAAGTGAACTCAATTATACTAATTTTCCTTTTATATGAACTAATCTTGGATCATATTCAATCCACTTTAAACGTATTAACTACATAAAGAGAAACTTACTCTGAAAATTATTTGTTGGCTATCGAATAATTACAACAAACATTAGTCTTTTCGGGTTCGATTCCCAGTAAGAGGGCATTAAAATTCAATCGCGTTACGTCACGTCTCATATAACCTATGTACAGCAATGGGATACTAAACTCCAACAACCAACATCAGTAAACATTCATTTTGAAACATAATTGCGAATTAATTAAAGTAAAACACATCAAAATTAAAATACCCTTTTCCGCTTTCTTTCATAAATAATTCTTCTTCTTTTTCGTAATATTGTAGGATGATGATTGAAGAATACATCTAAAATAAAATGATAGTTTGGTGACTTATCCGTTGGCAAATTTGTCCATTGGCAGATTTGGTAATTGGCGGATTTGGCAATTGGCGGATTTGGTAATTGGCGGATTTGTCAATTGGCAGATTTGTCCATTGGCAGATTTGTCCATTGGCAGATCTGTCCATTCTCACGATTGGCGCATTTGGTCATTTTCGCGATTGGCGCATTTGGTAATTGGCAGATTTGTCAATTGGCAGATTTGTCAATTGGCAGATTTGTCAATTGGCTGATTTGTCCATTTTCACAATTGGCGCATTTGGTCATTTTCGCGTTTGGCGCATTTGGTAATTGGCAGATTTGGTAATTGGCAGATTTGTCCATTTTCACAATTGGCGCATTTGGTCATTTTTGCGTTTGGCACATTTGGTAATTGGCAGATTTGGTAATTGGCAGATTTGTCAATTGGCAGATTTGTCCATTGGCGGATTTGTCCATTGGCAGATTTGTCCATTTTCACGATTGGCGCATTTGGTAATTGGCAGATTTGTCCTAGGCCCGTTTCGTCACCAGTGACGATTCGTGACAGGAAGGCATTACCGTCACGTTCAGTACGCCACAAAAGGTCTTCGCACGCATCAACACGTCGCTGAGGCGTCAGTTGTCGGGGCACCCATCTTGCATACACCTTATGAAACTGGGGAACATCATTCACAATATGATGTGCCGATCCATGACTCATGTGTACACATGCTGCAATTTCGTCTATTGTCACACGGCTGTTTTCCAAAACGATGGCTTCAACGGCTGCAATGGTCTCTGGAGTCACTATGCGCCGAGCCTGACGTAACACCATTTGCAAATTTCCGGCACCATTCATAGATTTGTGGCTGTGACAAACACGCATCTCCATACTGAACCTTCATTCGCCTAAAAATGTCAATCGGTTTCACACCTTCACTTCACAGAAACCGAATCACAGAACGCTGCTCCTCGCTGGTGCATGTGGCTAGTGGGCTGCCATTTTGGAACTGTTGTTGCGCCGGTGTTTGTGCATCTGCCGGCTGCTGCCACCTAGGAGACATCCGGCATACTATCGTAAACAGGCATGCCAACTTACAGCTCACTGGCGCCATATGCGGATTTTTATTTCTACTTTTATGGTTTTCAGTTGACTTACCCTCGTATTATAGACGTATTATTTTGGTCTCATACGGGGGGGCAGTGCCCCCCACCCAAAAAAAAGCACGTCTGGAAGAAACACTGTAAGGTTTTGCACTTTCGTCGTCGATATGTCAGTATAAAAGCTTATGTTTAGTTTTCGAAAAAAAAAAAATGATATTTTTCTTACAAATCTAAAAATCGATGCTGTAACGATAAGCACGCCATCCATTGAGACCAAATTGATCCTGAACTGTACACTTACCAAGTTTTTTCATTATGACAGCAAAACAACTGAACATAGAATGTAGTTAGTGAACTAGCCCAGAATTATTTAATTTTTGTTTTTTTTATGTAATACTACCCAAAGGTAAGCCATACATCAATCGATAGGTCACATCGAACTGAACAAAGTGGAATACTTAAGAATTAATTCTGATGCGTAGTTTTGGAGAAAATTAAGAAAACAAACTAATTTTTATGGCGCTTAAAAATATCGTTCTTTGCCAATCCAATACAGCTGATAGTTTTTATGCTGCTGGTATTTATTTATTTATTTACTATATCCATGAAATCAATTCTTATTTAACTTATCCTAACAGCAGGGGCGTTATTTGGGTCTCCAGGGGGTAAATTCCTCGCCTGAGTTTGACACACACACACACACACATGCTCTCTCTCTCTCTCTCTCTCTCTCTCTCTATATATATATATATATATATATATATATATATATATATATATATATTAATATATAGTGGCGGATCCAGGATTTGATCAAGGAAGGGGCTAAACCAGGGATGCAAATAAGCAACAAAATTTTAGTAGCCCAACAAAAAAGCTACTAGCCCACATCCCAGTCTTTACAGTTTGAAATAAATAATAGTGATAGCGGGTGGGCGAGTGGTTATTTGCATCTCTGGGCTAAACCATAGTTTGCAGCTTTATCCAATGTAAAGAAGGATTGAAGTTTATTTTATCTAGTGTATACCTGAGCTTCGAGGAGGGGCTATAGCCCCCCTTGGATCCGCCCATATATATATATATATATATATATATATATATATATATATATATATATATATATATATATATAATATGCCCATGAAAAAATCTACTGAAAATCTACTGACATCGAATTCCATCCCCCCTCCAAGCAAAATCTGAAATGACGCTGCTACCTAACAGTGATACACAATAGTAACGCCCCCTACTTGTACAGGGTTTTCATAAAGTATGGACGGATTTAATTCGGTTATAATTTACATAAAAATGCTCATATTGAAATCAAATAAAGTGCAAACGGTAGCGAAAGGATTAAATTTTTACCTGTAATCTGCACCAGCTCAGTTCATTCACCGCCACACCTCCAACTGGGCGCCATTCCCAATCCATCGGTTAGGGAATTTCTCGTCAAGGAACTGTCTCACCTTGATTGCATAGTGAGGGGGTGCCCCGTCCTATTGGAACACGATGTCGTTCTGGATTCCACGTGCCTCCAGTTCCGGAATGAGGTATTTCTGCAACATATCCAGGTACGAATCTCCATTTACGGTCTCCTCTTCAAAAAAGAACGGTCCAATCAGATGATCATAGGACACAGCGCACCAAACGTTCACTTTAGGGCTATCTCTCTCAGAGTTGCCGCTTATCTAACAGTGTTGCCAACTAAACATTTAATCCTTCCGCTACCGTTTGCACTTTATTTGATTTCATTATGAGCATTTTTATGACAATTATAAGCAAATTAAATCCGTCCAGACTTTATGAAAACCCTGTAAATAAGCAGCATTCTGGAAATATTATTGTAGTCGTCTCTTATTTTCAAGAAAACAATTCAAATAATGGAAAGGAAATAATTCCAATAATTTCGGCATTTTCCTGATGGAACAAAAAGAATCCTCAGTTCAGATTCCCGCAATCGATCTTGGGACCTCTCGGTACAGTAGCGAGCATGTTAACCTCTAGTCTAAGCTCGATCAATATGTCAGAATTAGGGAGAATTGTCTTTTGCTGTGTTGTTGGTTCCCTTGTTTAATTTAGAATAAAAATAGGAAGTTGCAAGAATATTGTGTGAAATACGAAGGAGGATCAGATGGAAACATTAAAAATGCAACCTTCCAGCAAAAATGCAAAACTGCAATCGTAAAGTTGGACTATTGTTTCAATACATGGCAAAAATGTGCCTTGAGTTGCACTTAATAACCGACAGGTGACAGAATGTTGATGGAAGAACGACAAACTCGGTAGCTTCAGAATCAAGATGGCGCCTCATTGTCCACATATACCGCGTTAGAACAGCGTTCGGTGATCCGGTTTTTGAGCAGTGAAGGTGTGAAACCAATTGAAATGAATTAGTCCCAGAAGCGACAATCCTATAAGCGACAGGAACTGTTATCTGTCCTATGAGCGACCGATTCATTTACATTGAGATGATGGAAGCTGATATGATTCCATCTCGTAAAATATGTTTGCCTCTGACGTTATTAGCGCCCGAACAACCTTGGTGTGAAAGATGTACATGCCAGTGATACTGTACGTCAAATATATTTTTCCTCTACTGTGAGTGCAAATAAATCTCATTTTAATTTTGAGTTAGATTTGACACAAAACATATCAAATAACTTAACGAGACAACAGGGATATTTCCATGAAAAGTATATTCCTATGTAATTATTGAAAATCCAGTTGTAATATCCCCTTTCTTCGAAAGCTCTGTTGTCTGTACTTAATTAGATTCAAATCTAATTACTCACTAAGCACAGTAATATATATTAGTTTGAAAAACTTAAACGTGTAACAGTTTCGCCAACTATCTACTTTTTAGACTTCCTAAGACACTGTGAATAAAAAAAAAAAAAAAAATGTCAGTGGTAAAAGACAGCTTTTGAGATCCTTTACATCTGATTGACTATTCTCAACCAATCCCACCAATTACAATGCAGTTCACTCTAAACAACCCAAAAGTTAAACAAACTCTTTAAACTACGTTCCCCCCTATTGTAAGCTACTAAAACGTAAACTAATTTCTTAATTTACCTTCCTCCCTTGTTTTGACTTAAAAGCTTGTCGTATAGCAATCTGAAATAATCCCTTATAACTAGACAAAATGTTAAGTCCCACGAGAGATTTGTAACTTGTGTAATAATTTCTTCGAATATATCGTGTTTTTAGATTTCTTTGATATTCTCCCTCTTTCCATGGACGCCCGATGGGAAAGCAGGGATCGCCCCTCCCACTGGCTCACGAAAATGTATACGTAATATAGCAAACCACGTATATTAGGGTCTAAATACCAGATATACCAGACGTGATACAGCAACCAGGAAGATGCCCCTCCCTAGAAAATTTTATTCGGACGCCCCTACCTCTTTCTGATTTCTTTCTTATATCATAAACATATTCAATCTAAACTTATGTTCCAGAGAAATTTTTAAATATATTAGAATCATAGACAAAGGCGAAGCTACTCTAAATAATTAGTTAGTTTTCCCCTTGTTATAGTCAGTGTATTCATAGAAATTAATTCAAAAATATAATATTAGGAAAACGTATAAAAGATTGTTAATGTAATGAGAGCATTCTCACGTATTAAATTCAGGTAGAGCGAAATTTTTCATAGTACATTTTGTTAGGTTCTAAATCACATTAATATGAAAGAAATTAAAGAAGAAAGAACCTTATCTTCTTCCATTATCTTAGTATGAACGAATCGGTGACTCATAGGGCAGTTAACAGATCGAATCGGTCGTTCATAAGACAGTTAACAGTACCTGTCGCTAATAGGACTGTCACAAGTGGGACGACATCATTGAAATTCGTCACAGGATGGCAGCAAAGTATGGTGATTTGTGTTTGTCCCTGCAGCAACTATGCGAGTGATGTAGGAAGTTTAAAAGTGACATAACATTTGTGGAGGATGCTCCTCGACCGGGACAGGCTCACCGCGTAGTGACCGACGAAAACATTGCATTAGCGGAACAGCTTGTAAAGGAAGACAGTCGTATTACACTGAAAGAAATCGCCACAATAATGGCTTTGGTACAGCTCAACACATTGTGCATAATGTTTTGCAATTCAATAAGGTGTCTGCAAGATGGGTCCTAATTTAGTTGACTGCTGAATTGAAAGATTGTCGCATTGACGCCTGTGAAAAGCTTTTGCGTCGTTTCAAAGCCGAGGATGATACGTTTCTGGACAGGATTGATACAGGCGATGAGACCTGGGTTCACTATCATAACCAGAAACTAAAAGCGCGAGCAAGGAATGGCAGCATAGCACTTCACCAAAACCCAAAAAACTCCACACTCAACCATTACCAGGAAAGGTCTGCTCGTTCTCTTCTGGGATGAAAAAGGAGTAACTTTGGAACAGTACATGGAAAAAGAAGTGACAATAACTAGTGCCTGGTATTCAAATTTGCTGAAAAATTAAATTCGCCCTGCAATCAGGCGTAAACAACGAGGACTTCTGTCCTCAGATGTCCTCCTCCTGCATGACAACGCCTGACCGCATACTGCTTATTTGACCGTTGAGACTATCGATGACATCAAATTTATGTCTCATTCATCCACCCTATTCACCAGACTTTGCCCCAGTTACTTACCTGTGTTTGGACCACTCAAAGAAAGATGGGAGGCAAACATTTCAATAGCAATGAAGAGGTGAAAATTACGGTGAACGAGTGGCTACAATCTAAACCAAAAGAATTCTTCCAACGTGGTGTCCGTGCACTTCCGAAGCGATGGAATACTTGCATTTAACGTCATGGGGACTGCATTGAAAACTAAGATATAAGATTTCCTTTTCATTGTTACATTCTAAAATGTATTGCTCTTTTAAGGTTTTCATTTGATCCTCCCTCGCATTAAATACGAAATTTGTTGCTGGTAAATCTTGGACATCAACTAGTTGATACTGTAACTTCTTTCTAAGTTTTTAATAAATAAAAGTTGCGTTGAAATCATATTTGCACCCTTCCTCTTTCAGCTAGTTAGTATTCTAAGTACTGTTTTTTTTTTTTTTTTTCCTGTTAATTGCTTCTGTTTTAGTTTTCGTTTCTTTCGAATCTATTATTTTTGTGACCAATACAGTTCTTAATAACTTTGTAACTATGTTTCCGTACTTTATCCGTCTCTTCTTTTTTACACGTTATACAAGTTACTACTTTCATATTTAATTTCTTTTAAATTTCACATCTCATCCTACATTTAATTGATTTGTCGTTCACCCTTATTAGTCTCGTATCAGTTGCAAATTTTTAATCCATTCAAGTTTTCTGGCCTTTCAATTATGATTTATGGTCTTTCATTACATTCTCATCAGTGGCGTAGCAGCTGCCCCCGCAACCCCCGCAGTGCGGGGGGGCCCCGATGTATAGGGGCCCCGAAGTCTTGCGATGAATAAAGTTTTAAAGAAGTAGAACTTCCACCTTACTTGTGTCGGCTTTACAAGTGGGGCCCCTTCTCTATACTTTGCGGGGGGGGGGCGCAAAAGTGTGCTACGCCACTGATTCTCATTATAATTATTTCTTTTTGAAGATTACGGAAGCTAATTAAAGAGACCAAACCGTGGTTAACTTTTCTTATACTTACAATTTTGTCACGTAATTTCTGCTCATTTGTTGCAATAACCTTTTTATTATTGAGAAACACATAAATAGTAAAATAATTGTTTATTTACTTCTTTTTTTTATTATTTTGAACTAGCAGAATACCCGTTTTTCGCACGGGGAGAATACGCTTCATTTTGAACATAAAGGGCTAAATTTGAATTTAAACTGCATCGGAAGTGTCACTGTTCCCTTCAGAGACAGAAGACTATGGATTCGACACTAATATCAGTCATTTTCGATATTTTTTTAAAAATATCTAACCTCCCCTAAGTTGCAACATCCAAGTGAAATGATAAAAACATCCATTCCCGAACCTCAACTTCGTTGACAGTTTGATCGAGATCGGTCGGGTGGTTCAAGAGTTATTAAGTTACACATCTTCTCCTTTCCCCTCCCCTACGTTGCACCGTCGAAGTGAAATGATAAAAACCATTGCAGGCCCGAACCTCATCTATGTAGCAACTTTGATCGAGATCGATCTCGTGGTTCAAGAGTATTAAGTTACAAACATAGTGACTTTCAACAGGTTTGATTTTGCAGAATCAGAATTGGAAACATTTATTTTTATCCTATCAATATTTAATTAAAACTGCTAGCCATAAAAAATAAACTATACTGCTTACATTACTAGTAGAAATTCTGTTGAATCTAGCAGACCAAATTCTAATACCGATAATTTAATAATGTAAATAATTCATTAAAATATCTGTAAGGTAATTGGAGTTAATTTAATAGTAGTAAGCTCAGCTGAGTCGAGTTCGTTAAAAAATCATGTAGCGAAGTTGGTATAGGCTGAGAGTAATGGAATTTTTTGTAATTTAAATCAGATGACGTTATTCTTTTCCAGATATCTTTACTCTGTTCAATGTATTTTTAAAGTTCCATTTTTGGTATTGTCAGTTTATATGTGCCTATAAAACCTTTCATAATATTATGTTCTAACTATAATAGGTTATATACTATATACAAGAGAGAGAAGATGAGAATGAGAATCAGATCAGTGGAAATGCAATAAATAGGAAGCAGTTAAAAGTTTTTTTCTCTGTTTGTAGAAGTAGATAAGAAATAAGGAATAGTAAACGAAAACACAGGGGACAAAGAGAAACGCAGAAGATATTATAGAAAACAAAAATAAAAAACAAAAGAAGGACGATAATCTCTGAGATAGAGGAAGTAGAAGAGTCGTAAAAGAGGCAGGAAAAGCTGATAATCTTCAAGTAAATACAGAAACAGCTCTTGAAATTTTAAAGAAAACGGAGAAAAAGGATGGACAAAAAGTAATTTTAAAAATAGACGCTCGTTGAGATTGGTTTCTCCGCTTCTTTGGCTTTTTACGACTTTTGGTCCCTTTTTATTTATATATTATTTCCCAAGATTCGTTTTAGTTTTTATTTCTGATCGCCATGGTTTTCTTTTTTATATTTCGTCCTCTAACGCACAGAGACGATACTTAATTCTGTTCTGGTGAGTTTCGTGATATACATTTTAAAAGACTTCTTCTAAACATTACATTAGTTTGATACTGTTTTTTAAAATTTCATTTCTTACCTTGTAATTTTCAGCAACATGTAGAATTCAAACCGTTATCAAAGTCAGAAGTCGAAGATACATTAAATTTATTATGGCAATATCCATAAGAAAATTATATATCATTTATTTTAATAAAAGTTTTATTGAGACAAGTAATACTTACTACTGGCACAAACTGTCTGACACTACTTGACACTACCACTGTAAGCAGCTGCTGTGGCTCAGTGGTTGAGCGCTCACCTCTGCGTCTCTGGTTCACCAAGTGAGCTTTGTGCAGGACAAACATAGTTTTCGTGGGTTTTCTCGGGGTTCTCCTGTTTCCTCTCATTTTCGTTATTCCAACATTATCATCCATTTCATCAGCATAGTCTCTCTCAGCCTTGGTGCATAAATCTAGGACGTTAACTAAAAAAATACCCATAAAATAATTACGTATTATTGTAATAGAAATATTATTGACTAATTTTTATTACTGATGGTAATATTACGTAATATGCATAATTGACGCAGATAGAACATTTCTAGTTCATTAATGTTTTTGCTGATCCTTCGATATTCTGTTTCAATTTGCCGAAAGCTTTCAATTCTCACGAGTGTCTTCTATAGTCGGAAACTTGGTGCTTATTTTAATACCAGTTTTCTTGAGTCAACTAATTTTTATTATTTATAGTATTTGAGTGGTGCTTCACATCAGAATTTAAAGAATGCCTTCAAAGTTAAAAGTTCCTAGAGGTCCCAAAGCGGGGGGATGGGGGGGAGGAGATCAAAACCGATACAACCTAGCATCCTGTGGGAATATCGGAGGTAAGACATTTGGATTAAAAAGTAGCGAACCGTGATGTAGAAAAGTGAAGTTAATGTGCTTACCACACTTCAGCAATCTAAAATTCTTTAGTCCAGTAGCGGCTCATGGGGGAAGCAAGACTGATAAAAATGCATACTTTATTGCTACAAGCCAAGTGAAGAAGCTTACCCAATGGCCTAATTCTTCTGTGCAGCTTTCTGGAGGGTTTTTTTTTTTTTTTTTTTTTTTTTAGTTTTAGTTTGTAGTGTGTAATTTTTGTCGATGTTACTTCCCTCAAAAGCCGCCACTGCTTTCGCATAGCAGTTCATATGGCGTAACGCTAGGAAGTTCAGTTTAGAGTACTCAGAACATAAATTCGTATCGTACAGTAATTTTTCTGTGTGTTTCTTTGATGTATTTTTTTTTTTTTTTTAAATATTAAATACCATCTTCAGCTTTCCGTAAACATTCGCGTGCCACAATTCAACCTCATATACGCAGCTGGGACTTGTATGTTTCTAAAAAGACCTCTCTTCCCTTTATATTGTGGAAACCCAGATGCAGAAAATGACCTCGCTTATTAAAGATCTTATATTCTGTGCCATTACCGCCCTCTCTTCACCAACAACGAAATTATGAACGAGAGTTTGGGGGAAACGTTTTCGTCTGTGTATGACAGGAATAATTCACACTATCACTTGCCGGTCACACAGGAAGTACTTCTCCTCACTTCTTTTGTCTTTATTACGTCATTCAGAGAAACAATAGACAAACGAGATGCGAACACAGAAGCACACACAAAAGAATAGGAATAAATATTAATAAACCATTTTTTCTCTTTCTGCTATATCTTCCTGTTCACCTTTATGGCTAAATTTTTAATTAAATCTTCAAATAAAGCTATTGTTTTACCCCCTTCTAATTTCGTTGTATTTCTGTTTCTTTTATGCATCATCACTGCTCTATTATTTTCTGCTTGTAGTTCTTCCCTATCCTCCACTTACTTATTTAGGCATATTATTATTTTTTTCATTCATGTAAATAATAAAAATTCACATGAATTAGCTCTGTCTTCATTTCGCGGAACAATTCTAGCGTTTTTTAAAAAATGAGAGACTTTGTCTCAAGAACTAGGGTGAACAAGTAAAAGGTGTCTTCCCACTTGCGACAGTCCTATTAGCGACAGAAACTTTTAACTGTCCTATGAGCGACCGATTCGATCTGTTAACTGGTCTATGAGTCACCGATTCGTTCACACTAAGATAATGGAAGAAGATAAGGTTCTCTCTTCTTTAACTTGTTTCATGCTAATGTGATTTAGAACCTAACAAAATGTACTATGAAAAATTTCACTCTACCTGAATTTGATATGTGAGAATGCTCTCATTACATTAACAATCTTTTATACGTTTTCCTAATATTATATCTTTGAATTAATTTCTATGAATACATTGACTCTATCAAGGGGAAAACTAACTAAATACTTAGAGTAGCTCCGCCTTTGTCTATGATTCTAATATAATTAAAAATTTCATGTTAAAATTATACGGAGCATAAGTTTAGATTGAATATGTGTATGGCATAAGAAAGAAATCAGAAAGAGGTAGGGGCGCCCGAAGAAAATTTTCTAGGGAGGTGCATCTTCATGGTTGCTGTATCACGTCTGGTATATCTGGTATTTATATACGTGATTTGCTATATTACGTATACATTTTCGTGAGCCAGGGGAGGGGCGATCCCTGCCTTCCCATCGGGCGTCCATGGAAAGAGGGTGTTCACCACTTGAGAATATCAAAGAGATCTAAAAACACGATATATTCGAAGAAATTATTACACAAGTTACAAATCTCTCGCAGGACTTAACAGTTCGTCTAGTTATAAGGTACTATTTCAGATTGCTACACGACAAGCTTTTATGTATAAGTCAAAACAAGGGAGGGAGGCAAATTAAGCAATTAGTTTACGTTTTAGTAGCTTACAATAGGGAAGAAGGTAGTTTAAAGAGTTTGTTTTCCTTTTGGATTGTTTCGAGTGAACTGCATTGTAATTGGTGGGATTGGTTGAGAATAGCCAATCAGATGTAAGGGATCTCCAAAGCCGTCTCTTGTCATTGATATTTTTTTATTTTATTTTATTCACGGCGAAACTGTTACACGTTTAAGTTTTTCAAAATAAAATATATTACTGGGCTTAGTGAGTAATTAGATTTTAATCAAATGAAGTACAGAAAACAGAGCTTTTGAAGAAAGGAGATATTACAACTGGATTTTCAATAATTACATAGGAATATACTTTTCATGGAAATATTGTTGTCTCGTTAAGTTATTTGATACGTTTTATGTCAAATCTAACTCAAAATTAAAATAAATTTTATTTGCACTCATAGTAGGGTAAAAGTGTATTTGACGAACAGTATCACTGGCATGTACATCTTTCATACCAAGGTTGTTCGGGCGCTAATAACGCCAGAGACAAACATACTTTACGAGATGGAATCATATCATCTTCCATTATCTCAATGTAAATGAATCGGTCGCTCATAGGACAGATAACAGTTCCTGTCGCTAATAGGATTGTCGCTTCTGGGACTAATTCCAAGTAAAATAGTATGTCATAAAATTAATTTCACAGGAGAGGCGAAAAAGTGTTTTCAAGACAATATTTTGTTGAATTGCATCGATTGTTTATTGACGGAAAAATTGTTCACTTGCTGCGTTCCAGTTGTCCACATCTCAAAACTTTCCTCGTGTTTCTCGTACTAAAGTAAGTAAGAAAAATATGATAACTCAATTTCGGCCAAAAAGTGACTTGGCATAGTTTACCTCTCAGCCCCAGAATGTAGATAATATTTGTATTATCCATGTTCGTTATTTTGTGGAGGGCATTGCAATATTACATATTGGATTTACCTTTATCAAATATAGTGTTCGTCAAAAAATGTATTATACACAATG
Organism: Thermobia domestica; assembly: GCF_964235325.1. Lineage (NCBI taxonomy): Eukaryota > Metazoa > Arthropoda > Insecta > Zygentoma > Lepismatidae > Thermobia > Thermobia domestica. The sequence goes on along the minus strand of NC_137463.1, from coordinate 175,230,107 downwards.
TAGTAGGTGGTTTCTGTGTTTTATTTTCGAAATTGAATTAAATTATCACTACAATATATAATATAGTATTCTCTCAACAGATGTCGGTACTCTTATGATTATAGTGAAACAAAATGGCTGGTGTACGCTTGATATTTGAGGAACGTAAGTATATTTTAAAGTGGTATTTCAAGTTTGAAAGTGTACGGAAGTTCAACGTAAGTGGATGCATGAGTTTGAAATAGAACTTCCTACATGTTTGACAACTACCCGACTTTTGCAACAAGTTTAAGATTCATGGTGCCCAGTAGCGTTATTTCAGATTTTAGGGCCACGGTGGCTTAGTGGTAGAGTGTTCACCTTTGGTGCGTGGGGTCCTTGCTTTGATCCCAGCTCGCGCCAAGTGAACTTTGTGGTGGAGAAACACCATGTGTGTGGGTATTGTCGAAGTTCTTTCGTTTCCTCCCACTCTCTTCATTCCACCATTTCTCACTGTCTCCTTTAGCTTCGCCAGCATAATCGTGGGACGTAAGCTTAAAGATTTTATTTCATTTAAGATTTTACCGGAGATGGTGGACAGGGGGCAAGATCTTTACTGATGTGGGAATTTCACATTTTTTGTCACTGTATTAGTATACAATATATTAAAAAGTATGGACTTCTCAAACTCAGAGTGAGCCTAGTATGAGCGTCAATTGAACGTAGTTTTCTCTGATTGGTTGATGGACGTCACGTGACCCGGTCACGTGGTATGACGTCGTAGGAGTCAATGAAGTTGATTTTGGCAGGGACACCTTGGCCCACACCTAAATTTTTGGAGGGGTGCATAGGACCTCCCCCTCAAATTTTCGAAATTGCCAAATTAAAAATTTGGTTCGTAGTATATAGGACCGGATTATGTACTGTATGTTTGGGCAGTCCATCTCGTTCCCTTTCATGGGTAAAAATTGCCAAAAAATTTAAATTTCGGAGGTTTTTGAGCTATTTTATCCACTTTGATGAGGACTTATTACCTATTTGGTTATCTGGTTGAGTGAATCATTCCCTTTAATAAGATAGGGGCACATTGACGCATCCCTCTTAAATTTTGGGGGAGATACCTACGACCAACTCTTAAATTTGAGAATTGTCGAAAAACAATAATTGGTAAATGTTCTCTATGACTCTAATATGTACTCTGCAATTTTGGGCGGTCCATCTTGTTCCCTTTCATGTGTGTTGAAAATTACCAAAAGTTCAAAATTTGAGGCTTTTGATCTATGTTATTCTCTTTGGTGAATGGTTATTATCTTAATCCTTGCTTCAAACTCCAAATTTTGGACTTGAAACCTGATAGGTAATTGTAACTTATTGATATACATAATAATTCCAGACTTTGAACTCTAGGATTGTAATTATGATTCGTAATCTAAAGTCAGTGGTGTGAATATTTAAAGCATAATACCTGATATATGTAATTATTAAACTTAATTGATACACAACAATGACAATTTCAAACTTTGAACTTTAGTCATAACTTCAGACTACGACTGATTTTATTGAAAAGACTGATGCGGTACTAGGATATATTGAAAATTAAAATCAGTTATATTTAATTTCACTTTGGGAAATGTGAATTTCAGACTAACACATGTAATAAAAGATAATCATGTCTGTAGATTCTCAGTTTAAGTACCTACAGTCAATTTGCACGAGTCAGCAACTAGATAGTACGTTATTCCTACGGAGTACATCATGCATTGTACACAAATGTAGATAAGTACATGAGCGGGGTGTAAAGATAGGTACCAGTGCCATGTACTAAAGACAGAGGGGGACCCGTCTGGTATTCAATTAATCCCGACAGACGGAGCGATAAAACAAACAATTTCGTTCTTTCTGGCAAGAACCACGAGTCAGTAAATATGATGAAGGGTAGAAATGTTCTCGGAGGGAGCCCAGTCGACAGGGTAGAGAAACGAGGCCCTTAGGGTAGTCTTGATAAGGGGTTGCTCTGTGGTGTTGGAAGAGGGGTTGATTTGGACCAGAGTTGGAAGAATCGTGAGATGCACTTGGAAATTATTTCCGGAACAGTACCTATTGCTAGAGACTTTATCATTCAATTCTTTTTTTCTTTTCTTTTCTTTTTATTTCTATTCCCACGTTTAGTTCCCCTTTCTCTATCGACCGTAATATGAGACCAAGAAAGACTTTTTGTCTTTGTAAACTTAGTCTGGAAGATCTAAGCAAGGAGGAACTTCTGACTGAGGTTTACATATCCATCTGTTGACAAGATGCTGAAATATTTATTTTTTAAAAATATCAACAGGTATCTTGTTTTAAACCTCACTAAAAAAATAGACTTAACGGTGTTGAGTACCTACGCCATATTTACTCTTGAGCCCATTGATTTATAGAGAGCTGGTTTTTCTTTGAAATGAATTGGAGATTAAATCATGTTATTTTGCTGATATTTTCTTCGATGTTCTGTGGTTTTTGAAAATGAATTTTTATCATTCATAAATATCATATTTCTGGAAGCTTTCGAAATGTGTGTATGGAGAAGAATATAGAGAATTAGCTGGGTCGAGCAGGCAACAAATGAGAGGGTGTTAGAAGTGGTGTAGGAGAAAAGAACAATTTTAGATATTATTAAGAAGAGGAAGAGAAGAAACTGGTTGGCACATTGGCTAAGAAGGAACTGTATTATGAGGGATGTGGTAGAGGGTATGGTGACAGGAAAGATAGGGAGAGGGCGAAGGAGACTACAATTAATGGACGATATCAAAATAGAGAAATCGTACCTGAAGACGAAGAGGTTAGGGGAGGTCCATAAAGCATGGAAGGTTCTCAGTTGCACCAAATGGCTTGCCAATAATGCCAGAATAGTTATGATGATGGTATTTATAACAAAATTTTTCATGAAGTAAAGGATTCCTTTACCTTTTTATTAATAGTAATGTGCGTGGATTGTTTTTAATAATGCAACATCCATATCTGTAACTGCAGTTTGGACATTAATCTCTAGGTTATCAAACATCTCGTATAAATTATATAAAATTATAAAGAATTATTACTAAAATACTTGATTAGGATCGATTAGGATACATGGCATTAAGATAACAGTGACTGCAGAATAACAATTACTGACAACCAGCGTTAGCGCTATGAATTAAAAATTATTTTTATTCTGTCAAACTTTATTATTCCAGTATTTTTCAAGGATGCGTTTATTAAATCTAAAACTGATTTTTTTTTTTTTTTTTTAATTTTTAGTTCACACGGGTAGGGTAAGTTTCGTTCAAAATATCTGAAAGTAAACAAGTAAGTGAAGTACGTAAAAAATAACGAAGAGCAGTGCTAGTGAATGAATATGGAAGAACAGCGATTGTGGCGTTACCTCTATGCTAATAACCAAATGAGTGAAATAAATAATGAAGGGCAACACCTTTCGGGTTGACCCTGTTATTTAGGTGTCGCCGTCTTGTCAAAAATAATGAATTGAGTGAAACGAATGACGATAACCACGCTTTTGTCGTTACACTTGCCAATTCCCGGACCATGTGACACTCAGGGTGTCTATTTTCTGGAAAGTCAGGGAAAAGTCAGGGAAGTAAAAATGTATCAGGGAAAGTCAGGGAAATAGCGGAAGTCAGGGAAAAATCGATTTAGGTCCATTGTTCAGTTATTGAACTGATGAAACAGTAAGTGTAATATCGGTCTAAGGCATATGTTTGTAAATTCACAATTTTTTTTTTTTTGTATTAGAGAAAATTGTAAAAAAAAAAAAAAAAAAGAAACAGAAGCGGAGAGAGAACAAGGTGAACTATGGAGAAGGTGGAGGCTGGGGTTTCTTTCTTTTTTCTATGTTCTTAAATTATTTAGTGCTCAGGGAAATCTAGAACTTTCGTCATGGAAAGTCAGCGAATTTTTTGGCCAAATTGTGTGGACACCCTGATGCTACGTTTTCCCTAATCTGTGCTTAAATGTCATCGAGAGTGTCACAGTCAACTCAACAATCCCGAAAATTATGGATTTGACACTATAATCTGGATGATATTTCCACGTGTTTCCTTCTCCCTTAGGATAATAGGGAGATGATAAACATAGGTTTTAGAATGATAAACTTGTGCATTTTTTTAACTCAAACCAGGAACGGATCCAGGAGGGGCGATCGGGGCGATTGCCCCTCCCAGAAGAGGAAACTTCCTTATTTTATATATAAATAAAACCCATCCCAGAGTTTGGAGCTTTAAAAAGTAGCTGTAAGTAGCAGTATTACAACCCACCGTCCTACCCAGAAGTCCGTCCTGGATCCGCCCCTGACTCGAACCAATCAGTTTAGCTATTTATTCTATTCTACCAAACTTGCGTGAATGGTGAATATCAATCATATCCTTTTATGATATGATCCCGCATAACAAAAGTACATTGCAAGTTGCATACACTCAAGGCGTTCTTCGAATCTGCGACAAACGGTCATACATTCTCACATACATTTTGACTCGTATAAATTTGCAAAATCGTACTCGAGCTGAAAATTGCAAAATCGGCTTCGTACACGATTATATCTGGTTAAGGACTATCTGTGTACAAACTTCGGTGACGATAGGTGACCTTCTATGCGAAAAGCTTATAACAGACACACATGTATTATTATTATTATTATTATTATTATTATTATTATTATTATTATTATTATTATTATTATTATTAAAGATGACACCGTTTGCGACAAACACAACTTTCCTTTTTGATAAGTATTATGACATCTTGAATGAATCTGCTTTTCATGTATGGATTTGTGTTATTTTGTTAATGTTAATGAAAACGCCAGAATTAAAACTTAAAAATATTTAAAATACAAAAATATTTCGCCATTACGAACAAGCTATAGAAGTTTATGAGGTAATAGCTATACAACAATATGCCTACCTATCTTTTTAATCTTTTTTTTTTTAATTTGTAAATTTACTTTTAGTTTGGTATATTTTCATTCAAAATGATAGAAACTAGTAATATAAATGATCATTTTCTTTCTTTCTTTCTTTTCTTTTTTTCTTTTTTAGTAAATTGGGCGTGGGCAGATCTAACCTATGGTAACACATAGTGCGACTGTCCGTGGGCGTCATTTTTAGAACACCCGAATAGTTCAGTGAGGAAGAAGTAAATTTACCTTCCCCTACTGGATTAAAAACAACATGTTCCGCGAACATTTCATAAAAATTCGCCGATTGGTAAAGAAGACGGTTAAATTGGAAAAGGTTAAGTTAATGAAAATATACAGAAACAAAGAAGAAAGAAACTATCGCTCGATTCTACAATACAATCACTAATTTATTTACAATTAAATATCAGGCAATAGCTTATTCATTTCGGTGGAAGTAAACCACTTTTCAACTACGTAAAAAAAAATGCCGGGAAATAATGTGAAATTGTTGTCTTATTTTCCAGTCTCGTTAGAATTTTAACGGCGCATTGCATTCTGATACAACTTGGAAAAATATATCTATATTAATTTAAAACGGAATAAAAACGTTCCTCTCCAAGGTATCAATATTTGCTTTTTTAAAGCGTATCTTCCCAAATAATGCAATGCTGAGAACTTTCAAAGAAAGTACATAGTTACAAGAAATCCTTAACTTCGTACCGAACACAGAGAAACATAAATACTACTACAAGGAACAGGGAGACCTTATCGCAGCGAAATAAATACAAAACATAAATAGAAAAAAAAAAGAAGTTGTGAAGTTAAATGGAGCAGAGAATTTTGCTGATTAAACGATCGACTTAAGTAGTTTCAAGAAACTTTGCGATAAGAACCTCTCCTCTCAACACGCTCTTCATTCTCTCTCTCTCTCTCTCTCTTTATATATATAATTGCTGTTCCTGCAAGTGCTCCTTGAACTAAACCAATAACCTTAATTTCATGACCTAGATGAGTCCTTGGAAAACATCAATTATGTTAGTTAACCTTTAAGCACATTCATGTCTCTTATGTTCAGAGTAAATACAAATTTCAATCTGATAATCTTTACACAGTCAATTTAATTTAATTTGCTACAGCAAATTTGTCACAATCAAGTAGTGTAGATAGAATCATAATGCTTTTCAGAATAATTAAATCGTCTATTTTTGTATCTCAGATCCCTGGATATGTTACGGCATTGTTGAAGCATCCCCCAAGATAAATCCTTAAAAAACCCATTCCTTGCCCCAGTCTGTGTTCTACAGGCGATTTGTGAAGTTTGCATACACATACATACAAATTTCCATTCACTTTCACTTTCAAGTTCAAAAATTAGAATAAATTACTGCATTGATTAAAAATCTTCATTTTTATCAGCCGCGGATGCTGCAATAAATTACTGTATCAAAGGGAAAAAAAAAACATAGTTTGTATTCTAGAAACACCCACATGAAAAATTTTTAAGGAACTAAATTAATTTAATCTATAATATAATGTATAAGGCAGGGGAGAGTGAACCAACTGTACTCCGTCCCTCGGCTGCATGCTACCTTAGGCGCTAATTCTGGCCTGTTTCATTTTACCGGTGTAAAGCTGTAAGATGCTGGTCTGTGAGGAGGACAACTGTCCCCCTCGTCAGTGGTAAAGATGCCACCGCACTATCCATATAGCCTACGGTATAACGTCCCTGAAAATACAGTGAAGCCTCATTAATCCGAACACCGATAAGTCGGATTTCGCTTAATCTGCGCAAACGAAAAGAGAGAGGGAGAGAGAGAGAGAGGGGGGAAGGTTTAAAATGTTCACAGAAGTCAATAATAGCAGTCACACCGCTCGGTGAGCGTTGAAAATACTGTGCTGTATTTGCTCATTGTTGGGAATACTTCATACCAACTTCCACAACACGACTTTTCAGTTGATGCAGAACCAGATCCGTCGAACACATCATTATAGTACGGTGTCGAGAATTTTGCGCCTGGGAAATTTGCGTCCTACCTCAAGAAGAGGGAAAATTGCGCCCGCGATGTACCTGCACCGGGAAGTTTGCGCCCTGCGAAATAAAAGAACCTGTTAGAGCTCACCCTCCTGCTCGGAGGGGCGGACATTACAGAGTAAACAATCCTCACCCACAGCTGTACCACCTGTGATTTATTTTCATTGGTTGATAGTAAGCTTGGGGCTATATAAGGGGAGAATAAACTTGGATTATAAGCCAAATGAACACAACGGATCAGGCCTGTAGCCAGGGAGGGACTAGAGGGAGTCTAGAAGGCCAGAGAGGCTCCTAAATTATTTTTTACCCTCTCTCTCTCTCTCAAAAAAAAAAAAAAAAAAAAAAAAAAAAAAAAAAAAAGCACTGAAGAGAATTTTCAAACTTACTCAAAACCAGTGAAATTCTTGCAATTATTTACCAAATTAAATTAACTTTACGAATTCTACTCATTTCTGTGTAAAATTATGTTTCCGCTAGATGGACCAAATATTTTTCATCTCCTTTTACCCATTTCAGGACTTTCAAACCGTACCCTATTATTGCAACCATGACAAGCATCCATTGATACCAGGTGCACTTCGAAACAACAGTATCATATTCCACAACATTAGTTATGAATATTAATAAACTGTAGTGTCTCTCTTATTTTGGAAGGTAGAAAATTGAGTACAAACGTTGAATAACACATATACTTCTATTTTGTATTGATATAATCTAAAATTACTGTAATATAATTTTGTGCTAATGTTTAAAAGGTAAATATTTCAATTTTATTCATTATCATGAAACAAAGTACCTCGCAAAGAGTTTGTATTAAGCACACAAAAATAAAAATAAAATTTACAGCTTCGATAATTCAAAAATAAATAGAGATTCTGTAAATAGTACAATTTTATGGTGTTCTTGGATGAATTTTTGATTGTCCCCTCAGTCTTCATTTATGCACCCCCTAATAAATCTGGCTGGCTACAGGCCTGCAACAGATCAACGCAATTGTCTGTTTTAAGTGTAACTCCAGCAAGTAAACATATTGTACATAGTTTTCTTAATAATATTACTGAAATAATTCACTTTACATTTACTTTTCTATATTTTGTGTATTGAAAAGCCAAACAGCTCGCAAGGATTGTGGATAGAAATATCTGGGTAGAGCCAAACAGCTTTGTGTAGTTTAAATTATACTTACATAGTTTAGTTAATTATATTAATTTACAACAGTAACTTACACTTCATTGTAAATATTCTGGTGAAATGAAAAATGTATTCGTATGGATTTTCCTTTAGTGAACCAAAATTAAATATATATATATATATATATATATATATATATATATATATATATATATATATATATATATATATATATATATATATATATATATATATATATATATATATTCCCGCTTAGTTCGGGATATTATGGATAATCATTGAGACGACGAAAGGCTAGCCTGGTTCAAGTGTGAGAGGAAGCTACTTTACACGATATAAAAACAAATTGAATTGTAGGACGCACACATCCCAGTGCAAATATATAGCGGGCGCATTTTTGCCCTCTTTTGGGGTAGGGTGAAAATTTCCCTGGCGCAAAATTCTCGCATCCTATAGTACTGCATTGTACATCTGTATTACTTTACACTTTACTCTATAGTAGCATGCATATTTAGGCCTAGACCCTTTACATGCACCTTAACAAGCATGTTTTGTTGCGATAAACGCGCTTTCTACTGTTCTTTTAGCTTATTTCACATAATCCAGACTTCCGTTAATCCGATTAACATATTCCTAAATTAACCCAAATTAACAAAGGTTTATTGTACAACTTAGTTTCAAACGGTTAAAAACACCTTCTTCTTTTAATAAATAAATAAACTGCAATCTTTACAGGTATTTATCACTTTTTCACCTTATCTAATTTTCTTCATTATTCGCACTACTCATGACTGGAGGTTTTCATTGCTTTTGCCTGTAACATGCGTATGGCTTTACAAACACAGGTCTCTCAAAATCTGAGAAATTGTTGTGGCATTCCGGTTATGTTCGTCGCGGCTCTACTCTCTACGGGGTGGTAAGAAACTATTTGAACAAACATCGGAAGCTGATTCCTGACACCGAAACAAGCAAAAAAGTCCTCTGGAACTTGGTCAGTGAGGGATAGTTTAAGCCACATAAGGTGCCGAAAGCGTGGGAAAAATTAACTTCAGAAGGCTGTAATTCAAAAACAACGCAACGTAGAGAGTGCGGTTGAGAACATGACACTCGAAGTCATACCTGCTCAATTGAAAAATGTATGCTTCAAACCTTCGCAAGATGTGTGTGAGGGATTCTCCAAAGGAACGTAGAGATTACTTGCCATGTTATAAGAGATCTCTACGTTCCTTTGAGGAATCCCTCACACACATCTTGCAGATACTTGAATCAGGAATCAGCTCTCAAAGTTTGTTCACATAGTTTCTTACCATCCTGTATATCTTGTGAAGGAAAAAATAATGACAATAGGTGAACCTGTACGGGTCAAACTGGAATCAAGATTACCACAACTAAGTCAAACTAACATTCAAATTGTTTGTTTATTATGTAACCTAAATACACTAACATCCTAGTGTTTTTTTTTTTTTTTTCCTCCTTTAAACATCAACAATTGAACGTAAACAGTAAGTTCGGAAACGAAGCATAGAGAAACGAATTTGAGCAAGAGATGAAGGAGATCCAACGAAAGGGAATCGTCCATCTTGTGTTTACTGTGCATCAGAAGATCAAATAAGTGAGCCGTGTCTGTTGGGAAATCAAGGAAAATGTTGCATCTCTATACTGTTTATCTTCAATATCGATATCTTGTATATCTGACCATTTTGACTGTAGATGGCACTGGTATCAAAACAATGCACGTAAGATACAGTTCAGTAGATAAAACAGTTTGTACACTGTTTTTAATTATGAAAGGGAGTTCACTATCCATTGATTTATCGTGTTGTGGCTTACTTGTAATATTTCTGCTAAATTAAAATAATATTGTCGAAAAAAAAAACAAATGTTTATAAGTTTTTTGCGACATTGTAAAATCATATGAAGTATAAACACATTGATGATAATAGCTAATATTTAACAACATATTTGCTCTTCACAAATTTGCATCTTCTAGGCCTAATTCTACGAAGGCCATCCGGAAAGTGGTACCCGTTTGTGCAATAAAGACACAGTAGTACATATAAACAAGTATACACATTTTTATTGGAAAGAATATACTTTACACTACTTCTCCACATAATCACCAAGCAAATTGAGGCATTTGTCATACCGTGTGACGAGTTTTTGTATTCCAGCGTCATAGTCCTCCGCCGCCAGCGTATTGAGATACGTAGTCACGCCTCGTTTAAGTTCTTCATCGCTGTCAAATCTTTGTCCCGCCAGAAATTCTTTAAGCTTCGTAAAGAGATGAAAATCCGAAGGGGCCAAGTCCGGGCTATTCGGTGGATGGTCGAAGGTTTCCCACTTGAATTGCTGCAGAAGTTGTTGTGTTTTCGCAGCTGCATGGGGCCTGGCATTGTCATGAAGGAGAATGACGCCTGTAGACAACAGACCTCGCCGTCTATTTTGTATTGCCCGCCGTAATTTCTTTAATGTTTCACAATACGCATTAGCATTAATTGTGTCTCCACGGGCCATAAAATCAATGAGCAGTACACCTCGTTGATCCCAGAATATGGTTGCCATGAGTTTCCTGGTGGACGGAACTGTCTTGAATTTTTTTGGTTTGGTTGGTGAATGAGCGTGATGCCACTCCATGGACTGTCGTTTACTCTCAGGTGATGCATAACAAACCCATGTTTCGTCTCCTGTAATGATGCGATTCAGGAAAGAGTCTCCTTCATTGGAATAACGTCCCAGAAACGTCAGTGCTGCAGCCATACCCGTGGTTTTGTGCTCATCTGTGAGCATGCGAGGGACCCACCTTGAACAGATTTTTGAATAATGCAGATGGTCTTTGACAATTTCATGAACAATTGTTCGAGACATATTAGGGAAATGTTCACATAGTTCATCAATTGTGACGCGCCGATCGTTCCTCACGCATTCGTCTACTGACCTCAGCAGTTCGTCTGTATTGACAAATGGTCTCCCTGAACGCTCCTCGTCGTGTGTACTCCCCCTCCCCAGGTTGAAGTTGCGATACCAGCGCCGAACAGACGACTCGTCCATCACATTGTCTCCATACACCTCCTTTAATTGGCGTTGAATTCACAAGGTCGAACGTTTCGCGCATTAAGAAATTTAATCACGGCCCTCACTTCACAACTGGCGGGGTTCTCAATTCGTTTAATCATTATAAACGAGCACAGACACAACACAGGCACTGCTAGCGTCACGCAAACTCGCACAGAGCAGGCAGACAAGCCACTGACGCGGTCTGACCTTGCCCAGCGGTTCCCCGAGTCGTCAGCGCTTCATGCGGCGCAAACGGGTACCACTTTCCGGATGGCCCTCATAAATAAACTATATTTATGTGCAAGGACTCCGATTTCTCTGTAAATTTGGGAGAGGGGGCATTCACATGCGGAAGGTATATATATGAGGATTTTAAGACAAATTGCATTCAAATTATGCCAAATATTGTATATTAATAAATACAATAGGGGCCCACATGAGCTTTGGAAGGGTCCGGGCCCCCAGCCCCCCAGGATCGGCGCGCTTGTTTATGTGTAATTATAAACTCCACATGCTCTCTTATTAGGATCACACATTGGGGTTAATAAGTTTGTACTGTTAGAACGTCCGTACATCCGTCCGTTACTCCGCACGACTCTTAAACGAAAGCGAATTTTTGAATTATGTTCTTTTACAATAGAAGCGAGAGTAATTATCTCTACCGAGTTCGTTAATGAAGAAAATTCGTTAACATTTTCGCGAGTAACATTTTAAAATATATATTTCTTAGCTTATATGCAACCTGCACTGTATCAAAGAAGTGTTGTTTGCCTATGATAAAAGGATATGAAATCACGTGAACTTCTTTACTGCCTACCAGTTTATTTGTAACAAGCCTCTTCCGCGTGATATCTAATTTATCGCCGACTTCAGTGGCTCAAGTCAGTAATGACATTTATAAAGGAAAAGGGAGGATTTTCTGGCACCTAACGACGTCCTATCGCCGTACCAGCAACCACCGATTCTCTGGAAAGTTCAATCTTGCAAGGAATACATGAATGAAGTATAGTTACAAATAATTTAATGTTAATATTTTTCTTTCAACTCATCCAGTTATTTAAATACGGGTAAAATATAATCCTGAGAACACTACTCTCTGATCAAAATTTGCTTGTAATTGCTGGATCAGTTGAAAGGATCAATCGAAGGTTACTTGCAAATTGCAAACAGTATTCTCTGTATCAAATACAGTATTCATGAACTCATATTAATTCCTGTCTGTTATGAAGAGGTTAATAAAAATAGACTGACCGTGTCCGTGTCTGAGTGTTCCCAAAACGGAGGGTTCTCTCCCATAATAATAATACATATATTTTTGATGGGACAGAAAAGTTTGTCCATATTATGTGTAGTTATAGTGACTGCAACGACTCGTGAAGCCTGAGCTGTACACCAATCACAGAAATGTTTTTTGCGTCATGCGTAATACATCGGAACAGCGCCGTAACTTATATTTCTTTCTGGAGGGGCAATCATTAATATGCGTATTTGGGCCCCATAAAAAGTTATTTTTCTAATTCTTGGCCCCCCTGTTCCTTCTTTCTTTTACTCTTTATGGGGCTCCCGGAGCCTGTGGGCCCTCGCGCATGGCAAGGTCTGCGGGACCGTCAGTTACGCCCCTGGGCCCTTTCCATATATGACAAATTAATTAAGGGGACAATATTAACAAATCTCAAAGCCATACGAATAAATATTATTTCTAGGGTCCCTAATAGTATGTATATATATATATATATATATATATATATATATATATATATATATATATATATATATATATATTTACTGAAATGGGCCCACAAGTCATTTTTTAAAATTTACCTTTTGTGTGCTGTTTTGTTTATTTAATGTACTGAATCTGTTTGATGCTTCATTTTAGATTTCATGTTCGTATTGTATATGAAGTAAGAAAATGTTGTCTTACGGCGGGGAACTTCCCTGGGAGAGCAGTTGCCCCTCCTGCCCCCCACAAGTTACGGCCCTTTGTGGAGTATTATCTGTCAGGAAAGTAAATGTACACCTATTTTTCGAGTCTGGCATTCCTGCTCTCCATCCGTGGAGAGTATGAGAATTAAATCAATCAAATGTTTACTGAGGGGCAAAAAGAAAAGTTTAATCTAAATAAGATATTGCAGAGGGACACAAGCTGTGAATACGAATAGTGCATTGTGTAAATAAAGGACGGCACCGAAAGAGACAGCCAGAAACAGCTGTTAAACTTAGAAAAAAGAGTAAAAATTGTTGAAGTGGGAACATAAAACACAAATACAACAAATACGCCGACAACTAAACATTCACCATGCCATGATCTTGGTTTAGTGGTTAAGGTGCTGGCTTACAAATGCAAAGGTCGCCAGTTCGAATCTTCGGTGAGGACATTTTTAAAAATTTTTGTTAATAATACATGCAGCTCATGAGAGATGGTAAAAGAGGTCGTATTTAGTCTTTCGTAGCAATTATTATTGGTAATGTATAGTACTGATAATACTTTTTGTCTTTGCGTATTGCTTTTATTCTTTTCTTCATTTCAAAAGAGAAGAATATCCGAACAAATGCCACCAAAATTCCTCATATTTTGAATGTAAACGCCATTTGCAATTAGTAAAGAATAAAAATTGAACGTTCCGATGTAGCTGCAAAAAGTAAAAAGAAAAACATGGAAGTAGACCATACTCATGGTTATTAAAACTACAATTTCTACATGCCTTACACCTCCCGACCACGTTTCTACGTTAGCAAGTAAGAGGTTTGTGTTTAGGTCAGGCTGGTCAATACGTTTTGCAAAGGGACCCGGTTTAGCTCTGACGCACCACAGGTGCGAGAAGGGAGCAAAACCCTTTTTCTCTCTTCCTCTGTGTGTCTATTTATCTATCTATCTGTATATATATAACGCTATTTGTGAATGCCATAACCACCCTAATTTTCAGCGGATTGAGACGAAACTTGGCACAAACATTAATTGTTGAAATATCTTGATGAGTTCGTTAACCAGAATAATCAGATGAAAATGTTCAAAATGGCGGCCCTTCAAACTCTCAAAAATTTCCAAGGGAACCAAATTTCGCCCATAAATGGGTATTCAGAAAGTTTGAATAACTTTTCCTCTTTTACTGAAATATTTGTGTGCAGAGACTTATTGAAATATTGGACCCGATTAATCGCATAAAGAATGTTCACGCCCTTTCGCTACGGTCAGTTTTTTTTTTTTTTTTTTTTTTTAGGAGAGGGTTATTTTTGTATCGGAACAAGATGATTGTTAGTGATGATATGAAATTACACATTGAAAGCGAAGTAACTTGTGAAACGTGTTATTTGAAAGAATAATATAATTAATGTGCTTTTCCTAACACAGAGAACTGTAAATCATGTATTTCGAGTTCGGGGGCGCGAAGGGCGAGGAGTGTTACTTGATTTGCTTTCTAGTAACACATTGCATTGCAAATAAAGGTAGGCAACATTAGTGGTAAGTAAAATAATAATAATAATAATAATAATAATAATAATAATAATAATAATAATAATAATAATAATAATAATATTAATAATAATAGGTGTTGTTTGTGGCAAGGCAATATCTTCCTCAATTCTTCTTCAAACGTAATAATTGTAACGCCATATCTCCCTTACAAACAAAATATTAGCAATTTATATCGAGAGAACGGGAAATTGTAGTGATGGGAGCAACGTTGGACAGTATGCACTCATAGTAATCAGAAAAATAAGCGATTTCAATGCAAAATGAATGAAGAGTCATTGTCATGGGTAGTCATGGAGCCACGGCAGAGCCCTCTTTAGGCAAAATGTCGATAACTTATATCGAGAGAACAGGAGGTGATAGCGAGATGGGACCAACGTTGGACACCGTGGACCCATAAGGCGCATCGAAAAAATTAGGGGGGCGGGCGCCAGCCAGCCTTACTTATTTCCACATAATAATATAAAATTATATTGTCGAAATACACACACGAGTTAGCTAGTAATATTTCATATTATTATTATTATTATTATTATTATTATTATTATTATTATTATTATTATTATTATTATTATATCAACACCGTGTATAATCTTTAAAAGATATACGGTTTGTATCTGAATAGTAAAAGCTAATTGACTGTCGATCTCGGTCGTCGAGAAGTCTTCAGGAGGGAAGGACATCGGTCACGTTCTGGGTTTGAGTTCCGAAGGGGCAAGTTTTCGGGCTCGAGCCAAAAATTTTTAAAAGTTATAGGCTTCAGCCAAACATGTTCAAAACAGCTGGGACCGGGTTTAGGCTTCTCAACGGCTCTAGCGGCTCGGCTTCAGCTCATTCACTATCGAACCGAACCAAGAAGTGAGCCGATCCAACAGCTCACCCAACCGAGCCGATTTGAGCCATCGGCTTAGTTCAGCTGAATCCTAACGTGCCGATGGACTAATTTCAACTTAGCTGGCTTGAACCGGTTCACATGAGCCGACTAGGGGACCCATACCAACCGAGAAAGCTCGAACCATCGGCTCAATTGAGCTGAGTCGATGGCTCGTTCCAACAGAGCCGGCTCGGGTCATCGGCTCATCCCAACCGAGCCAACTCGAGCTGTTCGCTCAGTCGATACGAGCCGAGCCGGTTGATATCGCTACCCGAGTTGGTCTTCTGCTTGGGCTCAAAAATTCGACAGTGCAGGTCTCAGCCTAGATTTTAAGAACAACAGTATATACTTATATTGGTGATTACGACATTTGAGGCTGTCTCGTAATAATAATAAAAAAAAAACCTTGTCTTCTCATCTAGACGAGACGAGATACACAAAAATTGCCCCACGAGATGCACTCAAATTACGAGACGAGACGCACCCCTGTAGTGAGCAACACTAAAAAGTATTCCACATTAGTGCTTACATTTCTCATGGCTTTCACTTTCCAGTCTAATCAGGCCATTATTTAAAAAAGAGTTAAAACGAGCTGAACGAGCCATTATCAAACTCGACTCAACTCGAAACTCGCCCTGGAAAACAGCTTGACCTTGACCGCTACGCGGTAAACGATTCGTCTTTAGTCTGGTTACGTTAGGTTTCTTTGTCTCCGCTTGCAAACTTGTATGTTATATTTCTTCGATTCAAAATGTCTTTCGTATTTCTTTTATGATGTCGGAAAAGTTTACATTAATAACTTGAGTTTTTCTTAAACCGCTGGTTAACAAGTTTGTTTTTCTCCACACGAAACTACAAATATGACAGATTGAATTCTCATACTCTCTATTTCTTTCAAAGCAGTCGCCATTACCTGGTCAAAGACTTATTTCCACCACGATTCATATTAACCAAAATAAATTCATTTTTTGGAAGCGGAATTTTCACTTTCCGGATTTCGGAAAATTATGGAATTCAGTTAAACTCCATAATTCAGAAGAATTCCGGAACTCGGAAACAATCCGGAATTTAGAAAATTCCGGAATTGAGAAAACTCCGGATTTCAAAAAATATCCGGATTGTTCCGAATTCCGGAATGTAAACGAAATCAGAAATTTATAAATTTCGGATTTCTCCGAATTCCGGAATTATTCCAAAATCGGAATTTTCCGAATTCCGGAATTTGTCCGATTTTACTTTCGGGAGTCCGAAAAGTAATAATTCCGGAATTGACTATCCCTAGTTTATACACAACCTTTCAGAACACTAAGCTAGTAGCTGTCTACAAACAAACAAGTAATGCAAAGCATTTTGTATCCTGCAATACGTCATGTATTAAAATCCGACAGCAGTTTCAGTATCTATCCAGAAATTGCATGTATCTAGTTACTGGAAGCTGAGGTATGAAGAATTGTATTGTGTCTTAACTTTTTTTGTCTTATACAACCCTGCAAACCACTGAATATCTAAACGGCTTTCGTTAAATCCAAGTTGTAGTACTCACAGTTACATCCATTTGTGTCTGTATGATCGTGTTACTAAAGCTTACTATATGACAGCGTTAGTAAGTCTTTCTCTGCTCTCCCGTAAAGTTGTGATACGATCTACTACAGAATAAAGAACCAATTATCAATCCGCTCCGCCTCTGTCAACTCTGGTCGATCTCGTTGACGCGACATATTTGCTTTTTTATACCCCTTTCTTCGTTTACTGAACTAAACAGTAACTATTCTGAAATATACTACTGCGCATGCCTCGTAGATAAATATTTCTGATGCCAATAGTTTCCGTTTTGTCCAAGGAATGTTCTTTTTCTTCTTCCCAGCATGACCCTTTTATTACATTATATGAAGAGCATGTAGTTCTAAATACCTCATGTATTACATAGAATGTAGGTTTAACTCTTCCAGCAAAGAAGAAACATGTGATCATAGTATACAACCTACAGAAGTGATAGCTGGCAATACAGTGGTCGTAATCCCTAACGACACAGAGAGTGAGCAGTGCCCTCCTCGCTGGTCTAGTGGCTAGCACGTGCGCCTTTGGTGTATGGTGTCCCGGGTTCGATTCCCGCCGGGAGAACATCTATGATTTTTAACTGTCCTCGATGTTTCTGTGTTCGTGTCCCTGTCGTTATAAGTTATTAGAAAAAGCAAGTTAAACGAGTGAAGCAAGTAAAATTAGCAATAAGTAAGTTACTGAAACACGTTCGGTGAGTCAGTTAAAAAAAAAAGTGGACAATGAACTGGCTGTTCGCGCCGTCCATGCGAGTTCGAATCTATCTCGGCTTGATTTTTTATCCATTTGAGAGAAAGTATTGTTTCTTTTCGCTACAGGCAGGGGCGGATCCAGGACCGACTTCTGGAGGGGGGGGCGGTGGGTTGTCATACTGTTACTTTTGAGGGCTCCAAACTTTGAGATGGGTTATATATATATATATATATATATATATATATATATATATATAATGAAAAAGTTCCCTCTTCTGGGGGGGGGGCTATCGCCTCGATCTTCCCCCCTGGATCCGCCCCTGGCTACAGGTAATCACTATTTTCGTATTTTTCGCTGTCGTTCACAGTTAAAGTAACTGACTACTCTTATTCTTTCTATGAATGATGGATCTTCTCTTTGGCTTCATGTCAAACATGCACACGTAATGAAAAGACGCTGTCGATAATAATAATAATAATAATAATAATAATAATAATAATAATAATAATAATAATAATAATAATAATAATAATAATAATAATAATAATATGAAATATTACTAGCTAACTCGTGTGTGTATTTCGACAATATAATTTTATATTATTATGTGGAAATAAGTAAGGCTGGCTGGCGCCCGCCCCTCTAATTTTTTCGATGCGCCTTATGGGTCCACGGTGTCCAACGTTGGTCCCATCTCGCTATCACCTCCTGTTCTCTCGATATAAGTTATCGACATTTTGCCTAAAGAGGGCTCTGCCGTGGCTCCATGACTACCCATGACAATGACTCTTCGTTCATTTTGCATTGAAATCGCTTATTTTTCTGATTACTATGAGTGCATACTGTCCAACGTTGCTCCCATCACTACAATTTCCCGTTCTCTCGATATAAATTGCTAATATTTTGTTTGTAAGGGAGATATGGCGTTACAATTATTACGTTTGAAGAAGAATTGAGGAAGATATTGCCTTGCCACAAACAACACCTATTATTATTATTAATGTTATTATTATTATTATTATTATTATTATTATTATTATTATTATTATTATTATTATTATTATTATTATTTTACTTACCACTAATGTTGCCTACCTTTATTTGCAATGCAATGTGTTACTAGAAAGCAAATCAAGTAACACTCCTCGCCCTTCGCGCCCCCGAACTCGAAATACATGATTTACAGTTCTCTGTGTTAGGGAAAGCACATTAATTATATTATTCTTTCAAATAACACGTTTCACAAGTTACTTCGCTTTCAATGTGTAATTTCATATCATCACTAACAATCATCTTGTTCCGATACGAAAATAACCCTCTCCTTAAAAAAAAAAAAAAAAAAAAAAAAAAAAAAAAAAAAACTGACCGTAGCGAAAGGGCGTGAACATTCTTTATGCGATTAATCGGGTCCAATATTTCAACAAGTCTCTGCACACAAATATTTCAGTAAAAGAGGAAAAGTTATTCAAACTTTCTGAATACCCATTTATGGGCGAAATTTGGTTCCCTTGGAAATTTTTGAGAGTTTGAAGGGCCGCCATTTTGAACATTTTCATCTGATTATTCTGGTTAACGAACTCATCAAGATATTTCAACAATTAATGTTTGTGCCAAGTTTCGTCTCAATCCGCTGAAAATTAGGGTGGTTATGGCATTCACAAATAGCGTTATATATATACAGATAGATAGATAAATAGACACACAGAGGAAGAGAGAAAAAGGGTTTTGCTCCCTTCTCGCACCTGTGGTGCGTCAGAGCTAAACCGGGTCCCTTTGCAAAACGTATTGACCAGCCTGACCTAAACACAAACCTCTTACTTGCTAACGTAGAAACGTGGTCGGGAGGTGTAAGGCATGTAGAAATTGTAGTTTTAATAACCATGAGTATGGTCTACTTCCATGTTTTTCTTTTTACTTTTTGCAGCTACATCGAAACGTTCAATTTTTATTCTTTACTTATTGCAAATGGCGTTTACATTCAAAATATGAGGAATTTTGGTGGCATTTGTTCGGATATTCTTCTCTTTTGAAATGAAGAAAAGAATAAAAGCAATACGCAAAGACAAAAAGTATTATCAGTACTATACATTACCAATAATAATTGCTACGAAAGACTAAATACGACATCTTTTACCATCTCTCATGAGCTGCATGTATTATTAACAAAAATTTTTAAAAATGTCCTCACCGAAGATTCGAACTGGCGACCTTTGCATTTGTAAGCCAGCACCTTAACCACTACACCAAGATCATGGCATGGTGAATGTTTAGTTGTCGGCGTATTTGTTGTATTTGTGTTTTATGTTCCCACTTCAACAATTTTTACTCGTTTTTCTAAGTTTAACAGCTGTGTCTGGCTTTCTCTTTCGGTGTCGTCCTTTATTTACACAATGCACTATTCGTATTCACAGCTTGTGTCCCACTGCAATGTCTTATTCAGATTAAACTTTTCTTTTTGCCCCTCAGTAAACATTTGATTGATTTAATTCTCATACTCTCCACGGATGGAGAGCAGGAATGCCAGACTCGAAAAATAGGTGTACATTTACTTTCCTGACAGATAATACAGCAACAACACTGCCAAACTTCGAAGATATTATGAAGAATAAAATAAATAAATAAATAAATAAAAATAATAAAGTAAATAAATATGAAACGAACTGTAACTACTATTCAAATAAAACAATAACAATAATAATTGCAAATTATAGAAAACAACAATAAAAAATTAACAAAACTTAGCGGCAATCCGAGAACACTGCATCCTCAGATGTTCTCCATATAGCGCGAAAGACGATACTGACAAAATTTCATGGCTGGGGGTTGTAGCAGCTAAAAAGAAGATCACTGCAATGAAAATTACGTCTGAACTCAATTCCGGCCTACAGAACCCGGTTTCATTGAAAACAGTGCGACGGGAAGTTCATAAAATGAAAATTCATGGCAGGGACGCTATCGCCAAACCCCTGATCACAGCAGTAAATGCGAAAAGGCACATCCAGTGGTGCAAGAACCACAAGGCATGGACTCATGAGCAGTGGAAACACGTAATATGGTCCGATGAATCAACCTTCACCTTGTTTCCAACAACCGGTCGTGTTTACACATGGAGAACACCGTCGCAAGCCTATGATACACACTGTCTGCTCTCAACTGTAAAGCATGGGGTGGTTCTGTTACAGTATGGGCAGTGATATCGTGGTTTTTTGCAGGTCCGATCATAGCCCTGCATGGAATGATGAATGCTAAGGCGTATGAGGCCATTTTGGGAGACCAAGTTCTACCCATGGCCCAAATATTGTTCCCTGATGGTAATGGTATCTACCAAGATGATTTGGCACCCTGCCACGCTGCAAAAACGGTGTGGTTTGAGGAGCATGACCAGGAGCTATCACACCTCCCCTGGTCCCACAATCACCAGATCTGAACATCAATGAGCCATTGTGGTCTGAGTTAGAAAGGCGTGTTCGATCTCATTACCCTCCACTAGCATCCCTTAAGGGAACAGTGGTACAAAATTCCACACACCACGATTCAAGAGCTGTATACGTCCATTCCACGTCGGATCCAAGCTGTTTTGGACGCAAAAGGAGGCCCCACACCATACTAGGTATGATTTTCACACTTTTGCAAACGTTTTAGATTTTTTTGTTCAATCCCTGTATATAAATGTTATCAGATTAGAAAATATGCTAAACCTAATAACTTTATATTGGTCTTTGCCAGAGGAAGATCTGATGTTGGACCATCTTAAAAAAAGAAGAAAAATGCTCAAAAATCAAATAGGCAAATACAGAAAAACAAGACACACAATCTAATTTTTATTTTTACACTTTCATTGAAATATGTCTTCTAAGGAAGGGAGAAGAGGGTTGAAGTATGTTCCACACATCTATTCTTCCCGTGTTAAAAACAACTATTTCAGCTATTATTTACACAAAATTGCAAATTTCCGTGTTATGAAACTTCCGTTTGCTTCAGCATGAATTTTCTTAAGAAAAAGCCCCGAATAAAAATGTAAAGTAATTTCAAATTCTTTTCTTGTTCACATTTGTAATCTTTACTATTCGAATACCCTAGTATTTACATCAATTGAGCAGGAGAAAATTGATTATGCAAAAGAAGGCAGAGGATGAATAACGAAAGGAAGGAAAAGTGGTAACTGATCATGTAAATGAGCTTCCTTCGTCTGTCAAAGGGGAGAAACCATTAAAGATGATGTAGTGTAATGACAAACAAATAAATATTTTGACGTGACGTTATGTATTGGTTCCTAATTTATTTTCCCTTCTGATCTCGTGCTGTTGTACTATCTATCTACTTTTCCTTTCTCTGCCCCCCCTCCCTCTAAATTTATTCCCTAATGACTTCTTTTACCGACGTTAATTATCATCCCCATTATAAAGTCCTTTTTCATCAAAATCCTTTCTTTCTTTCTCTTCCTCATTATTATTTTCTTATTTGTTTTATTCGTGATTTTTTGAATCCTTTTTTTTTTTCTCCTGAAAGGTGTTGATTAAGAATGTTTGACATTGAAATCTGAGATTTGTGAACTAGGTGGGGGTGCTGGTGGTTTGGTTTCGTTCATCTCGTAAGGATTGGCGAGGTAGGAAGTAATTTTACTGGATGTTTGAGAATAGCTTCTTTTTTTTCTTTCTTTCAATCTCCAATCACTCCTTTGAGACATGAAATTTCACCACCAGGCAGCCCAGTCAACAACTCTTTCCTTTCCTTGACTTCGACTAGATTTTCCTTTCGATTGTCAAAAGAAGGAAAGGAAAAAATAGGAATCACTTCCATTAAAGGTATAAGATGTCGTGTCGAGATGACTTCGTAATGAAAATTGATTAAGAGTTCCTCTGGTAGAGGGACGGGGAAATCATTCTCTCTGTCTTTGTCATTTGAAAGGATTTTTCTTCTAATGACGTTCTTGTTGAAAGTCTACGATGACAGTGTTGCCACAAATGCTTTCATTCTCTGCTATATACATGTATCATTTTTAGCTATTGAAGAATTTGCTGTTGGCTCTCACATGTTCAATATACAAAGTTATGTATACTACAGTGGTGGCTTTTGAACAAAGCGATATATTGTATATAGTAATTAGGATAATTGATAAGTTTTCTTTCCTGAGCTTGTCACTGTCCTTCGAATTTAAAGTGTTTGAAAAATTTGATCTTCATTAATTAATGACAGATGTTCAAACTTACGAGTTCGTGTGAACACGAGCCTTATACGTAGATAGCATGAGCAAGAGTTGGAGAAAGCATGAACACAATGCAGTTATTCAGTGCGAGGACAAGAATATGAGCTCCCTTGAGACTAACGAGTCCAAACCCTTAGTGAGTTCGAGCTTAATAAAATTAATGGACACGATATCGAGCTAGCAGGAGCCTTATTGAGATTAATGAATAGGGATGCGCACGAGACAAGATTTTTGGCTGTATCGTCTCGAAAATGTGCTGTAAAAGTGATGTCTCGACTCGAAAAATGTATATTTGTCTATTGGAAGAGCCGTGTCTCGACTCAAATTTTGTCAGGAAAATCCTGTCTTGACTCGTCTCGTGCGCATCCCTATTAATGAGCACGAGCCCCAATAAAGATAGTAGTTATGAGCCCAAGTGAGCCCCAGGTGCAGAGTAACTATCTCTACACCGTGGCTCTTTGATACATACGCGTATTCATTCTGTTTTCATTGTTGAATCTTCTCTTGTGATTTAGTTCTCAGATGTTCAACTGATGCTGTCCAGTATTCGTTATCACAATAATTTCTCCGCCCTGTTTATTATATAAATAATAAATCTTTATCCAAATACAGTCAAACTTTGTTAATCCGGACTAATTAAGGGGGATAAGTTGGCCTGATGAAAGGAAAATCAGGATTAACTGAAATGGCCTAAACGAACCAAAGTTAATTAAAAATCCTGTTTATAGCAACCAAACATTTTTATTTTATACATTCAAGGACATATACCTAAGATTTATATATTACTACTGTACTGTAGCATGCTACCAACTGTATATAGGCATCTATAGGGTTTCACAGGGAAACGGGAAATTTTGAACGTTAGAGTAGGCGATACTGTAGTGCCGGCAGTTTATATATATTTATATATTCAGAATATAGATAGATAGATATACAGTAGTACAAAAATAAATAAACAATACGTTAATATGTTCCAGTAGAACGAAAAGTGTCAGTTGTTATTAGCAAAGAACGACATACTTTTTAGTGCCTTAAAGTTATTTTTTTTTTTTAATTTTCTCGAAAATTAAGCATGAGAATTAACCTTCAGGTTTCCTTTTGTTCACCTTGATCACATCTGTCGATTGGCGTATGTATCATCTTTAAGTATGGTTATAGGTAGACAAAAGTTAAAATTTTTGTACTTAATCATGCTTCGATTTTCTTAAAAAACTACGCATGAGGATTTGTTCTTACTCTCATACGCCAATAATATTTACCTAGGTATTATTATTTAGCATTTTATTTCATAGGTAATTATATATATATATATATATATATATATATATATATATATATATTTCTTACAACAAGCAGTATTTGTACCATCGGATGAATTCTAACTTTATTTTTCCACGACTGTCCTGTGAAATGCCGAACATGAGAGAACATAGAACACGACACGTTTTCAAAACTTCTTGAATTTCATGCATGGGTTTTAAATTATTCATAAAACTGGGGGGATGAGAGGGCGTATCGACAGCACTGGTTTACAAAACACGCTATCAAAAGATGACCCAACTCGATCTTTGTCATACGAAACCCACTGACGGACACAGATAAGATATATATCTGGTATCAAACTGAAAGGGTGAGGAGAAAGAAGAGAATTTTTGTTGTTGATAGGGGAGAATACTATTTTTGACACGTGTATATTATTAATGACTATTCGCACATCGATTTCTTTTGTGGTACGAGACGTGTCAAACACAGCCAGCTCGACTATTTCCAAGATACGGACAAAGCCAATTGAGAAAAACATGGATGAGTGTAGTCGTATGGGAAAAAAAAAAGGAGTGAAGAAGACAGGGAATATTGTGTTCAAAGTACAAGTATACTTGACGTGTGACAATAAATAACACTTTATATGTACGGTTTCTTGTAACACACGCCATTGTAGTGTAGCAAACTTATTTAAAAATATATACATGTATAAGGAAACAAACCTTCCAAGTAGTGACCATTCTCTACGTTCAATGTGATATAACAAAAGGAAAAACAGAAAAATTTTATTCGTGTGTGAGTGTCTGACACTATCAAACACGACAATACTGTGTGACTGAATAGTAGAGTAAGTGCTTGTGACTTCGATACAAGTGCTTTTGAGTTCAATTCCTGGTAAGTGCACCTAACTTTGAGTGCTGGCCAAACATAGTGAGGCAATCGAGGTATTACTTCAATTAAACAGTTAGAAAACTCCGGTTAGGAACTCTATCATGAGGGACGTGCTAGAGGGTATGATAGCAAGAAAGAGAGGGAAAGGGTGAAGGAGACCACAGTTTCCAGAAATTTCAAGGCTAAATCATAATTGTTGTCAAATTTATCATTCAAGCCACATTTTATCATGGCATAAATGAAAAATCAGAACCTTACATTATTTTATGTAGGGGAGACCAGGATTACTATAGTAAGTTTTTTTTTTTTTTAATATTAACGGAATAGACTATTTAAATTATAACATCAACATCTCTGACTGACAGCAGCTCTGCATCGATTCCTGCTCGCGCCAAGCGAACTTTGTGGTGAACAAACACCGTGTGCGTGGGTTTTCTTGGGGTTCTCCCGTTTCCTCCCACTTTCTTCATTCCATTATTTCATTCATTTCTCATCGTCACCGTCTCCTTTCGCCTAGCTGGCATTAATCGTGGGACGTGAAACTGGAAGGTTTCATTTCATCTTCCATCAACATATGGTACCTTAACGTACGAGGTGTAGCTAGAAAAAAAATCGGAATGATTTTAGTGTTGCCAAACAGCAAGCACGTGAAGCTCAATCGATGCGTGAGTGTATATCATGATACCCTGCTTATCGAATGAATGATTGCCCAAAGTACAAGCCACTCAATTCTGCTTTTTTTTTTTTTTTTTTTTTTTTTTTTTTTTTTTTTTTTTTTTTTTTTTTTTTTTTTTTACGAAGCGCACCGTGCGTTTGTACTCCTTCGAAGAAAGAAAAAAAATCTTAATTTAAATAAAACACCGTATCAATGTGAAGTTTCTTTTCAAACTGGGAAAATCCGGGACAGAAACTTACGATTTACTAAAGGTAATAAAATGGTGTTTATCACACACACAAGTTTTGAATTAATTCAAACGATTTGAAGAAGGACGAGACGAGGTCACAGACAACGCGCGTTCCTCGACGACCTTGCATATGAAAACGGGTTCAAACATTCAAAAAGTCGGCGATATAATTCGAAAAGTTATGTTACGCATAATTTGTAATTGTAGGGCCTACTTGTAAAGTTGTACTTTGAAGTAAAACACGTTTGAAACGAATGATTCTTTGTACTCATTTTTCACGTGCTATATCAGGGTTCCTACTGGTCAGGGAAATCAAGGAAGTCAGGGAAAACTCAGGGAAAATGATGCAGGTCAAAGAAACTTAGGGAAAAGGACTGGAAATCAGGAAAAGTCAGGGAAATTTTATAAAATATATTTTTTCGAACATTAATTGTACACCAATTTCAGCTTAGCCAACTATTAATGATTACAGTATGGAACTTCCTCCGATTTTTATGGGTGATAACTGATAAGTGGAATGTACGTATGAACAATTGATTATTATTTGTCTCTATGGGATAAATGTTCTCATTTATAAGTAACATGACAGGTTGGAGCCTTTGAAAGCAGAAGATTTAGTAGTACCTGCCGAACATCATGGGAACAAAGTACCGAAGAATAGATATTTACTGTTTCATTTGAAATTTTCATTATAACAGTTTTTTAAATAATCATTGTTATTTTACAATTCTTATGTAATTACTTATGGTTGTATCTAATTGCTTTCAAATCTCGATTATTGGATTAACTTATTTACATGAATGTAAACAGATTTTTTAATAATTATTAAAAGTATAGGAAATAATAATAATAATAATAAACCCGAAAAAAAATTATATAAAAGAACAATTAATCCATTAGCGAATAGCAACATCATATATGGTAACTTAATGTGAATTGATCTTTCTTTTTATTGTTCATTAAGACAAGTGTACTTCTAAACGATCTCAGTTTCACGTTAACAAACATGTCTTAACTTAGAATGTAAGATTAATAATGCAATAAATATGTATCACAGAGTATTCACGTTATTTATTCCTACTTATATGTCAGCGTCATCCGACACCTGTCATGAAAGTCAGGGAATTTCCTGCCAAAGGTAAGGGATTTCTCCAGATCAGTAGGAACCCTGTATATTTTGATGGGGATGTTTACAGTATGTTCAATTGTTCATCCAACTTTATACATGTAATATTCACATATATACTAATATTCCATTCGCATGTTTCAGATTTTTTGCTTCGTCCTCATTTATATATATATATATATATATATATATATATATATATATATATATATATATATATATATATATGACTTTTTCGGTAATCCTTATAGCAATATTTAATATGCCAATTATCCAAGTAATACGGGTCCTACTGGATATATAATAGAACTCCATAATCATTACTTTATTTAATGAAATGAAATCTTTGAGTTTTACGTCCCACGGTTATGAGACGGTGGTTGTAAGAAATGAATGAAATAGAGGAATGAAGAAAGTGGGAGGAAACGGAAGAACCCCGAGAAAACCCACGAGCACGGTGTTTGTCCAAAGTCCACACGGCGCGAGCTGGGATCGAACCAGGGACCCCAAGCACCGGAGGTGAACGCTGTACCACTGAACCACCGTGCCCCCTTACTTTATTCAAGTTCACATCGAACTACAAGTATTATCACTTCATGGACATATTAATCTCAGTCTCTTTGCTGCTAATGAGCTCATTAAT
Source organism: Thermobia domestica (assembly GCF_964235325.1). NCBI lineage: Eukaryota > Metazoa > Arthropoda > Insecta > Zygentoma > Lepismatidae > Thermobia > Thermobia domestica. The sequence goes on along the minus strand of NC_137463.1, from coordinate 175,202,348 downwards.
ACATCTAAAATTAACTTTTCTTTATTATCATATTTGCAGTATGCTACTTACTGAAGCATGGCTCTTGACAGTATATGAAGTTAGAATCACACTTCTAGGAAATCTGCCAACAATCTATTCATAAGAAAACAAAAATTGTTTATGGAAGGTGATTCCTTTGACCTCGTGCTTATGTGGGTACAAATGATTAAAATCAGAGGCTGCTGTCATATAGTATAGTGAAAAAGTCGCAGTCTTTGTGCATTCAGCCAGAAAACTCCGAGTGACGAAGTGCATGAGTAATTTAAATTGTTTTAATTGTTTAATGAGTTTGACTTGGTTTAATTTGTAAAATACACTTTAATATTCTATTATTGAACATTTTTCATTTGCCGTAAATATTAACAAGTTTAATGAACCAAGAGACAAGCTCCACTAGGGGATGGGGACAGGATAACTTTTCCGGAGCACCCATTTGTCTCCTTGTCTGTGGTTTTATGCCCCTGTATTACCTGTAATATTTATTTTATGTACTTTTTGGCATATGGAAAACAAAAGTTTGAATTCTGAATAATCTACTCAAATTTTGTTAAATGTTATCTTACCATATCCTATGTTTTCTTGATTTTTCAGTGTTTAATTGTAATTCACGGCGCCTTATTCTCAACCTTCAACTTTATGTAAAGTTTATATTGTAACGTTTTTTCAATATATATTGTAAAGTATATATTGAAACGTTCGTAACATTTCAGGTTTGTTTTGAAAGGGGGGAGAGGCAAGAATATCTGCGAATACAGGTACAAAATCACATTTTTCAATTGTATATTATTGTTCTATTAATTAAAACATATACTTCAAACTCAGTGGGGAAACAGGCCGTGGTGGCTATGTGGTAGAGCATTCACTTCTGGTGCATGGGGTCCCTGGTTCGATCCCAGTTCGCGCCAAGTGAATTTTGTGGTGGACAAACACTGTGTGCGTGGGTTTCCTCGGGGTCTCCCGTTTCCTCCCACTTTTTTCATTCCACCATTTTTCATTCATTTCTCATCATCACCGTCTCCGGCACAAACGTGGGACGTAAAACTCAAAGATTTCATTTCATTTCAATGGGGAAACAATTGCCTCCTGCCTTCTCCCAAATGACGCACCTGTTTCTTCAGTTTCTTTATCATGTGAAATGCATTATTTACTGTTTAGAAAATTTTAAACACATTTGAGTTTTATCTTACTCGTAAATTGTTCTCTGTTATATATATATGGGGTGTAAGAAACTGAAAAATCACTTTTAAGAACTAGAACTCATCAGGGAGTGACAGGTAAGCTATTTTTCTCTCTCACTAGATGTCTCCATTGTAGCAAACAGTAAGCACTGCAGAAGAACCAGCAGCCACCATAACTCACCTGGAAACAAATGATTCTACGCTACCTCCTCCTGCACTCGTCTTTTACGAGTGTCTTTCACTTCCTCTACAACTTCTTTCCTTCACTTTTCTCACTCCACCACTAGCCCTGTTTTTTTTTCTTTTACATCTATGCTGTTTCTTTTATTCAGTCTTCCGTTTCGTAGCGTTTTTTCCTATTCTTCTCCAACCCAACGCTTTGCTACATCTTCCGTCCCCCAATCTTTGTTCCCCAACTACCCCAAGGAGCATTAACTTTTTTTTTTTTTTTTTTTTTTTTACTATTCTTACCCTTCTAACCTCTCCTCCTACACAGTTGATAAATTTCGCGACTGAAGTCTGGTTCTGAAAGGGGTAAAGCCATAAGAGATCCCAAGAATGTATCTCTTATCCGAGCTATCCCTCGTTTCGACTGCCGTTCTCTGCTTTTTTATATATATATATTATTATTGTTGCTGTTATTATTATCATTGTTATTTCCCTTGCTCTCTCTCTCTCCCATTACAGACAAATTTGTGATGGGTTAAAAGGCCACAAGAAAAGTAAGGTTCTCTTGAAGTTGACCTAGCCAACAAGAAACTGGCGTCTAACTTAAGTTAAACTGGGGTTACCAGTGATTAATTTTTATTTTTTTATTGGGTATGAGAACGAAATTGTCGCAAATATAAAGATAAATTATAGTTAAAATCCGCGACATAATTTCTTAATAGTGGTACATTTGGAAGTACTGTACCGGTAAAATTGTCTTTGAAAGTATTTTTGCGAAGTATTGTTGAGTGTAGAAATTAAATATCGACTAAAAGTAGGGAATTCTTGTTATTATGCGCTTCAAAATCTTTTGTTGTCGCAAATTCTGCCAAAGAATTTGAAACTTTAAATATATAAAATGATAATCATGCCTGTTGTTCTGTGTAGTTGCGAAACATTTCTGCTTACTCTGAGGGAAGAACGTAGATTGAAAGTATTTGAGAACAAGATCCTGAGACGAATATTCAAAGCCAAAAGGAACGGGAATGGGGAATGGCGAAAACTTGAAAACGAGGAACGACATAATTTATACCGTTTACTAAACATTGTTAGGGTCATTAAATCTAGGAGACTCAGGTGGGCAGGTTATGTAGCCAGAATGAAAGTAGGAACGCTTTCAAAGTTTTAACTGGAAGTCTAATCGGAAAACGACTATCAGGAAGACCTAGGTGTAAATGGGAGGACAATATTAACATGGATTTCGCAGAAATAGGAATACAAAGTAGAAACTGGATCCAATTGGCTAAGAATAGAAGTCAGTGGAGAGCTTTTGTAAACGCGACATTGAACCTGCGGGTTCCGTAGATTACAGAGTTAGTTATTGTTGAGCATTTTCCCCCTTGCTTTAAAGCAGTAATCTTAATCTGGCTGGTGTCACGTAGGAGCACGCTTTTAGATGGGATAAACAACAGAGAGAATAGGTAGAACAAAGAAGGGGAATGGAATAAACAAATGCTCTCTGTGTACGAATAGTCATTGATCTAGCGTACCTACAAACCCATCGACTATGCCATCAATGTGATTGCATGTTATACAGTCTTTATCAACGCCAAATTTCCTGGTTGTTCCTTGTTCTTTTCATATGGTTTACTGAGATTGGGGAGTCACAAGGTATCCAATTAGAAATACCAGCTTTAGAGCTTCCAAATCGTATTCTCGGTCGTATCCATCCTGACAGATTTTGTCGTGGTTGACCCTCACGAGCGAACGGTATCTATGTAAGCAAATTGTGCATGCACGTTGTGCTTTTGTCATCAGGAGTTCGATTCCCGGTGGGTATAAAATGTCCAGAGTTGATCTAGCGACATGGAACAATTGAAATGCTACTTGGATTAAGATGTAGTAAACTCTATTCTAAAAACCAAGAAACATTGACATTGGAACCTGATGGGCTGACCATTCATCATGGAGTTAAATGTGTGCCGTCTCATAGATCCTGCCAGAAAGTGAACACCTGCCAGTGTTCTGTAATTTGCAGCTACGTATTAGATGTGTTCAATCCATTCTTCCTGTTGCTGATCAGAGGTCTTCGAACTCTTAGATAGCTATTATACATCTATATGAGAATATTTATGGCGAAATGACGGTGGTTGGGTTTCGACGTTTGTTTTTAGCACCGAGGTCACGTATGACGAGATCTACCATTTAAAGGGGATCCGAACCACTATTCTGTTGGTATATGATATGAGTGCCCTGCATTCTTTTTTTTTAAGCAAATTTTTGACGTTTCCAATCTTTCTTTGCAGCAGATTCAAAATTAAAATTCATTAAAATTTACCTATAAACGTTGAAACAAAGATATGCATAATATAAGTTCATTTTATTTTGTTTTATTTTTATTTTCTATAGTGTAAAAATTTTGTACGTCTGTGTGAGGGGCACCTGTCTGCAATGGTGAACAATCTGGACGTCCGTTATGAAATGTATATACAATTGCAATACAATGGCCATACATTAGAATCATCTCACTCCGCAACTCTAGTTAATTCGATAACTATCTCTAGTTACTTAAAACAAACAATTAAATGTTTACGTGCCAACATTCTAGACGGACTGGGATATCGTTTCTCATGAGATCAGCGAAGTCAAGCAGTGCCCGGTCTTGTCAGAGAAAACGTGAGTGATTGTTTGTACTCACCAGCATCCAGCCAGCATCGTGAGGACAACTGAGGAGGAAAGGAGCAGCGAGAGCTACTAGAAGGAAAGAAGCAGCGAACTTCAGTCTAGTGTGCGCGCAAGGAAAGTTGGCTTCTGACAGTTGAGTAGGGCACGTGGAGCACGTGGAAGCACTGTTGCTAGAGGCTCAGCAACAGAGACAGCAACTCTGGAGACAAACTTAAGACGTTTAACAAGTCTTCTTAACTATCGGCAACAGCGCGGTCAGTGACCTTCGTTGCCTAGAAACAGCGTCGAAGAATAGTGCTGTGATTGGCGAAAAATCCTCTCTCTCGTTTTGTTTACATGTGCAGCTATCTGTCAGAGGCCACCTTTCAGTAACTCGATAGTAGAAAGCTAGCATTAATAACAAGAGGAGCCGATGTTCTAACCACACATCACCTCAAAGGCATGAGTGCCACAAGCCAGCTGGTAGGTCCTAGCCCTGTAAGGTTTTGGAACATGAAATTTAATTTTAATTAAATGTTAAATTTCTCTGTTATCAACTTTTGATATTGATTGATTCACTGGAGTTTTAACATAGGTAGTCATATGGGAAATAAAACGATGTTCTCAGTTAGGGTATTATTGTCAATGAATATGGATGTAATAATATGACTGTTTCATAATCAACACCACACCATAATATGTTATCAATTTTCTTCAATAACTGGAACCGGAAATGGAATTTTAAGTACTAAGCTTATATGAAAAAGGATCAACTGCTTCAGGACCTATTGAACCTAAGTAGAATTTGACCTGATAACATAAACATATGTATGTTTCTCCTGATTCCACGGTAAATTCTCGGGGTCATACTCATCTTTTTTTTTTTTTTTTTTTGTATTTCTTCCTTGTTTGAAAAATGTAATTCTATCGAAGCGGACATTTGGTGAAAATACCCTGATAAGTAATTATCCTCATATTTTTTTCTAATGAACACTCCCACATTTATTTCCCTTCCCGTTTCTGAAACCGAAAAAAAAAAAAAGTGTTTTGGTACACATTGTAAACAGAAACAAAAATATTTTTTTTTTTTTATTTTGAAGCAAAAAATGGATAAGATTCAGTTCCTACTACAGTAAATTCTTTGGGAAAACCAAAATAAACGCCAGCAAAAGAGAAAATGTGTAGATAGAAATAAAGTTTGTTGTCTGAGATGGCAATCTAGGATTTCAATTACTTCATTTATCTCTTAAGAGACTTTAGAGGAAGTTCTTTTAGCCGGAGCCAACTGCAGAGAGAGGCTAAGTTCTTTCAAGAGGTCTTCTCGTTTATGTGTTTTCTTTTAACTTCCGTCTCCAGGTTTCATTGTCTTCTGTGAACTTAAATGGTGGATAAATAGCCAAAATATAACCAGCCAAATGGTAGTATAAAGTTCATATAGAGTTCAGTTAATTGCTTTTGTCGGTCTATTTTTTTTTTTTTTTTTTTTAATATCAATTGTCTTCATGATATTGCTAGTAGCCTTACTGTTTCTATGAAACACCTGGAGCGCTCTAAATTTCTGTCTAATATAGGTAGGATGTTGCTAAGATTGACAAACTTCTTTATTGATGCTTAATGTTATATAATATAAACAATCCTCAACAGTACAAAACAGTTTATAGTTTGAAATACTATAGTATATATATAGTATTTCAAAACAAGTCGGGTCAAGATTTCACTTACGAGGGAACCTATCCAAGTGTAACTCTGATTTCGAGACGAGACTATGGCCGTTGGATAACTTGTCCCAAAAGAACATTTGGATAACTTGTCCCAAAAGAACATAACACGAAAAAGGATACATCGTCGATCTCAATCGTTGCGGAGATATAAGCGTGAAAAGTTAGAAATTGAGCTCCATACTATACATTACAAAGTCAGCTTCCGGGTCAGATTTTTCGGAAACGGTCAGGTAAGGAACCTCAGCGAATACATATCAAATTAGTGTTGGGAGCCCACCACCTTTTGAATGAAAAAATGTTGCCCCCGGGGCACTCGCAGGGTCCCAGGCGGGGTCCAACTCAAAATTTGCTAATGAACCGGGGGTCAAGTAGCATATTGTATGAAAGTTATTGTTAAATAAAAGAAGATAGAACAAATCTCAACTCTCTACAATAACCCTGTGCAAACGGGCAACTGGTCAAAATGTCAATACAACCTACATCAGAAAATCTATGTCCACGCTTCTAAATCCGTTAAATTGCGACAATAACAAAACAGAGAAACACGTTTAAAAGTGCAAGGTATTGAAGTAAATCGAATTGCTGCAGTGTCTTTCACAGAGTCGCACAACGGACTTTATCCAAGTATGAGTGTGACTTCGAATGACCAATGGACCATAGAAGACCATGACCATTGGATTTCGTGTCCTAGAAGAGAAAGGATACATTGTCAATTGGAACCACCTTTCTCAAGGGATATCAGTTGATTTGAACGCACACACACGCGTACCGTAGGCAAGCGCTTTGACAAGTAAATCACGCCGATGGAAATGTTTTTTTTATAATCTTTTCCCTTTTCGTACGTTCACCATGTTTTTACTCATCTTCTACTCTACTATGCTTCTGTTTTTCTTTGTCACGTTTACAGTTATCAAACTGGTTTCCAATTGTATATTTTCACGAAATATTATTCTTGACCATTTCTTATATCCCTAGACAAGCACCCTCCGATATACTTTGTTTTTGCATCACTATTCACGTTTTCTTCACTACCTTATTCTTCAATGTGCCTCAAAGTTTCAAGGTCAATCCTTTTCGTCTTTACCACCATGTTTCTCGTTCAGCACATCCACCGACATAAATTTCCTGGTGCACTCTGCGAATTGTACTCTGCGAATTGTGGGTCCTGATTCGCGAAACATATACCGTTGCCTTTTGAACTTCTCACCCTCCACGACAGGTGCGATTGAGAATGTATCCTTTCTCTTCTGGGACACGCAATCCAATGGTCATGGTCTTCTATGGTCCATTTGTCATTCGAAGTCACACTTATACTTGGTCCGTTGTGCGACTCTGTGAGAGACTCTGCAGCAATTTGATTTACTTCAATACCTTGCACTTGTAAACGTGTTTTTCTGTTTTGTTATTGTCTCAACTTAAAGGATTTAGAAGCGTGGACATAGATTTTCTGATGTAGGTTGTATTGACATTTTGACCAGTTGTCCGTTTGCACAGGGTTATCGTAGAGAGTTGAGATTTGTTCTATCTTCTTTTATTTAACAATAGCTTTCATACAATATGCTACTTGACCCCCGGTTTCATTTGCAAATTTTGAGTTGGACCCCGCCTGGGACCCTGCGAGTGCCCCGGGGGCAACATTTTTTCATTCAAAAGGTGGTGGGCTCCCAACACTAATTTGATATGTATTCGCTGAGTTTCCTTACCTGACCGTTTCCGAAAAATCTGACCCGGAAGCTGACTTTGTAATGTATAGTATGGAGCTCAATTTCTAACTTTTAACAGTTATATCTTCGCAACGGTTGCGATCGAGGATGTATCCCTTTTCGTGTTATGTTTTTTTGGGACAAGGTATCCAAGGGCCATAGTCTCGACTCGAAGTCAGAGTTACACTTGGATAGGCTCCCTCGTTAGATATGTGCGCTATCCAAAAATATATGTTTCAGAATCCTAAGATACTCACGCAACATTTTTTCTAGAGCAAGTTTGGCTACGGACATATCATTTGAAGTACTCACCAACTATCTCTATAAAAATTGATGAGGATTCTGAAACTTGGATATTTGGATAGGACACTACTAGTTCCTAAGTAAAGTCTTGACCTGACTACGGTAGATCTCATAGTTTTGGAGCTATGAACCTTTAAAGTTCATTTTTTTCTTGTTTTTTGGCAACCTATAACTCTGAAAGGAAACCAGGTGGACCCAAATTGGTCTATATTTTTTTGTCTTATCTTGGTGTTAGGAATTACCTCCCAAACGTTGTCTGTGTTGTTTTGAAACCCTATATATATAGTCTTTTGTTCAATCTTCATCCTAATTTACACACATAAACTTAGGATTCCTTTTATTCGGCACATTGTATAGACAGATCTACAATAAATGCTTTTCACTTACTTCAGCTGAAACTCAAAGTGTGTAGAGCTTACCTGATTGTTCAGTTGAACTGTCATTTACTGAACCAACTGGAAGTTGTGAACATCTGACTTCGTTGTTCGATTTATATTTAAAAATAAGAGCAGGCAGTGGTGCACGCAGAAGTTTGTCAAGAGAGTGTTCAAGTCCCAAATTCATATAATTTCAGGTATCTGTATACATAATATAATATAGCAAATAGTTATGTTGCATAGTACAGTGAAACCTGTCAACTTGGCCACCTCTCTAAGTTGGCCACCTGCTTATCTTGGCCTAGTTCGTCTTGAACCTGCATTTTCCCATAAGACATTCATTACTTACTACTCTATAAGTTGGCCACCTGTCTATCTTGGAAGTTGGCCACACTGAAGCAATGTTTACCCTATGATGATAATGATAAATTTACCTGCGTATCTTGGCCACGAAAAATACAATTTTGTTATTTTTCTTAACTCTTTCGAATTCCCATATGAGAGGCAGATGTTCTGTATTTGTGACTGACACAAAGAAGCATAGATTGGCGCGATTTGTTCTTGGAGGTCAATGGCCAGAACACTACCCTCATAAAAGGGTGGTGAAGGAAGATGTGAATAAGAAAAAGCACGTACAGGAATTCAGGAAATGGTTGTATGTATTTGTTTACCCTGTCTGTTTTGGTAAAACCATTAGCTATATCGGCTCCTTTTATCAGTGGGAAGCTTTAGTAATTCCGGAAAATTCTCAAGGTTAAAGCTCAATTGTCATTTATTGGCACCTGACTGCATGTCAAAAGGTAGCGGAGGTTTTGAGATATGAATTCCCTCAAGATTTTCTTAAAACATCTTTTGCTCCGAGGGAAACACTTAACTCATTAACAAGAGGTAGTTAACTACAATATTAGAATGTGCATATCTGCCAAACAGAATAAAGCAAATATGTCTAGAATGAACCACCATTCAGTAACAACTGAAAGGAAGTCATATAAATTGCATATGAATTTCTCAATTTATAACTTAGCTTTTCTTGTTTTCAATCTGAATAACTCAGTGTGCTATAATACCAATTTCAATAAACTGCGTACATACACTTCTATTTCATGGTTGTTTGTGTTATTGTGTTTTCAATCCGAATAATCCAATGTACCAGACTACTTTTCAGGAAGAGAAAGGTATGCATATATATTAAACATACTATCAAGAGGGCCGATCCTGAGGGGACCGAGGGGGCCCGGGCCCCCCAAAGCTCATGTGGCCCGTATTTTATTTATGAGTACACAATATTTGATATAATTTGAGTGCAATTTGTCTTAAAATCTTCATATATATACCTTCTGCATCTGAATGCGCCCCCCCTAAACTTAACAGAGAAATCGGCGCTCTTGCATACTATAGTAATATTTTCTAGTACTGTATATTTTTATGATTACTCTATATACTTTTATAAGTAGCTGACGTTCCACTGCTTATTAAAATTTTATAATCAAGTAATACTAGAAATACTATTCTAAAAATACACAAATCACACTTATTTCTGTAAGTTGGCCACCTGTCTAAGTTGGCCACTTTTGGATGGAACCGATGGTGGCCAACATAGACAGGTTTCACTGTATCTTGCTTAAGAGCGATTAAAACCCCGGTATCCCTCTTGCATATGCCATTAACAGTAAGATCAAAATATGACGCATTTGATATATTTATGTAGACAGCAATGTTGCGATGACACTACATGAAATTTTCTCACATGTGCGTAAGTTTTTCAAGAAAACGAAAACGATAAAGTGAACCTGTTCAAATTTGTGTGAGAGTTTACTTTTATTTTTATTTTATTTATTTATTTATTTATTTATTTATTTATTTATTTATTTTTTTTTTAAATGTTAGAATTACTTTGCTGCGTAATATTCTTGAAACATTCTTTCTCACAACACATTCTTCAGAAGTATCGTACAAATGTTTTCGGTCTTGAGGCCTGAAACCTGGAGACTTTTTTTTCTGTTGTATATATATTTTTTAAACCAATGTTATTTCGACTGATACCCAAGCAAACTTAATGGCAACTAGAAAATTTAGAAACTGGAAAGCGATCGGTTTTCAGGGTTAAAATGACAGTGAATTCTTGATACGTACGTGGGTGCCAAAGATATTTTAAATTCGAAGTAGACAGCACGCCGAAAAAAACAAAAAAATGAAAGTTCAAGTAGATTTCAGGGGACGTGTTTGTACCCGTGATAGTACCGATTCCGCGTTGCTCTGAGGGAGTTTCTACTGTGTTAAAATTATGAATATCAATGTTTAATTATCACTAAGTAATGGGCATTTGAATAAGTTTGGAACATATATCACTGTATGTATTCAAAACTTTTAATGTCTACTCTGACATATTATAATCAATTCTCTATAAAATAAATAATAAAATGTCATGTTTAGTTAACAAACTATAGATATAGACAATTTTCATGACACTGTTGCTGATTATGGTCGAAAAATCCGGAAGATTTGAATCTGTTATGAATACATTAATTTATATATAAATACCATACTATTTTCAAAATACACATACATTTGACATGTTTATGTTAGTGTTATAATTAAACATCTCTCACATTAATTGCATGTATTACTTCAGACTAAAACACAAATAAAACTTGGGGATAAATTCTCCTGAACAACTAACAGTTTTATACTCCTTGCCAGCTCTAATGTAATTATTTTCGTGGTTGTTTTTCTTTGTCGCCTGTGGGTGCTCTCAGTCAACGTTAAACTCTGCGATACTGTGGTTATATGCCTGTCCATTGCTGTTTCTCAGCGTCTCCCTATCCTTAACTATTTCCCGTACCTTCATTAGTGAACTGGACCACCACTGTCTTGAGGGGTTTCACCCAAGCAGACGTAGAGAGTTACTGACAAAGTTGAAACTCTTTTGAAGTCTTCCAGTGTGGGTACATTCACAAGAGAAAGATGAAAAGAAAAAAAAAGTTCGAAACTGAGCTTCTGACCATCTCTTTCATGGTTGGATTAACATCTATGAACTTAATTCTCTAGACCTCGCGTCTATACTCCAAAACTTCGTTACGGACATAGAAACTAATGTCGAAGAATTAACTAAAATAAAATTTGTTACAATGTAAGAAATCTAGAAAGTTTTAATGATAACATGTAAAACACATGTATTTCAATGTGTTTACACTTTACACACAAATCACATTGTTTTCAGTGACAAAAAGTTATTATTATTATTATTATTATTTCTATTTTTTAATATTTAAGTGACTAGGAGTTTGCTTAGCTGAGGACTAAAATTTATCTTTCAAGATTCAGAGGAGGTAGAGTGAGGGCAAGAGTCGGTTAATAATTAAACTGTTGTAAAATTGAATGATATTGTTTTCAACATACATTTGTACGAGAGTTTGGAAATTGGGGGCTCGAAAAATGTCATTTTAATTTAATCTCAATCCTCCCTGAGAAGAGCTTTTCTTTTCTTTTCTTTCTTTCTTTTTTCTTTCTTTTTTTTCATGCCATGATCTTGACTGCTAGTGTATATGAGGCGTTCCGAGTAGTAAAGGCGTAGTCAATAAAAGCTTGTTTCCTGAAAATACAACAAAGATAAGTGCAATCAGAAGGGCTTGATTCACAACGAAATTAATTTTCAATATTTCGAGTTCCTGAATACAATTAACTGACTTCAAGAAGGAACAAAGATTCGCAATCTTTCTTTAGAAAGAAAGAAAAAAAAAAGAAAGGAAAGGAAAATAAAAACCCTGATTTTCAAGGTGCCGGTATGCCTTACCGTTGCGTACCACCAGAAAAGCTCTCTTTTATATATATAATAGATTTTCTCAAGCCATTTTTGGATGAAGTCTGTCCAACTCTTTCATAACAATATATGTTAAGCATTTCCTTCTTTTTTAAGTTGTGTTCATGCTCGCCGACTACGTGGGTGCTCCGGGGCTCCTGCACCCACACAAATAATCTTGTGGGTGCGACGCACCCACAACAGTTTTAGTTTGAATCCGGGTTTGAACTCGTTTCTCTTGCGTTTAAGTCAGCCGTGTTACCGAATGAGCTAGGGCAACCTCAATTTATCCATATAGTACCGGTATATTTTACTTTATCACAGCACAGTCCTTTATGACTGTGTTCATAAAAGATTTTAACTGAAAATAAAAAATTAAATATCAAGACTTTCCTGAAAACATATAGGCTAACACGTCCCGCCATTGATATGCACCCACATAAATTTTTGGAAAGTCGGCGCCGTTGGTTGTGTCCCTTTTAAACCAAAGCGTTCACAGAAGTGATTTCCTTGATTCCCTCGTCTGATCCTTGGTAGAGGCATTGTCTTCTGATAAAAATCCGAGTAGTGTTCACATCCAACTTTAAGCTGTAGACTCCATCTAAAAAGAGACGTTATTCTTTAGTCAATCAATTTTCCTAGTTCGGTCTTTGTATGTGTACTTTGTATTCTGTATTATGGGTTTGCTGCTTAAATCCTAGTCTGTCATTTTCTATTTTTATGTTATTTATCTTAAAATAGAACAATTTCTCGGCAGATATTTTCTAATAAAATGTGTGTATTTCTCCGTTTAAACTTTTATGTATTTCTTTTTACTGTAAATAAACGCATTATTACAATTCTGTAGTAAATTCTGATTGGTTTCTCTTTTTCCTTTCAGGTAATAATGTTTCTCTGTATCAACACTACAGTATATTCTCTATCAAGTAATTGTAAGTAAATAGGTGATCGACATATTTTTCATTTAAATTAATATTGTTAGTGTATGAACTATATGATAAACATACACTAAAATCTTGCTTTAAGTGTCTTACAAAAAGTGTTTTTATATGTTTCATACTTACGTTTAAAAACTCAAAATCGCTCAGTTTTCCCTAGGAATTTATATCTAACCACACTTACAGGAGTAAATGGCATCAACATGTAGCTGGTGTTACCATTACCAAAAGTTAGCATCTTGTTATATTCACCATAAGGAGAGCTGATCTCTTTTCCCTAGAATAGTGTTCTTGACTTTCGAAGAAAAAAAATGATTTTGTTTGTGTGCAGACTATATGTATATTATTTCCATTTGGCTCCTTGTTATACCTAGGTAGATGTAAAAAAATTCACCAAAATAAGTTTCTGGTATAAAATCTATTAAAATATTAATCTTCTGCTAGTAGTTTTTTTTCGTACTTAATACGGGTAGCTACTTTTAATGAGCTTTCCTCCAGCTCCGTCTTTCATCGATTTCACATTCAGATTTCTCTCTTTCATGTGTCCGTATTTTCACCTCTTCTTAAGGCTTTCTTTTCTTCGTTTTCCTTCAGTTTCCGTCATCATTACATCCCCTCCCTCCACACGTAGTTCTTACTATTCTAATAAGAATAACAGCCTAACCATTTTAGTCGTCTCTCTCGTATATCTTTTTCTTTAGGTTTCCTATTTTTACAGTACCCTTTATTCATTCATTCCTGATTTTGTCCTTCCTAGTTACTGCATACATTCATCCGAGCATTTGTATTTTCCTCTTCTCTGATTTTATTCGAGTTCATGTTCAAGAGTACTGTTTTCGTACATCGTTCATTATTACTGTTCTGAGACTTTCCTTCAGTTAAATTTATACCTTCTTATCGCAAAAAAAAAAAAAAAAAAAAAAAAAAAACCTTGTTATTTATACATCCAAATTTTTCATATCCATTTGTTCATAGAGCTCATGTGGTTCGGATCCCAGCTCAAGACATTTCTTTACCCAAAAGATCTCGTAGATTTCTTGCTGTAGCTCTTCTTTTACCTTTGAAAGGTTTACCAACCGGTGAACAGCACAATTGTCAAGAACACGTTTTTTGCCGCAACCCTTACGATCGAACACTTGTTTCGTTTCTTCATATCGCTTAATGGTTTGGGAACACACTTTTTACTAATGTTCAAAATGTCAGGTATCTCTCTCTCATACACTTTTGCGACCTTTTCTTAAACCAATAATCTACCACTTGGGATTGAAACACTACGGTAACTTTGGTCTTTTCGAAAGAAATACTGCCCTTCTCTCCGATTAAATATAGTTGTCGCATGAAAACACAAATTGACTGCTTATGTGTTGGCCTGTGCAGTTTTGTGCTATGGATAACAGATAGCAATGTCATCAAATTTATGAAATTTTAAGACAGATGACAGTTTTATTGGGTACTCGTGAAGAACCGTGAAAATCAGATTTTTGCGACAGATTTTGAAGCTTAAAAAATCGATTAATGTTGGAATTACTTGCACACGGATAGATTCTTAGCAGAAAAATGAATATTTTTCTATTTTGACACATCTTCTTATTTAACTATTGCGTATTTTTGTTTGATACTAATCTTTGACTTCGGCTCATGGGGCACGTTCATTTTCGGCAAATTATTCAAGAGTAAAATGTCCCATCTAAAGTCGGAGAAACCATCAAAACCAATTCAAAACAGCGTTTCGTTATGTAAAACGACTTTCAGAATATATAATTATTTTTTTAATAAAACGACAAATGTGACTGTAACAGTCGAAAAACATTTTTTAAAGGGTGATCTTATATTTTTGAGCGATACAGTACTTCGCCATCCAATATTTGAAACACGAAATTTCTTTTGTATTAGATAAGATTTATCTAATATTTATACTATTTTCTCTCTCAAAACTAGTATTTGAAATGGATAATGGTACTAACCTACTAGCAGATCTTTCCTATATTAAATTCTGTAACCATGTGAAAACGCAAGACAAACTTTTTCCCTCTCTTTTATTTATTTTATTTAATCAGAGGAAAGTGGTACACAGCATATACGGGAAAATCCAGGGCAGCTTTCCAAGAGACTTATACAACAAAAAATAAGATAAAAACAGCAAAGAGCATCTTGGGACTACGTACGTACATAGCAGGGCCCCATATTGAAAAGCGTTTGTGTGTTATGCCTGCTTGGCATAGAATTTCCCTTTCTGCTGGATATGTGTGTGTGCGAGGACTGGCCTGCATACCTCTGTCAGAGTGGATCTCAAAGACGAAATGAATAGAGGAATTGTTGTAGACATTGATGTCAGCTGCTCTTTCAGTTTCTCGCGTTCACAACACACGCTTCTTTTCATGTTATGTTGGCTTTAACACGCACTAACAAGGCTTCCTCTGTGGATCTCCTTTCGTTGCTTCTGTACGCCCATGTACTTATGTGTGCGTGTACATACCCATTCCAATACCACCACTTACTGAAAGCATTGGGATAGGGAAGATGGTTTCCGGGATCGGAAATTATCCCAAACATAATGTTAGTATTAGAAATGAAAATATTTATATGGAGATCAAATTTTAGGTATTCTCCCTCAGGGACCGTCATTTCAGGTTTCGTTTTGGGGGCGGAGGAAAGATTCTTCTTCAATATGAATAGAGTTTCACATTTTGCGTTTATGTATTACTATACAATTGATTAAAAAAAAAATACATCTCAAGCTCAGGAGAGGCAGTTTCAGTCCTACTGTCCCTCAGATGACGTCCCTATCAATAAGTGACAAAAAGAAGCCTTTGGGAACAGGAAAATCACATTTTGTTGGTGTTAAAAATAAAAGTGTGGTTGTTTGTGTGTGTGTGTTGGGTATAGTGTCCCTTTTCAGCATTGAGACTGTATGAGACGTTAAGGTGAAGCCCGAAGCTCCGTAATGTGATCAAATTTTAGTGCTCTTCCACCGGGAATCGAACCTGAGACTACGTGCATTGCAGGTGTGCGTACTAGCCACTAGACTAGCGAAAACGGCTTTAAAAAGTCGTGCTAAACACTCTGTTGTACAGTGCAAAACCGTGGGTATTACCCAAGTACAGTGAAAAACTACTGCGAAGTGCTGCTGTAAAGAAGAATGAGGAAAAGTGTTCTAGGACTAGTTAAATGGAGAAGGAAACCAACGAAAAACTGTTGGTTTAAGTTGAGCGTAGAAGAACAGTACTAATGATAGAGAAGAAAAACGGATTGAGAAGAAATTATCTTGTTAGGAACACTGTGATAGAAGGGAAAATAAGGTGAAGAAATGCAACTTGATGGATTGTATTGAAGAAAATAATTCTTCGTCAAAATGGGAAGATTAGCTGAGGACCGTTGCGCTTGAAAGATTCTCAATTTGTGGTGCAACATTCCACTTTTGAGAGATAATTTGTGCGTGCTGTATTTACTGGTTAGCCATTTTATTACTGTTTAATATGAAGGCTAAGTGGATTATACCTATCTATGCTGGGGGCATAATGCAAGAAATAAAGCCCTCAAAGCAATTATCTGGTAATCAGATATTGTTGGGAATCAGGGACGTACGGAAGGGGGGGGGACACGGGGGTCCGGACCCCCCCGAAATTTCGACTTTTTAAAAATTTAGCCTAATTTTAGGGGCAATTTTAGCAATTTTAATATAAAATAGCTTCATATTTAGTTTGAACCCCCCCCGAAATAAATTCCTGGGTACGCTACTGTTGGGAATAGTCATTATAAGTAATCTTATTCATTGCTGAAAATGTGCAATGATTCACTAACGGCGTGTTTGCCCATGTTTCTTTGTAATTTTGCTAGGAAATCTTAGTAATCTCAAATTAACACTACAGTCATTTTTTCTTTTACATATGTAGAGTTTTGAGATTTGAGGTGTATTATGTGAAGATTCAAAATTTAGATAACTACCAGAACAAAATAATAACTGCAGGCGACTTTTTTAAATTTTTACATGTTAAAATGTACCCCTACCTGCTGGTCTAATTACTGGCGCGTGCACCTTTTGTGCCCGTGCTCTCGGGATCGATTCCAGGTGGAAGAGCACAAAATAATTTCACAAGCATTCACTTTCATTAGTAGTCCGTCTCCTTTAGCCTAAAGGACACAATCGTAGGACGTTAAACTAAAAGATGATTTAATTTCATTTTAAAGTATTTAGAAGAATGAATGAATGAAAGATAGTAGAATTTGAGGAAGTATGTTGAGCCGAATTTTGGAGTACATGTTGAACACGCTTTGTAGTCCATTTCTACTGTATTGAGTTCCAGACTTTATAGTCAACGTGTATGATTTTGGTGTATTATAAATTCAGCGTGTTTCACGAAGCAAAATTACTTTCGAAAAGTAGGATACGTATAAAATACAATGGGTAGTTCAATCAGGAAGATAACGGTTATATTTCTTGTCTATATTGTTCCCGTCTTTTTTTTCTGTTTTTTAATGACCTTGGTGAAGCAGAGTGAGAATGAAAAAAGCAATCGTGTTGGCACAGTTGCAGATTAGACAGTAACCACTGAAATAAAGAACAAAATAAATATATCGGTGGAGTTAAAAAAATACAGACACACACACACACACACACACACACACACACATATATATATATATATATATATATATATATATATATATATATATATATATATATATATATATATATATATATATATATATATATATATATAATGAAAAGGGGGAGATTGAATCATCAGGATGCTGGTAGGGGATCACGGGATGCTGAGAGATTGAATGGTAGAGATTTGGTGTTATACAATCAGTTGCAGGGGACCCAGAAACTACACCACAATCGACTTCTATTCAAATTCTAACAGAGGAGGCAATGAAAAATAAAAAGGGAGAGTGAAAATATAGATGAAAACGGAATAAGATATAAAGAATCTGATAAAGAGGGGGAAGGATAGAGTATACAGTGTTGACAGATACAAAAAAGAAAATACACTTTCTACAGTGCTGCATATCTACATACACATACACAGAAGAAAAGCAAATGTAGATTTTGTTTAGACGATAGATATGACAGTAGTTTAACAAATGTGTCATTAATAGAAAGTGAAACGTATAGAAATATAGGTTTGATTGCAAGACTCGCAAAGGATTTCAAAAGAATCATAGATATGTTTCAATCATTTACTTTGCATGTGTCCCATCGAAACTTTAATACGTATATGTCCTAAAAATAGTGTGCGAATTGTATCAAATACACTTGTGAAATTGAAGATATACAGTCAAATTTGCGAACTGAAATTAAGTAAAATTATAACTTAACGTCCTACATATACACCTTTTAGACTAAAGGAGTCAGATGGTTATTGACAGTGGAATGTTACGAACGAATTGTTGAAAACGAAAATGTGAAAAGAAACGGAAGGTTCTCGAGAAAACTCACGGCACGATGTTGTACACTACAAACATGACTTAGAACCGAACCAGCGATCTCTTGCACCAAAGATGAGTCTTTTACCACTGAACTATGGTTTTTTCCTGGAAATGACTAAGATTTCTGACTTTTAAACAGGGTCAAAACTCTCCACACGAATTTGAATCAATCTGCCATTATCAATTTCATTCTATCATTTTTAAGATACAGGTTTATTCAAAACCTTGTTTTTCTTTGTCTTACCTCTGTGCATGAGGTCCTTGGTTCGATTCCAGATTGTACCAAGTTAACTTTATGGTGGACAAACATCGTGTTCGTGGGTTTTCTCGGGGTTCTCCCGTTTCCTCCCACTTTCTTCATTCCACCATTAATTGCTCACCATCACCGTCTTTTTTAGCCTTACCGGCATAACCGTGGGACGTAAAACTTAAAAAAAATCATTTCATTTCATTTTCTTTATTTCTTCCTACCTTTCTTTGTATATGTTATACTAAATGATAAAATTGACTATGCGGATTTAGTAAGAAAATTCCATTTTGAAGTTCCACATTCATGAAACGTCTGGTCGAAATAAGTGCTGTGCTATTTTGTAATGCAGCTATAACAAATATTCTTAAAAAGTAATTTCTAGTACGGATGTACGTATATCCGATAGGTTTTTGATAACTGGCTCACTTGTAAATACTTTTTGTAATTCCTTTAAAAAGATAACGGAATGGATTATGTCTAAGTTTGATATATCTCTTATGTAGAGTGTATATATATAATATTGTATCTACAGTATAACTTCAATTATTCGAACTCTAGTCACCCGGATCGGCAAATAGCTAGATCGATATTAAGAAACTTTAAAAAAAAAAAAAAAAAAAAGAGAGAGAGAGAGAGAGAGAGAGAGTAAGAGAGATCTTACCGAAATTCTGAACTGTATGTATCACAACTATGGGATCTTAAACTAAAGGTTTTATTTAATTTTTCTTGTGTTAAACGAAGGCTGCAGCAATCTGGTATAATTTCATTACATGTTCCAAACAAATTGCCGAAAGAAAATTGATAAGGAATGGATGGAATTTTACCGGTAACATTTCAGTGATACCATGATACCATGATATTCCTCCATCACTGACAGGTAAGTTGATGCAGTTTGAGAAACTAAAATACAGTACGA
The DNA here is from genome assembly GCF_964235325.1 of Thermobia domestica. Classification (NCBI taxonomy): domain Eukaryota; kingdom Metazoa; phylum Arthropoda; class Insecta; order Zygentoma; family Lepismatidae; genus Thermobia; species Thermobia domestica. The sequence goes on along the minus strand of NC_137463.1, from coordinate 175,182,898 downwards.
TCCTCAGCGAATCTCTTCATCTGAAAGTGGCAGTTATTCCTCCATTAGTTGTCGCCATAATTGCGCTAGTAATACATCTTTATACACATGCTCTACTTGAAATTTTGTGGGAATTAAGTAAGTCCAGAAAGATACGACCTGATGCAGATCAATATATATCTAAAACTAAATAAAGAAATACTACATGTACAAACACCATGTGCGTGAGTTTTCTCGGGGTTCTCTCATTTCTTCCCATGTCTTGCATTCCATCATTTAATTCATTATCATCATCATGATGGGGCGGAAGTTCATTTTTTTTCTGGTATTGCGGACACGATGCCCATCAAATATTACACATAATATTACACTTTATTTTGAAACCAAACAATTTTAAAGTGCTTATTTCTGCATATTTTGCCAATTATCAGCTTGTAAGTCATTTTCTTCTAAATTTCGGTGATTTTTTGTTGTCATTTTTCCTAAGTTTCGGTAATTTTTCATTATTGTTAATTTTTTAGTCAATCTTTTAATTTTGGTAATATATTCGAGACTGCACATTTTCTCATAAGATGAAAATCTACACAAGCACAAGAAAGAAGATCTAAACTACAGATATTAGTCTTTGCTTTTATGTTGTCAATACAATGGTTATGTATTGCAACCACATGTGTGGTAAGGGGAGAACCTGGAACTTTCATTTTCATGAAGTATTTACAAAATTATTTGTGTGTGTGTGTGTGTGTTTAATATTTTTAAAATTATTTCTGACGTTTAGATTTGTTTCTTTTTCGACGGTCTGTATCTTGGTGGAAAGAAGCAGCATGTCTAGGAAATCCCTCTCCACCGAATGTATTCCTGATTTCCACTTTCCAAGTTTTCATATACAATTTGTTAATTCTAAATAATAATTACACGATTTACTTGGAAGCATTATTCCTTAATGTTTATAGTAACGTGCAGGACGTAGAAATACATCATGCTACATATAGTAGGCCGAAGTGCGGGAAATAAGTGCACTTTACGCTGAATAATGAGTTTTGTTTTAATCATTAAATTCTTTAAATTTATATTTTATTTCGTTATTTTGATTTAAAATCAAACTTGCACATTTCAAGTGAAGAAACTACCATATTTTTTCTGATATCGCGAACACGATGTCCATCATTTGGTATGTTTGTTGTATTCCTTTAAAGTTACATTTAAAAATTTAACAATAATTTTCACAATTGATAGGCCATTTTTCCATGAGTTTAAAGAGCATTTTGTAGGTCATTTATCCACAGGGGCAATGTATATATTTTTTTTAGTTCATATCCCTTATCCTCGTAAAAATCTAAAACCATTCGAAGTTAAAAAAAAATAAACCTAAATCACAGTGCTAAGTCCAAGTGATCGGGAGTTTTGTCCAATATGATATTTAGGTAAGCTAGCATAGTTAAAAAAAAAAAAAAAAAAAACTTTGCAGCTTAAAAATAGTTTCACAGTTCATATCTATTTCATCAGATTGTGTACTCTTCAGGCCTTTCACGGCTCTCAGGGAACCCTAGTTTATTGGTTATGTTAAAAAAGAAAAGCAAAAGAAAAAACTTAGAATACAAAAACGTGGTTTATCTTATAAATGAAATTTCTAGTGTTACGTTCTACGTTTATGTCCTTTAGGCTAAATGAGATGGACAATTTATGAATGTAAGAATTGGTGGAATGTGAACGTGGGAGAAAACGGGAGAACGAGAAAGCTTATGGACACGATGTTATCTATAACAAACTGACATGGTTTGGGATAGAACCAGATATCCATCGCACCAGACGTGACCCTAGGTAAAATGGGTTTATGTATGTTGATATTGAACTAATTTCATAAATATAATGAATATTGAACTAATTTCTTTTAATTCTAGCTTACATGTGAGAATGTTTAACTTACTTGATGGTCATACTAAAGGCAGCAAATATCATCAGGAGCATTCTGCCAACACTGGCTGGTCAGTTCCCACAGACTTGAAAAGCTAACCTCTTCCTCTTGACACTCAGCTAATCGCTTACTTTTGACGTAGGACTTAACCCATTCGTACTACTCATGAATTGTTCCCTTCCCTTCCACAATACCTTCTGAAAGCTTGGTGGTTCATGTATGCTTGAAATGCCAAATTCCCTCCTTTTTCACTTTTGTAAATAAAATTAATAGCCTAGCTATGAAGTAGATCACTCTCGACTCAGTCCATCCATTTACAGCACGCCCCATCAATTTTTATTTTCAATGAAGTCTCTAGTGAAAGCAAAGATATCCTAGAAATGAAAATACTTTTTATAAGGAAGAGAAACTAATGCCAAGTGAAGAAATAACTGTGTTCGAATTCGTCAAAATAGTTTATAATAGAACAAATGACAAGTTCCACTTGATTAAAATAGCAAGATACGCGATTATCTCTAGCCAACTTTCTTCACATAATGCTCTTTTAGAAAAGTAAAATGAAAATTCGCCAGCATTGACTGATATGCGGGCCCAAATTTCTCTGCTTTCGGGCTGGGACCCAAGTTGCCAACTCTGCACTCGACAAGGTTCATGCTCTACATATGCATTTTAACCATTTAGTATCCCACGTAAAATGCTCTTTTAATAGTTATGTCTTAGAGGCTTAAAGCAACAGATAGATATTTACAATTGAATGATGATGAAAGAATAGGTAAAATTAATAGAGGGGATGGAAATGAGGGAACCCCAATGATACAAGTAAACGACGAAACAGTGTTGTGTTAGTAATTCGATTCATAGCAATTGACTTCGAATCGAACCAAGGATGTACTCTGTACAAGAAATGAACGGACACTTCTTAACGTGAACTTTTATTAATAAGTTGCGTTTGAGTTTTTGTTTTATGTGTGTAATACCGAGGTTATAAAGGAAAGTATCTACTATTAATGTGGACTCTGAACCACGACCGAGGCTAAAATCCTGTGCAGTTGGTGGGTGCGTAGACGATCATGCAAGATCAACCCCACCACATCTCGTCTCCAGGAGAACTTAATTACAGTACCATGCCAGCGGCCCTCTTTATTACTATTATTATTATTATTATTATTATTATTATTATTATTATTATTATTATTATTATTATTATTATTACTACCACCACTACTACTACTACTACTACTACTACTACTACTACTACTACTACTACTACTAATAATAATAATAATAATAATAATAATAATAATAATAATAATAATAATAATAATAATGGAGATAAGAGACTTAGGGATCTGTCTCCATGATTAGATTTAAAACGGAAACACTTCTCATAATTATGTTCTACAGTTTTACCTTTATCTAAAGGGCCGAAGCAATGGCTTATTGATAGAACGTTCACCTCTGGTGCGTAGGGTCCCTGGTTCGATCTCAACTCACAGCAAATGGCCTTTGTGGTAGACAAACACCTTGTCCGTGGGTTTTCTCGGCGTTTCTTCGAACTTTCTTTATTCCACTATTTCACTCATTCTCATAATTACCGTCTCCTTTAGCCTACTAGGTATAATTGTAGGAGTAAAACTGGAATACTTCATTTCATTCTTACTTTTATCTATCCTAGGTACTATTTTATATTTATATAATATTTTGCATTCGAAAGTCGATTGTCCAGAAATTGTATCCAGCTTAAGTAGAGGAACTGTACCAAAAGTGGGCCCCCATTTTGTTTTTTCCATATATCTAAGAAAATATCGGTCAGAAAAAAATGCTATTCAGGCTGAAAATAATATGATATGTAATTGCTTTGCTTGTTTCTTCCCATAACAATCAAGGAAAAAATAGGTTGAGAAAAAATGGATTTTCATATGGACTGCATTTTCGGCATTCGAAAAAACTGCTCCAAAACCGGGCCCCTTTAAATTTAGATAAATTACACAAAGCGAAAACCTGTATTACTTAAATGAGTTACGTATTTAAGCTAAAAACAACATCCTAAACACTGGGGATTGAATTAAAATGAAATATGAATGTTTAAAAGACTTTATTAGAAGAAATTGAAACAAATTCCGAAAAGTAAAGAACACACTAAAATTGAACTTAAAACTTAAATATTCCACATTCTAGTGGCCGAAATGCAATCTGAAAGTCTTTTCCTTAACTCCAGCACAACCTTTCAAATAGATTAAACTTATAAACTGAAAATGTCTAAACTTAAATATTCCACATTTTACTGGCGGAAATAGCAAATCAAAAAGTCTTTTTTTTTTCCTTTTTAAGCTCCAGAACAATCTTTCAAATAGACTAAACTTGAAGACAGAAACTTTCAAAACTGAAAAAATTAATATTCTACTGGTAGAAATCAGAAATCTAAACATCTCTCTTTCTCCAACCTATTTATTTGGCATTAAAAAAAATAATCAAACTTCAGAACCAAAACTTCCAAATTAAACGTGATAAGTGAAATGTTTCACAAAGTTAAGATTTCTACTGGCAAAAGTCACAAATATAAATGACTTTGTCAGTCTCCTCACAATCTACATGGGCCCACTAAGAGCACATGACACAATGGACCCAGAGTTCAACTCTCGTATCACTCGAAAAATTTTCATTGCAGAACATGCAGGTGGCATCGTCATCCGTGGACGATGTTTTCCCCGGTGGAACGTTTAAAGTTGAGAATATTGTTGATGCTTCCTTATATCAGAGATTGAGCCACAATCAAAATCGTCTTCCTTGGTTCTTTCTTTCACCTTCGGTGGTGTCTTTTACTTTCCTGGATCATAGGATCTTGATAATGACTTGACACTATCATGCCCTCGACCACGATATTGTGTTATTAGTTTCGGCTTTGTTTTGGGTATTTTGGTCCTCTTGAAAATTGTAAATAAATTGCACGAATCATGAGAATTTGGTATGAAACATATCTTTTACTTTTGCACAACATAGTAGGGGCTCGCTTTAGGATTGACAAGGGGGCCCACTTTACGACCATACATGTTTCTACTTTCGCTGCAAATAATTTGTCACTCCTACGTCTAAATTACTAGCTAATTACATAGAACATACCTCTTACTATTAAGATTAAATAAATAAATAGTTGGCTCACTTATCTCTTTATTACCTATGGAAAACAATGCTTGCTCGTCGGAGCTTCAAAACTTTCCACTGCATGAAAACTCGTCAGATGTTGATTGCAGAACAAAGGATTAACTGATCAACACAGGAACTAGCGCTGCATGTAACAGTAACGGTAAACTAAAATTCAGCTTATTTCTAGGATTCTACGCCAATACCCGGAGCAACAATTGAAGGGGCCCGCTTTATGGACCCGGGCCCGGGTTTGGTACAGTTCCTCTATATCAATTCCGTCAGCTAAAACACGGAACATGAATAATAATTTCTTTAGTATCAATAAATCACGCACTGACATAATAACTAAGTCACCGATAGTAAGAATCAGTGCTGCCTACAATAACACAGTCAAATTATGTCCAAAAATGGATGTATGTACAAACAACATCCGAACATTTAAAAGAGATGTTATAGATATAATGAAGCAATACGCCAAATAAGTAAACAACTAATATTGGTAATCAACACATTATTGGGAATATTATACTTTTACTGTAGTAAGAATTATGTATAGTCGAACACTGTAATTGGGATCTATCCTGTTGTGCTCTAGATTTGTTGTGCAATAGATTTTGTGTGTGTTTTCTATGAAAGGGATAACGATACAATGGATGATATAGTAACATGCCTGCTTCAAAACACAATTACTCCAGGTCAGCTTCAGACCTTGTCTTACAGTTTTTAACATCTTAGTGTTAGATATCTAATTTGTGTTCAAAAGTTTACTGTGTATGATGATGTCGACAACAATGGTGAAACATAACATAAGCTCTGCTGGCAACCTTTGTACATCAGAAAACAATTTCTTCTATTGTAATGACATTGTAGGAAAATTTGAGTTCTCCAATTGAACCAGCCAACCATGGCCAAGTAATATAAAAGACGTGAGGGTGCTGCTCCAAGGGGTGTCTTGCCTTTTCCCCCTTCTCCCTGTTCCACACACACACACACACGAACACCCATATGGGATGAATGTGGTGAGATTCTTTATGGCACCGTCACTTGGACCGTTCTTCAGACAATACATTTTGATTTAGACACAAACTACCTCTTTCGGCAGTTTCCAATGTAGCCAATTCTATCTTCATATTTCTCCAATTTTCTCAGTGATAATACCATTTGCATAGGCTGTTTTTACTTTTACTTTAGAAATTGTTTGATTATTGGTAGTAACTAAGAGAAATAATAAATGCATATTATTGAAGCTCGTAAATTGAATAACGACCTTGTCTGATGTTGATAGAGACTCTTATTTCGGCGTATGAATTTTGACAGCAAGTTTAGTATTAGTTTAGTATCTTTATTTATGATGCATCAGTTAATATTGTAACAATCATAATGATATTCTCGGTTAAAATTTGACTGAGAATGTAACATTTCTGGATGTAAATATCGAAAATCAACCTAGATAAAGTAACGAAAATCGATGCAATATTACAAACGAAATATCAAAATCCTATATCTGACCTGTATTAATCTTCTTAGGTTTTTATCATAGATAGTCTTTTAATGCTGTGGAGTACCCACGCTACATTTATTTATTTAACTCATTGATTTATATGAAAAATTATTTTTCTGTTTTCTTTTCTGTTAAAATGGAATTTTAATTATGTAATTTTATCGATTTCTTCTTCGTATTTAGATGCCCTTCTCTTTTTCAAACTGTATTTTTTTTATTATTACTTAACTAAATTTGATTATTAAATATTAAACTTACGTATATATAATAAAAAATTAATTTTGATGAAACAATGCACTTTAAATAGATTTGAAGAAGAAGAAAATAGAATGAAACCATTAAAATTCTATTTCATCACAAGAAAAAGCAGGAAAATAATTATCTAGTATATAAATGAATGGCTTCTTCTTTCTCACCTCAACCATAGGTTGGTAGGCAACATGGAAATTTTAAAACTTTTTTTTCTCTCCCTTGGGAGAGCTGTTTCATACTTAGAAAAGATCTCTTCTTCGTAAGTGCACCTAAATATTCTATCCTTGGTCTTCCTCTTCCTGGTTTTGCTTCTGCCTTTCTCTCTATCAACACGGTGATCCAATCGGAATGCCGAATAAGATGACCAGGTTTTGCTTCTGCCTTTCTCTCTATCAACACGGTGATCCAATCGGAATGCCGAATAAGATGACCAAGCATGCTGTTTCTTCTTTTTCCTATTATCTTCATGATCTGTCGTCCTTCATTAGCTTCTTTTAATACGTCTTCGTTCCTTTTCCATTTGGTCCATGATACGCGCAGCATTCTGCGCCAATATCACATTTCAAATGCTTCTAGCTTGGATATTTTCGCTTCTCTCAATGTCCACGTCTCTGATTCGTATAGCGCCACGCATCATACCAGAGTCTTAATAAATCGTTTTCTAATGTCCAACGACACACAAACAAATATGGCGCAGGTATTCACATCGATAAGTGTTTAAAATCATGCTCCCTTCAAAATAGATTTTAGATTTTGCTTTCCAGCTGTTTTGATTATGTTAGTTACTTTTAGGATCACTGCAGAAGTTGTGTTTCCGTTATTCAACCATACAAGACCATTTGACTAATTGTAGACTCTAAACTAACTAACTGTAACGTTTGGAAGCTCAAATAATCAGGGTTATTTGGTTTTGAATGACATGCGTTCTGTATTCAAAGACTTACAAATTATAAGCTTATAGACATCTTTACAAAGTGGTGGCATTAAAATTCAGTGCATCCATTCAGTAGGATATTATTATTATTATTATTATTATTATTATTATTATTATTATTATTATTATTATTATTATTATTATTATTATTATTATTATTATTATTATTATCCTCAATGAATAATTAGTAGGCTATATATAGACATTTGACGTAACGATTTCCGAAATTCTGATTCCCAATGATAGCAAAGTCTTTTCAGCCTTGTTTCAACGTTATGAGGTAATATGGAATTCAGAATGACTTAACACTTCAAGTGCCAATCTCCAAAGTGAGATGTTTTATTCTTGAGCCAGCATCGTGCACTGGCGTCCTGAAAAATACCAACGTGTGCATAACATATATGCACCCAGTAATTTACCAAGTATACATAAAATACTCATGGCTTAAAGTATTAAAAGAAATAATAGAACCCGAGGTGAAAAAGTATAGAGTGTCAATTTTTTACAATGGGAGCAGGCATTCTAATCAATCACAGATCACTTGAACGAGCTATCTGGCGGGCACTCAATAAACAGTTTACTAATGTTCTGAAGGAAAGATCCAAAAGAATTGAAGGCTTTTCCCTTCCTTAAGAATAAATTAATTCTGTATCAATTTTCAGTTAACTATTTTCTGGCATATAGGTTTGGGACGTTCTAAGAGAAGACCAGAGACAAGGAACTCAGATATACGTTAAGACACCATGCTGATAGTGATATAACTTACGTTACTAAGTGTCCATTGTTGGGAATAAAATTTGGTCACTGTAACTATAAAAGAGTTGCTTGAATAATGCTCAAGAGAATCATTTGGTTCCAAAATCATTCTTAGGTATAGTATTTCTTCGTTAAAAAATATTAAAACGTAATATGAATAATAAATCCTAATCTCCAAATGTACTGTACACATTAGACCCTAACGTTTACCAGTGAATATTTAGTAACAAATGAATTCTGTTGGCAACATTGCAATAGTTTCCGTCTATTTCTCACTACTTTTTTTTTTTTTTTTTTTGCCCCAATAATATTCTTTGGTTGTATTCCTATATACGCTCCAACAGTCACTTCTGAATTACTGTTATTTATAACATTCACTTGGATATGTATGGAGTCTTCTGTGTTTGTGCATGAAATCGGAAAGGACAGAACCTCCCCTACTTGTCTTTGGTTTGGTTCCCTCCAAACCGTCTCTCCTCTAGAAAAGAGCTAAATTTACCTCTCCCCTGGCCCACAACCCTCTCCCTTTTTGCTCTACGAACATATCCAAAACTGAAGCATTGGTCTTCATGTGATGTGGCCAAAAAGCCGGCGCCACATATGTCATCGACAATCATCGATTTTGCCGCTCGAGCAGACTTTTTCCTCGTTTTCCATTTCTTCTTTATTTTTATCAAATTTTCTTTTTGTGTTTCAAAAAAAAAAAAAAAAAAAAAAACAGGAGAGCATAGTACAACCAGTAAAGGAACTGTGGGTTTCCATGTTAAAAGGAAAAGAATGAAAGCGAATTTTACGTGGCCATTTATCAAAATGGTTCTCAGTTCTGTCATCTTTAAAGACGTACTTTCAAATACATGCTGGTAGTAGAAAGCCTTCTTGTATCGACTATCTGTCCTTTTCGTCAAGAGTTTGAAGATTTCGTAATCCTAGTTTCTTCAACATAGCTAAAAGTCAAAAGCAAAAGCACTTGAAAATAATTAATTTTCATTTCGAGCTTTCTGAGTTTTAAGAGGGCAAATTTTTAATTCAATTTGGAAACTAACCATCCGTCGTAGCGTTAAATATTGGTTCAACTAAGAAAAAATGTGAGAATATCTCAGTCAGAAGGCTAACAATGGCATTGAAGTCTGTAGAAGTAAATTCCTCACTTACTTAAGTTGGTCAAGAGCGTAACTAGGATAAATGTTATATATTTACATAAAATTGATCTATATATTCCAATCAGGGGCGCGCCCACGCTGGAGGTCCACCAGGTACTTGTTTGACAGAGAATGATCAATGTGACATATAAAGTTGTGATCTTTCTTACACTTCATCTGTACTTTTTCTTTGCTCGTTGGCCGTGGTGGCTCAGTGGTAGAGCGTTCATCTCTGGTGCGTGGGGTCCCTGGTTCGACCCCAGCTCGAGCCAAGTGGACCTTACGGTGGACTGGGAATATAGACGACTTAACAATCACTGTTGTCTTTTCGAGTGAAGAATAACACTAGTTCAGTACTATATAGACGTAGTGTATATGGAACTACTTCGTAGAAATGTTCCTATAGAGCAGTGGTCGTCAAACCGTCGATCGCGAGCTACTAAAGATATACCACATTGACTTGATCCCTAGTCTTCCATTGCAAGCGCTACTATCGGCTGAAGAAATTCCACTCGCTTTCTCTCGCTTAGCAACAGCTAAACCCTTATTGGCTCAACGTGTGGGTGTGTGAGGGTGTGAGCTTTAGTTCGCATTTTTGCCACGGCTCAAGACATTTTGGCAGCACAATAGTACCTCGCGGGAATATTTTCGGTAGATCGTGTTGACGCTTCGGTTGACCAACCTTGATTCCTCCACTGAGCTGACACTAACGACAGGGGGTGCTGACGACAACTGCTTGTTCCTCCCGGTCAACTGCCATAGTCAGCCTCATCTCACAGTTGATTGTATACTCGTGGGGTTGTGCATGTTGTGTTTGTCTTGTGTATATTAGACATTTGCTAACTTGAATAGTTTGATTTATTATTTAATAGAAATGTAAGTTTATTGGCAATAAACAAATGTAAGTTTTTTAAGTATTCTTTTGGATAATAGCTCACAATATTATTTAAAAACGGTACGGTAGTTCAGAAGCTTCGTAAGTTTGGCGACCATAGAGGAAATTACGAGTAATTCTGTAGAACGCAAAAGCAATTAGACTGCTAGAAAACAAGAGGAGAAACAAGTGAAAATAATTTAACGGTGCTGACTACCTGCACAATCTTATTTCTTTAGCCCACTGATTAATATAAGGAATCACCGTTCTATTCTGTTCTTTTTTCTTTTTTTTTCTCCCCCCTTTTTTAATGAACTGAAATGTTAAGAGGCCTTATCACTGCGAAATTAAAATACCGCTAATTTTACAGTAATTCTGTGATATCTTCAAATAGATAAAAGATAATCAAAAAGTGGAACAAGACCTTCCTAGACAATATTATTTTACATGAGATATCGTTATCACCACTCACTTATCTACTTTCGATTTCAAGCCATTTAGAAACCAGGCATTTATTTTCGCGTTTCTAAATGGCTTTAAAAGCTACTAGGTGACTCGTGATAACGGTACCTCATGCAAAATAATATTGTCTAGGGCGCTCTTGATCCACATTTCGATTATCTTTTATCTATTTGAAGATATCACAGAATTACTGTAAAATTAGCGGTATTTTAATTTCGCAGTGATAAGGCCTCTTAATGGTTTGTTTTTCTCTTCAAGTATGTTAAAGATCCCGTGCTCTTTCATGCTTATTTTTCGAGAAATTCGAGAGAAACGTTTTTTTTTTGTCGAGGTGGAAAGGTATATCGCCCGTTGTCAATAACAAGGAATAGTTTCCATTCTGCTCGAACAGGTTATGTATCTATGTACTATGTATATAAAACAATAAAAAATAAATGTTAGCTAGGAGATTGTATCTCTTATTGTTTATCTTCTCCAACAAAATGATGACATTTCAGTAGGAGGTAGAATAATTAGGTGTATAGGGTTTGCAAATGATATGACGCTTGTTGCAGAATCTGAAGATAAAATCAATAAGATGTTAGAAAACTTGAGAAAGGGATGTGAAGAATATGGGATGAAAATAAATATTTGAAAGACAAAAGCCATGACAATTGGAACGAAGGGGTCGGTGTCATATATAGAAATAGTATGGGAGAAGGTAGAACAACTTATTAATTTTTGATACCTGGGTAGTATTATTAGTGATTATGTAAAATCTGAACGTGAAAAAGAAGCAAGGATAGGAATGGTGAAGGAAGCCTTTAAGAGGAACAAAATATTAATTTCTGGAACCTTAAATAAAGAGTTGAGAAAAAGACTGACAAAATGTTTTGTGTGGTGAAGTATTGTACCGTATGGGTAAGAAACATGAACATTACGCAAAAAACTATTAAAAAAAACTACTGGTAGCTTTCGAAATGTGGGTGTGAAGAAGAATGGAGAGGATTAGCTTGGCCGAGCGGAAAACGAATGAGAGGGTGTTAGAAATGGTGGGAGGATAAAGAACAGTTTTATATATTATTAAGAAGAGGAAAAGAAACTGGTTGGGACATTAGGTAAGAAGGATCTGTATTATGAGGGACGTGGTAGAGGGTATGGTGGCAGGAAAGAGAGGGAAGGGGCGAAGGAGACTACAATTAATGGACGATATCAAAACAGAAAAATCGTACGTAAAAAGAAGTCAGTGGAAGATAGCACAGAAGCTGGAGAATAGAAGCTTCTCAGTTGCAGCAAATGACCTGCTAATAATGGCAGAATACATATAATACCTATGATGTTTGGTAAAACAGATATTCCTAATAGTGAGGCATATACTGCTTGTAAGACAACACTTTGGCATCTCATGTCGGTACTTATATTTAGGCGACAGGCCTATCTGAATAACTCATAGTCCAGCTATTCCTTAATTATCTCGTAAATAGGTTTCGAATTGTAGGAGTAAAAAATGATATACTAGGTATAAATGTTACCCGCGAGATAAGATATTTCTCGTCTTGTCTCGATTATTGCGTCGAAAACGAGACAAGAGTCGAGACAAAAATTGCACTTTCAAATTCGAGACAAGACTAAAAAAACATGACAATTCTCATCTTGTTTTTGAGATGGGACGATAAATTTCACTCGTCTCGTGAGCAACACTACTTCACCCAAGTCTTAGATCTCAAGTACTTTTAGTGTTACATAAATGATAGATAAAGGAAAACACTAATTGAAGTGCTTACCCCAATGAAGAGCATTGTATCAACATTTAAAGATTCACAAATCGTTGCACACAATATACTCCAGTAATAAGGGGACACGTTGGTTCTGATACCCTTCCCGCTGGTCTAGTGGATAGCGCGTACGCCTTTGGTGTACGTGATCTCCAGGTTCGATTCCCGGTGGCAGAGCCTTTGGAATTTTAACTGTCCTCGATGTTTGTGTGTTCTGTCCCTGTTCTTAAAAAATGTTAAGGGAAAATGGAGTAAAAATAGTGATAATTAGGGTAATTAACTTATTGAGGAACGTTCGGTAGATCATTTAAGGCTGCAGACTACTAAATATTTTGAAAAACTAATAATTTTTCTTTTGCCCATTTTTCGTAAGTGGAAAGAGGTAATAAAATGTAACTTACCACAGTAATAGATAATATTATTATACACCCGAAAATAGGAATCGGAAGAATTTTCAATGTTGCCATCCATAGAAATTACAGTATGACCAGAATTTGAATTACTCAAAAATCTAGGTTAAGGCAGCGACTAGAAAAATGAACTCAACGGTAATTGATGAGTTATCATGCTGTCTATATTCCTTGTTTACTACTTTTTAAATAATATTTCTATTTATTTTATAAACCTTACATAAATTATTAAAAAATAAATAAGTCATTACAAAATAAATAGAAACATTATTTAAAAAGTAGTAACCAAGGAACATAGACAGCATGATAACTCATCAATTACCGTTGAGTTCATTTTTCTAGTCGCTGCCTTAACCTAGATTTTTGAGTAATTCAAATTCTGGTCACACTGTAATTTCTATGGTTTGCAACACTGAAAATTCTTCCGATTCCTATTTTCGGGTGTAGAATAACATTATCTATTATTGTGGTAAGTTACATTTTATTACGTCTTTCCACTTACGAAAAACAGGCAAAAGAAAAATTATTAGTTTTTCAAAAATATTTAGTAGTCTGCCCCCTTAACTTTTTTTAAAAAATGCACTTACTTCTGGTGCATGGGGTCCCTGGTCCGGCCAAGTAAGTTTGTGGTGAACAGCATCATATCCGTGGATTTTCTCGGGGTACTTTCTTCCCATCTCGTTTTACCAATTCTTCCATCATCATTCACTTGCGCTAATCATCATCGTGTCCCTTAGCTCGTGGAAATGAAAAATGAAACTGAAAGATGTAATTTTTTTATTTCATTTCCAATAATAAGCTTGGTTTAAATGTTATATCACACCCTTCTTGGATCTCTCGTGACGCGGAAGAAAATCAGGGCATAAACATTTTGTACATAAATTCACAAAATGAGACTAGAAAAAATCAACAAAAATTTATAAGACGCGACGAAAAACCTTACTTCTGCTGTCATCTCGTCTAGTGGGCAACTCTATTACGTATAACAAAGGTTTCATTTTCCAGTTGAAGAACGCAAAATAATATCCTTTTATACATCGAGAAATAGAAAAAAAAAAAAAGGTTATTCTCCCGCTGTCATTTGATGTGTGGGACGACGCCTTGGGAGATTGAAATAGCATAAAGTAAAAAGAAGTAGCTCTGTCTGGGGTGCCTGCCCCAATAATGACATCGCAGTCCTGTGTGGCTACTAATGGGCAAATTTCTTTTCACCATTACGTCCCTCCAGTCAACGAAGGGGTCAAATGATGTGGAAAATTCGCTACTCCTGCCAAATTTCTTACGGCACACTAAATTCTCCCCCTTTTGCTGTCTCACTTTTATTCTCAATTTATATATATTGCACATATCATACTCTTTTTCATATATGAAACGAGCTGAAAGAGGGATGTGATATGCAAATGAAGATAAATTAATTTTGAGGTACCCTTACTCTTCGAATAAGGAAAGTGAAAATAAAAAAAAAAGTAACGCAATAATGGCAAATGTCACAGTCTGCTAGAAACACAGCCCAAATTTGACTTCAGTGATACGTTTGTAATGTATACGATTGAACGTGTATGTCCATAGCGCTATCACAATAAAGTAAAATGCTTCGAAATAAACATATGAACTTGGCTGAAGGTTTGTGCTTCATTGAACGCACAAAGTGAACTTCGTTGCGTTAGTCGTTACACTGTTCACTCATCAGAACCTAAAATTGAATAAACAAAGAGTTCTTAACGTGATGAATATTCATGGGTCAAATTGCGCTTTATACAATTTGCATTCTGTATATAATATGCAGGAGTACATGAGCGTGAAATAAATATTTACTGTTTCTGTTATAATTATACATATATATACTAAATGTATGTTTATTGAGTTCTTCGTTTGACCTTTCAGCCCACACGAAAGATAAATTAATATTTCTGTAAAGTTGTTATATTGCCATATTCCTTTTGTTCCTTGTCGAATCGTAACTATGTAACGTGCAATGCAGTATAATTAACTAGGAAAAGCGCATAAATTTAGTATTATACTTCAAAAGTAAAAAGTGAAATATATGGAAAGCAACAGAAACATCAGTACTTACGCATATGAACTATTATTATTATTATTATTATTATTATTATTATTATTATTAATAATAATAATAATAATAATAATAATAATAATAATAATAATAATAATAATAATAATAATAATAATCCTTATCTTTCATTCTCCCACCTTTTAAGCATATCATCTGTTCTGACGCGAAATATTTTCGTCTCAAAATCTTTTACGTTTTATTTTCCCCATATTTCTTGCCAAGTTCTATTTTTCCATCCAGTCAAATTTTCCATATAACTCCAGTTTGAAAGAACACGGTAACACAATGGGCCTATATCCACGGGGGGTCTAGGCGGTCGAGCCCTCCTAAAATTTTCACTGTAGGCTTGCAAATAAACTATAATATTGTGATGAACTATAATATGGTTGGATCGGCCCCCTAACTTCTACTCCCCCCCCCTACATTTTTGGGCTGGCTACCGGCCTGTAACACAACATTCTTGTGTCATTTGGGAATTCGATCTAAATGATCTAAAACCCGTCCAGTCTTCTATTCAACATAGTTACTTTAAAACAGGGATGCAAATAAGGAACAAAATTTCAGTAGCCCAAGAAAAAAACTACTACCCCACAATAGAAATCATTTACTTACCTTCTGTATGATATTAAATACTCGCCCCCACCGATGAACCACTCGCCTCGGGCGAGTGGGCGAGTGGTTATGTTTATCTCTGCTTTAAAATGTTTGCTTTCGTAGCACCTTTTGCGTCTTTTTATAAGCACACAATCAATACGTGCGTGATGAGAACCTGAAGCCTTTAATTTCAATCTTCAATTTGTCATTCTTGTGGCGAAACAATTGAATATTAACTTACCACATTATAAGGGACGCTGTCGAAGAGCTTTCAGGTTTATTTGCACGACGTAACTAATTTTCGACAAAAATGTCACATAGCGGCTCTGTGAGGCGCAGCGACGATTTACCAAGGCTTTGTATTATTTCTTTGCTGTTTGATAATTAATGTGCGAGGTTGAGTTAATAGTGATAAAAAGAGTATTTAAAACCATTGAAATGAAGGAAACGAAGATAAGGAGGTTTTAAGCAATGTCAGTACTTATATATGTAATTGGAAATTTTAATTTTCTTTTAACTAAAGTAATAACTATTTTAGTGATGTTAAAAAGATCCATAGAATTATTCAATCATTCATTTAAACTGTGAATGTTTTTATCGTGTTACTATATACGTATGTTTAAAATAAAATGAACAGATTTGGAGGGGAAAGGGGAAGGATGCATATGACAAACTGGCATATTTGACATTTTGTCTAGATACAGTTACTATTTTGTCGTTTATTCAGGCCGGTGGGTCTGAAATCAGAAGTGTCATATTTACGCGTGACATAATTATAATCAATCCTAAACAGGGGTAAACAATCAGGAACGAAGTCTTGTTCACGAAAACCAAATGCTGGTTTCTCAAAATGGTACTATTCAGTCTCTCCAATGTATCCGTTTTGTATACTTTTGCATTAATTGACGTCTTTTCCACATACATAGGCACACACATACAAATTGATTTTATTTTGGTGAGATTAGCTAAACAAATATGAATTTGAATTGCGTGGGCAAGGCTACAAATAAAACAAAGAATTTGGGTGGAAAGTTGGTGCACAGGTTATATGTAATAGAAACAAATACTTAAGATGTCTGAAGCTGGAAGTATAGCTAAAGTGCTGAACTTACATATGGAACTGTGTCACTGTGCTCACAATCTATTCACAGAAAATTCTAATTTTAAAGAAGCATACAACTTTTCCCCCACTAAATTTGTTGATGAAAGGATGAAGCGGGTATGCCTTGCTACTCACCGCTGGATAGTCAGATGCCAGTATGTTCATTGGCAGCTAAATCAACACTTCATTCAAAATTTATTACCTTTCTGTGTTGTCTACACACCTTTCTCGCGTGCCTCTTCTTCCGCAAAAGATTCAAAAGATTTCTTGTACGGGTTTTCTTTCATCTTGTCTGCCAGCTGTGTCAACAAGGTTTTCTTTCATACCAGGAAGTGACTTGACCAGGGGTTATGGAATATACCTGCTCAACCGACCCGACTAAAACACCACCAGAAACGTATTTATAATAATAATAAGAAGAAGAAGGTTACTTTTCATACCATTCCTTCAGATCTCTGCAGTGATGCAAACTGTAGAAATAATTTTGGAAATTCATCAAGTTTTGTGTGAAAAGTTTTGGTTTAGTTCAGTAATTTTATTTTAGTGTCACAGATAGCCATACAATGATGATTTCAGGGGGTGATCTGGGGAAAAATTCTTCCCTCCCCGATAGAACAGAAATTTCCCCCGGGGGAATATTTCTTACCGTGCTCAAGCGTGAACTACCGATATTTTTGCACTACTACTTTCACCTCGTGTATTGAAGCCCTTTTCCCCATAGGAAAAGTCTCTATTCACCAGTGATGCCACAATGTACCAGAAAACTGCACAATGCCAGAGACCATAGAATTGGTAGGAGGACGGTGGCTGAGTGCTAGAGCGTTTATCTAAGGTGCATTTGGTCCCTGGTTCTATTTCCGTCCAAGTAAGTTTGAAGTGGACAACATCGTGCCCATGGATTTTCTCGGGGTACTTATGTTTCCTCTCACTTTATCATTCCACCAATTCTTCCATCATCATTCACTTGTCTGATCATCTTGTCCCTTAGCGTAAAAAAGCATACTCTTGGGACATTAAACTGAAAGATTTCATTCCATAAAGGAATTAAGGAACAAAGCTAATATGGACAACAATCTCCCGTCATACGTCTTAATGTATCGTTTTGATCACTGTTGCCTATTCCATCTTAGTACTGAACTATGAATCACGCTAATACTGTCTAATCTCCAAAGAAAGTGTACATCATCGTGTTACATATTCGATTATGGAAGCCAGCTTGTGGGCATATAATAGACTCTGGTTCGATTCTTGGTCGGAGCTCATATGGTTTGAATTTACGTTAAGCTGTAGGTCCACGTCTCATATAGCCTCGACAACTGTTCGAATAATTATAAGTAGTATTGCGTAATGTTAGGAGTAATATGTGTCACTGTTACGATTATCTGTGTCAGATAAACAGCAGTACATACTCTTGGTTAATGGCGTATTTCTTACATTTACGGTACATAAATACATAAATAAATAACCCATTTCAGCAGACAAAATCTGTTTGTTACTACTGAATACTGATACATTTTAACACCATAAAAGTTCATTTTTATTGACTTCCTCGAGAACTTCGCATGAAAATTTGCCCTTAAGTATGTTATTTTGATGTCTTATTTTTTGGATATCTTATGAAATGATTTTTTTTTTTTTTTAGTTTAACGTCCTACGTCTATGCCCTTCAGACTAAACTAGACCGTTAATGGGAGTCAATGATTGAGGAATTAATTTTTTTGCGCTCTACCACTGGGAATCCAACATGAGACCACTTGCACACACATTGCTATTCACTACACTAACGGAAAGTGCAGGATATTAATTTAGTTAAATAGAAATAAAGTGTTAGAGGTAATGATAATAATGGGCTAAATATGTAATTACTTGCTATGTACTCCTATCTTGCTTACGTCGTAATGAAAAGCATGAGTTTCACAATAATACGATGCATGGTTCTAGTACTGAATCAATTTTTAGGTTTAGAAATAAACATTTGCTCGAAAATTACACTTGAAGTATTACACTTACGCATGAGATATTCAACTTAATGACGTCTATTGATTGTATGTCTCATCTGTAGACTTTTTTGTTCGTCATACGCTAATAGTATCGTAGAGTTTCGTTCGAGTATTGAATTTTGATTTGATTTTGAGTTTGAGAGTGAGTCTATTTCAGCAGCAAGGCTATATAAGACGTGAGGCTACGGCTTAACGTAGAAAAACAGGCTACAACTCGTTTTCCTTCATCCTTTAAAATTTCAATGACGCACTTAGCGTCATGAACAGCATAGTGGGTACCCGTTGTATCTATCAAGTAAAAAGAAAGGCATAACATTTTGAAGTGTTGAGTAATGTACTAGCTTATCTGCGTATAGCATAATTCTTGAAAAGTTTATACTAGAGCTGTTAAAATTCGAGTAGTTTATTATTTTGAATGTTTGAATAATGGATTTTTTCGTATACTCGAATAAAGTTCGTTATTCGAGTAATCGTTAGAATAATTATTCACACAACTAAGTGATTTTTTTCAAGAGTTACTGGGATAATGAAAAATTAAAGAATTAACGTTTATATTAACTACAAGAGTCAATTACCCACTTCGCTGGATTAAAATAAGAAAAGTTAGTAATATGTTCCGTTAGTCAGTCACTTTTTACTATTACTGAAACGCACTCTGATATCGGTCATTTTCGATCATTTTGTGTATCTCTCCCTCCCTCAGGTTGCGGGGCTGAATTTGGTTTTAAACGACATGGGAAGTGTCACTGTTCATCTCAGCGACCCCGAAAATTATGAATTCGACATCGATATCGGTCATTTTCGATCATTTTTATATGTACCTCCCTCCCCCCCATGTTGGAACATCAAAGTGAAATGATAGAAACCAAACCAGGCCCGAACATCATCTATGTTGAAAATTTGGTCGAGATCGGTCGGGTAGTTCAAGAGTTATTGTCACAAACATAGTCACTTTATTTTTTATTTATATAGATTCGTAGAATTCAGATAATGAAGTTATTCGCCAGTGGTAGAACGCTCAGCACTGGTGAATGAAGTCTTAGTTCGATTCTAGCTTCCACCAAGTGAGCTTTATTTATTGTGGATAAACACCATGTGTGTGGATTTTCTCGAGATTCTTCCGTTTCCTAACATTTTTTAACTCCACCATTCGTTCATTACCATAATCACCGTCTCTTTTAGCCTAGGATTAGTTGGTTAATTTGGACGGATAAATTGGATGGATTAGAGTTTATTAGCGTCCCTTTAGCCCCGATGCTATATGAGACGTGCACCTAATAGATGGGACCCACATGAGCTCTTATCGGGTTTCTCGCAGTCTCCGAGAATAATCGTGGACCAAAAAAAAAAAAAATCAGTTAACAAATAATTATTCTTACGTTAATGAAAAATTATTCAAATAATGAACATTTATTCGAAGAATTATTCGGAAAGTGGAATTGTTCGGATCTGAAAACGAGTATTCGAATATCAACACAGCGTTAGTTTACACTAAACAAAACAGAATAGTATGTTTGACATAAACTGTATATTCCTCCTCAGTAAGTTGGTAATACTTCGTCGTTTTTCACACCTCTCCCTCCATTGTATCGTCTTGAACAAGAAAAGAAAACAGTAACCGAACATTTTTTTTTCTGATTTTCTCCAAGAAGTGGAGGGGATGAGCTGAAGGCTATGTCGGTTCCTTTTCTTGACATGGAAATCGGCGGAAGAAAAACGAATTCTCTTTTCTCCCCATCTGCCGATACTACCCCACTGCCGTTTATATTTAAAAATCCATTTCGCAAGGAACTACTGGGGACCAGGAGGAGAGGAACAACTGTCTTGTCAACACGACAGCTGGCGGGGGTTGGCCTCTGGACCACCATGCATCGAATACTGATGCGGGCACCACACAACACAAGACAACGTGGTGAGGGATAGGGAAAAGATTGAGCTGTCAAATCTCCCTTCCGCTATGCAACCCCTATCAGCCAATGGATCAGAAGGAAGTTAAGGAATCAAAGTAGACAATAGGAGACAGAACGAAGGATAGACTATTAAAGGGAAATGGATAAAGATGAAGGAAGACGCAGAAACACCACAAAAAAGTTAACGTGAACTACAGCTGTATATAAGATACAATATGCTTTAGAATGCACCGTTTTTCGATATATCAAGAAGTCAGTATGACATATCATGCAAAATCTCCTTACATTACAGCGCAATGGTAGAGACTTCTGTTGTGTGTAAGATGTAACATAAGTTCATTTTTATATATTTACACATATTTTCAACAACGATGGTGTAAGCAGAATATGAGGTTATGAGTCCAAGAGTTAAGTAGGCCTCTAAATATTTAAATGGCCTAAAATCAATTAGTTTAGATTGACAATCTCTCGACACAACAGAATAAGTTACTTTTGAAAAATAATCTAGGATCGATTACTTTGATATACACACCCATCTTTGCACAGATTGAGAAAGGGTGTTGAAGGATGGTGAAGGATGAATACAGTTTATTTTTTATTTATTATTATTGTTATTATAATCTTATAATTGTAATTCCCACACCTTTTTCCTTCACTTCCTTTTCTTCTCTTCTAGGTCGAATATTAAAAAGAAAACTAAAATGACATGTCTAATTATTTTAAATGAGAAGTCGATATACCAATTTCAATGTTATCTAACATTCAGAGATTCCGAGATATGAACATTTTAAGACAATCATTGTTGCCCCTCTTTCTCCCCTTCCCCGTCGAATTTCCAAAAATCCTTCCTTTGTGGGGCTTTACGTCACAAATACTATAGTCTGTCTAAATTTCAAGTTTCTAGCTTAAGAGATTTGGCCTGGGCGTTGATCAATCAGTCAGGACTTCTTAAATATATTACTTGAATAAGGCACATGTAAAATAAGTGTGCTTATGATACATACCTTATTTACGTCAGGACACACATATCTATATATTGTACGTGTGGCGTTTAAAATTCCATGTACAGGTACGTGTTTAAATTTATCTGTATACTTAATTACAATTAAAATTAGTGGTTTAGCAATTTAATTATGTTTTGTTTTGCCATGGCTGCTGTATATAAATTGATTAATAAACTATGGGGAACGTTCCCAAGAAATATTTACTCATAGTCAATATTGTAATATAAAGGAAACGTATGATCTTTCTTTTATTGTTAAAAAAAAAGTATTAATAAGAATAAAGAAATGAATAGAAATGAAAGAAGAATCTAGAATGTTACTGTTACACTAAATTGGATCTTCCATGTGATAAGGCAAAAACCTTTCTTTAGTAATTTCATGTTTTATTCATCAACCTCTCAGTACTTGGTCTTACTTTATGAGACTGCAAATTAAAATGTACGTTTATTTCTCGCTTCATTTCCAGAAATATTTCCAAGAAAAGAATTCGACATTTTGGAGTTACTCTAGAAAGATTTCTTATTTGAATACAAAAATAATGTAATTAACATAGTATTTATTTATTTATTTATTTATTTATTTACTTCGGTTTTACTTCACTGTATCGGAATGTGATATGATGACGACTATTTTTTTTAAAAAAAAAATAAGTAAATAATTTCAGCTGAGATCGGATAAAGATAGCAAATATTGACTGATTAAGGATCTGGAGAAAATTCAGATATGAAAATCGGTTAATATTTTAACACGAAGTTCTTTTATTTTTCATTGAGAACTATAAATTTTCCTTCAAAATGTTTCAGTAAAAATGTACTATATGTATTCAGCATGTCTAGCACATTATAACCCAATTTATTCTCATTGTTTTCTCATATAACGGCCGTTCCGCTTCATCAAAATATGGAAAAATACATATTATTAAGATACATGTTTATTAAAAAAAAAAGAAAAAAACGCGCATGTCCTGAAACAATATAAACTTGGGTGCTTGACCTCCCCTTGATGAAATTCTGTCGACGACATTGTCTTTTCTTCAACTTTCGAAAAGAAATATTAAATTTCCATTTAAAAAATCTCATTAACTGGAAGATTTCCAAATTTTGAAAACAAATCTTCATCATTAAATCAAATCATCATTTGATAGACATGTTGAAGATCATTATGACTTGGATTTCTGTGAACTAAAACTTTGATAATATGAATGCATTTACGTCCTAAAAATGACGGCATAAAAAGAAAATTAATAACTCTGTCCTCTTTGCCACACGAACAAATATATATAGTTCTGAACAGTAAGTGAAACGCGGGTAAAATATGTCCAAAATATGTTTTTATATAACTTTGGGCCGAATATGATTTGATGCTAAAATATGCATTTATATGACCAGTCAAAACCTTATTTTTGTGTTTACACGAGTCAGAAATGTGTTTAATTTAGGTATGTAAAAAGATTTAATTAGATATGGGAAAAGATGCCAAAATTAAAAAAAAAAAAAAAAAAAATGACGTCATAGAAATCTGCGCCTTACAGGTCATTAATGTAAGATTTTATGGATTTCTGTTTTATTATCAGTCAGTTGTGAATCTCATTACATAAATTGGCTGCTGTTTGCTGGTAACTGTTTTCTCCAAAATAGTGCTCTCTTGTTATAAATAAATATTCTTTACGTTTCATGGACTTGCTGAAATTTAAGCTAATATTTGGGTACAAACCGTCAACTACTACGTGGTATGGAGCATTTCGTTCTTAAACGATGAGTTATTTCTTTGCATATTGTGTCATTCAAACAGCTTGTCCATACAAATTCAGTCTGTCGTAGTATTCTTTTACGAACCAGATTCGATCCGTAGTCTCCAGATTTATTGACGATTCCATGAATGTTGATATGATTTGTTTTACACGATATAATCAGAAACTACCATCTGGCAAAATGTTTACTATCCTTTCTGAAACACTTTATTTATCTGTAAACATGATACTAAATAAGCAATAGTCCATCCAAATCTCTTTTAGTTCCGAAAATATCTCGATTATCAATTGAATCGATTATCAAGTTTAAGATGTTCTTAATATCTCAAATAGTTTCTCGAGGAGAGAGAAGGGTCACGAAGTTCGAAGTTGTCATGAAGAAGAGATTAATCACTTGCTCCAGAGGATGTGGTCGGATACTTCGAGGAGAATGGAGATTCCCTTTCTCTGAAAGAAAGGGCCCATAAATAAGTTGAATGTTATGTCACATTCAATATAGAAAAGTTGGTTAAATGGAAAATAGTCTGGCTTTACAACATTAAATATTTTGATATTGTGCAAGATCTGCCATAGTATGTATTAATGTACTGCTATAGCAGTGTTCTATTGCACCAAGATTTCACAGTCAAGCCTGGCGTACCTTACACTCGTAAACTTTTGGTTGACTTTCATTATGCATACATTGTAGTCGGGGTCGGATTTAGGGGGGGGCGGGTGCAAAGGTGCAAGTGCATCCCCCTCCATTGTAAATATACACTACCTTAAGTGAGAAGCTAGCAGTGAAAATAGCAACACTTTTCGAAAATTTCTGTTGTCATGTTTCCGTTTGGGCTTAAAACAAAGGGAAGTTTAGCAAAATCGATAGTTAGTAAATTTTCTAAAAGTTGAAAGAAACGGATTCACTGAGAACAAACACTTAGCATTTCCAGGGCATTTCCTCATTCACACCACAGATGCCCAAAGGCAATTTAAAAATTCCAATTCACTTCAAATGTACTGATAATTATTGGTGCACCCCTTTCAGAAATCCTGGATCCGACCCTGATTGTAGTGATTGTGAAGCTTCTCCAGTGACACATTGATTCAAACCTCCAGGACACAACAATGTTATTTACCATCCATGCAAACATATGCCGATTCCATACAACATAGTAGACTGAAAAATGCCCTCCGTCCTACGTAGTCTCTTGTCAATAACTTATTGAGTAAAATATTTAATAGTTTGACTACCAATGGCAAGGTGATAAACCAAAGCTACACAATACGATAGGCCTCTGTTGAGTACGATAGACATACAAGCACGTGGAGTGAAATAAGATTTGTGTACTTAATTTGTGTACCTTTGTTAATAGTCACACAAAGTACAATTCAGATCGAAGAGACCGGAACGTCTACTCTATACATAATAAAAAATGTGTGTGTGTGTGTTGAATGGAATTCAACACAATGGCTCTGTGCTAAATCCGAATTGCGTTAAATTTTGACACAAGGCTGTTGTCACTTCAACTTCCCAGCACTTTGGAGCGAAATGTTACAGTGGTAGTCATTAAATCCACCACCTCACATGATAAGGAGTCATTTCTGTAACACACTATTGGATGTTGTTTTATATACAGTTGCCAAACAGCTCTTTCACAAAAACATTTTCTTTCTTATTAAATGGACGTGATGAATGTGAGGAGTAATAAAGTGTGGCATGAATTATTTCGTATACAAATTGTTACGAGTAACGAAATATGATTGGCGACAAAGAACAACATAGTGCAAATTAGGAACAATAGGTGGCAGCACTTCTACTCACGTAAATGTCACAAAATTTAGAGGCCCAGAGAACTACAGTATTTTTGAAATATAATACGTTGTTCACTACTTGTTATAAATGCCAAATATGCCGCTTAAAGCTTTGGTTATAACAAAAACTTAAAACTAATACAGAGTCTCTTCGTCAATTACGAGATATTTACACACACGCGCACACACACACACACAAAGGTATTTAGTAAACAAGAAAAGGTAGACAGTAACCAAGTTAGTTTGTCAATATATGGACAACAAAGTCGTGTGTACCAGCAACCAAGCAAAAAAGGTTAACGAGAGAAGGTGATCGCAACAGGTTAAATTTGCTAGGTTACAGTGTAATAACTCAGAGGGGTACGCTAACCGATCACGTAGTTACCACTACCAATTCATAGCCTGTAACCGGTAACCTAGTTAGGATGTGAGAACAACCGACTGCTCGGTTAATGAAACAGGGTGCATCAACTTTCTAACCGCGTATTTTGATTAATATAACATATTTTCTTAATTCCAGTAATTGGTATCCTTCCAATCACATATCTGATTATGTGATAACTTCAAAAAATGCAGTATTAAAATAGATAACAACTGTCTAAGTTTATTGTTCAGTTGTTCTTACGTGATTTTTTTTTGCCTGCTAGCCACTGCTAGCAACTACCCGAAGAGGGTTATGCCCTCTGTAGGGGAAGAGATGTAGAGGTACTATTGCATTTTATTGGAAAACAACAGATGGGCTATGGGTAGTTAAAGAAGCATTCTTATTAACAATCAATTCAGGTCATTATGGTCTTAATAACCATAATCATTATTTAGGTGTCAGGTTTAGATGTAAAGGAGCATCAAAGCAGATGGATGAGAGCAGATGAAAATGAAGTGCAGTTCACATCACAACACATAGGTTTTGTTAGTATGACAAATGCGTGTTATCTTCTCGCCTAGGGGCGACGCCAGGCATTAATGAAGACAAGGGTGCCCTGTTAGAACGGTAGGTGTTACGGTGCATATGATGGCCAGACACGAGGAAGATGAGCATCTGAAGAGCATGGTTCGTAGTAACGACTGTCAGGGTGGTCAGGGGAAATAGTGTAGCGGTACAGAGTAAGCAGTAATGAAAGCGGAGGCATGAAAGCAGCAGAGGGGGAGAGATTACGGGCATGTTCTTCAAACGTTTGCTGTAGAAGTGGATGATTGGACTGCAGACGGCGGGTAATATATTTTGTGCGAAGTGTTTCTAGATGATATAGGATGTGTGGAAATGTAAGGCGAGCATAGAGGTCCCGAGTTGGACTGGGCAACTTAATTCGAAAAGCGATGCGCAAAGCATGTCGTTCAAGAATTCGTAGTTTCTCATAGTATGATGGTGGTACAGATAACCAGGCCGTGAAACCATAGACAAGTATAGGTCGCAGAAAAACTTTATAGGTGTTCAGGATAGTAGTCGCTAAGAGTCCTCAGGTTGTTCCAGCAAGGCTTTTCAGCAAATTGAGACTACCTTTTTTGCGATATCTTGCAAATGGGCCGACCACGTTAGGCGGTGATCGAAAGTAAGACCAAGATATTTGACAGTACGGGGTGGTTTGAGAGGTACATCTTGAACAGTAAGATTCAAGAGACTGGGATTACGGTGTATACGAGAACGGTATTTCGGTGATAGGAATACAATAGCTTTCGTTTTCGGGACCATTGGCATTAAGATTGTATTGAATTAGAACTATTATTTTGTATTGTGTAGCTTTGCTTTACCACCTTGTCAATTGGTAGCCAAACTATTATATATTTTATTCAATAAGTTATTGACAAGAGAATGCGTATGGCATTTTGCAATCTACTATGTTGTATGGAGTCGGTATATTTGTACATCGATAATAAATAACATCGTTGGGCCCTGGAGGTCTGAGTCAGTGGTCACTGAAGAAGCTTTATAATCACTAGAATGTATGTGTAATGAAAGTCAACCAAAAGTTCATGAGTGTAAGGTACGCCAGGTGTGCCTTTGAAATCTTGATTCAATCTAGCCTATCTTTTGTTTTCAAGACATTACTTTTGTAGGACTTAGTTATAATGAGGTGAGAGTTGAAGAAAACAAAAGAAAATATTACTATCCCAAAAGATATGCAGGAAGAACGCTCTTTTAAGCTAAAAATAACAATGAAAAATGGAATGAATGTTTTTAAACTTTTCCATCATCAACTTCTGGCAGAGAAGACAAAAGTGTATTCAACTTTAAAAGTTGTCTTCGTCGAGTGAAGATTTTTCACTCTACAAATGTCTTTCATGTTTTCATAAGACTTTTCATCGAGTTTCTTGTACTAGTTACTTTAATATGCTCTTGGAGAAGGGGGTTGAGGGGGAAGGGTGACAGATTCCAGCCATCGTCATATCTTTGGATAAAATAACAGCGGAAGTTCCTTCGTTTTTATCTTTCACTTCCATTTGTCGATTTACTTATATAACTCGAATTCATTGTTGCCAGGCATTTAATTAGCGTATATTTTAATTATA
Organism: Thermobia domestica; assembly: GCF_964235325.1. Lineage (NCBI taxonomy): Eukaryota > Metazoa > Arthropoda > Insecta > Zygentoma > Lepismatidae > Thermobia > Thermobia domestica. The sequence continues at coordinate 175,155,045 of NC_137463.1, read as the reverse complement.
ACTGAGGGAGTTCTGCGGTGTTATCATTGTTCTTTCAACAGTTCTGAATTAAGAATGTGTTGTAAAGATTGTGTCTAGCTCCACTGCTGTTATTTTCCCATATCTCGCTTAGTATTACAAAACATTGTAGTGTCTTGGAGTTCATGTAATACCACATCGAAGCAGGGGCGTCATTTGGGGATAGCAGGAGGCAATTCCCCCACCCTAAAGAATAGTATATTTTATTCAATTGTGTACTAATATATTAATGAAAAACGTGAAATTATTATGTCAGTGGATAACTTTGTCCCTCCCAAGCAAAATCTGAAATGACGGAGGAAGCTGCATCGAAGGCAACTTGTATACATATTTTCACTATTTTTTTTCTTGTCGGGTTAGAGCAATTAACATTTTGTGTTTTTAGTCAGCATATTGTTATTTCTTGTCTTAACAGGAGTTCACTATTTATTTACAAAGCACTACTCCAATTGCCTCACGGAGTACCTTCGTGGCTACATGGTTTCCATACGCGTCTTTGGCGACGGAAATTCGGGCTCATGTGATTCGGACTCTACGTTAAATTGTAGATCCATCTCTGATATAGCCTTTCTGCTGAGAGGGATGCTAAACTTCAATTGTCTTACAATCTTTAATCAACCCTGGAAGCTATATGCCCCACCGAGAATCGAACCCAGAGGATCTATAGGCACCCAAGTCTTGCGTGTAACCAATTGGATTGCGGATTCAATCCACTAATTATTATTGTTATAAACTAGTGTAGAGACTTGAGTAGTCAATACAGCTTGAATACAGTTCATTACATGTAGTTCATGATACATTGGAGTTTAACTTTCATTTTTCAGCAGCGTGGCTGTATAAGATGAGACCTACTATTTAAAGTGGACACATGGTCCCAAGTGGAATTCATACTCAGGTTCGTATCCGAGTGTGAAACCTATCTGGAACTATGTGCACCAAAAGCGCGCATGACTCCACAAAAGGTCACTTTTATAGTCTGTGTTGCATCTTTTGTATAAATGAATTAGAAAATAGTAATAATAGACTGGCTATTACTTGCACTAGTCATACACTTCTTGTTATAGGTAAAAAGTAAAAGCAGTGTCGTTTTGTAGAAAGTTTCTAGAATTTTTTGCCGAAATAAAAGATGACCAGAAAAGAGTTATGTTTTACAGATAATGTGACATCCTGGCAACACTAACATTATTAATGTGGTGTATGTGGAGTATATGTAAGTAAGTCATAAGTTTTAAGAGAGTGGGAAGAAGGGAGAAGGCCAAAGAAGAAGTTAACTTTAACTCTAGGGCGAGTGACTGGGAAAGTCTTACTGACAGTAAAGTTAGTGTGAAGGGATGGAAACTAAGTAAAGAGAAATTCAGAAAGGATAAGGGGCTAGGCACAAATGAAAGATAAAGAAGAGAGAACTCAACAGTACAACTCTCTGTAAGAGGAAACGTCTTATCTGGCAGCCTCTTCTGCCGCTACCCGAGTTCATCACCTTGTCTTAATGAATGGGAGGGAAAACTTGGGTTTTCAAGATGGAAGAGAGAGAGAGCCTCAGGGTTATGTGGACCTTGTTTCAAAAATCGTGCTGAATAAATTCTCTCCCTCGCATATACTCTCTCTGTGGATGAGAGAGATGCTGTCTTTCCTCTTCTCCGTTCGTACTATATAACGTGACTTGGCCCTTCCGCAATCTTCTTGAAAGCTGAAAAGTTTTCATTCTAGTTTTGACAGTTCCACAACTTTGAGGAACGGGGCATGTTGCGCTGAATTTGGAAACTGCTATACGGCACTGCTTGAGATCTATGGAAAACAATATATAAACAAATTGTAATAACTTAGACATTTTATTAGTGAAGAAAAGCAACATTAATGTTCAAAATGATACGTAATTACAAATAGCTTAAAACAGTCAGTTTAACAGGGGTGCACCTACGGGGGTCCGCAGTGTCTGGATCCCCCCAAAACTTCCTAACATACATTTGTACACTTCTCAATGAAACTATATTTGTTTAACAGGGAATTGATTGATGTAGCATGAAAATTTGATCTTACACTTCATCTGTCTCTCTCCTGTATATATATATATCAGGGGCGGATCCAGGACCGAGTTCTGGGGGGCGGTGATTTGTCATACTGCTACTTTTAAGGGTTCCAAACTTTGGAATGGGTTTTATTTATATATATATATAAAATAAGAAAATTTCCTCTTTGGGGGGGGGGGATTGCCCCGATCGCTCCCCCTGGATCCGCCCCTGATATATATAGCCCTATATATATATATATAACAACCTATTGTATCATTTTCTCTTAAAATGTAGGTGGAAGTATTTTACAATTTGTATACCGCCTTTTCTGGTGCAGAATAATAACCTAAACTAACTCCACTTGGCGTAACAGACCTTTTGTATATCTGAGCCGCTGCAACGCCATCTGTTAGCTACCGCACGAACTACGTCCAACCTAACAAAGAACACGTGGTCAGTGCGCTACGTCGCCCTGTCTTTAAAATGCGTACCAGGAGGTTTCTAGACCAAGTGATCGTCACTTCTTTTCATTCACTGACTACTCCCCGTTTGTCTCACGACGCTGAGTGGACGCCGAAAATTGGGAAGCATCGGCCTGGAATCGAACTCGGACCACGCGGACATGAGTCCAAGCTTTAATCAGGTGCAGAATAATACCCGGTCAATACTACATAGACGTACTGGCTTGTAGCATTGGACTCCTCTCAACAAAAAAATTCTGAGTGCGCACCTGGAGTTTAAAGTTCTTTTTCAGTATCAAGGACATATAAAACGCGGACCTACAGCTTAGCGTGATTTTGCGAATCCCATGAACTCTCACTGAGAATTGAATCTTGGTCTCTTGCACCGAAGTGAGCTAACCACATAGCTGCAAGAGAGCTCTGTTCCTACTTCCATGGAGTTACATACTTGAGTGGCCTTGCTGCATATTTCAATGTCTGGTAAGAGAACTCAATCTTCAGCGTGGACCAACATTATGAAATAATTAGAAAGAATTGAATTGAGAAGTAGCGAGCTCTGGTCTGGATTGAAGTATGCCCATAGATAATCCAACTTAAGGCTATGTGCTTGGCCATACAAATCTTATGGAATGTAAAGGCAGGCATGCCGCATCATTTCAATGAAAAAAATGAAATGTTATTTTGAGTTTTACGTCCCACGCTTATGCCGGTTAGGCTAAAGGAGACGGTGATAATGAGTAATGAATGAAATGGTGGAATGAAGAAAGTGGGAGGAAACGGGAGAACCCCGAGAAAACCCACGCACACCGCATCATTTCACTTAATAAAATATCTAATACAGTGATTACATATATGCCATGATTTATCTCTGCTATTTTAGAGGAAATAAAGACCCTTGAATTCCCTAATTCTCTTTTACATAAAACGGCGGGCAATAAAAGAAATCGCGGAATAAAAACTGGGGAGAAATTAGAAAATTAAGTCCCCTGTTATGTGAAAAATTGTTTTTGATACTGACTTCCGGTCAATAATTTTGATTTTATGGAAAGTTTAACATTTAACCTATATATTCTCAGGATTAAAAAGAAGTTAATTCTGAAAAGTAATCTACCGGAGTCTGTAATACTGTATGCAAACGGAGATTGGACCTTTTGTAGCCAAGTATCTATCGAGGATGCTTACATTCATGTATCTCCGGGTTTAATCCTTAATTTAAAAATTTCACTACTGGAATACTGGAAAGTAGGAGCCTTCAGTGCGAGCGGTCCCGGGTTCGATTCCCGGTGGGGGCACTCGGTCGAAAAAGTGTAAAAAGCTTTTTCAGGCCAGCCATCCTGAATGAGGCTTTCCTGGAATTTTCTCATTCATACCGAGCAAATCCCGCGATGGTACCTAACATATAGGTCCCAGACTGTTTCCTTCCTTCTCCAATCCTTTCTTCCTTCCCTTTTCCCGAATAGTGTGCTCGCCGAGGGACGTCATCCATCACAACGTGACGGGCTAACGTGGCCATAGATGCCGAAAGTCTAAAAATATAAATCCTAAATCCTAAACTAGAAAATCTATAGCACTATTACATTGAGGCTGGAAACGCTGGGGGAAACAAAAAACGCAAGTTAGAGGGCGTTGCTGTGCTGCCTGCATGCACTCCGTATGCACTTGTGTCCAAAATTCGAAATTTGCCGACCTCTCGACTATACTTTTTTTGTTGCAATTTTTTTTGCAATAATTTATTTTTGAAATTGAAGCAATTGAAAGGGGAAAAATTGAAGCAATAATTTATTTTTTATACATACTAACATAACTGAAAAACTATTAATTTGCAAAAAATATCAGTATTAAAATCAGGTATTAGGTTTTGTTTTAAATAATTTAATTTAATTTAATTGAAAAATATATAAGTATTAATTTCAAATACATGATGATAATTTTACATTCTGGCCGTTTAAATCCATTGCAATCTATTCCACTCCACAATATAGAAATCACATGTAATAGAGTCACAAACTGTTCTTGTTTGGCAAGTACCGAGCCGAAAAACGTTGAGGGTACACAGTGATAAGATAATCACTACTAATGTAGCTTCGCTGTTTGTGCTTATGTGATTTAAAATGGATGACTGGCATGTGATAACAGGGTTATTGACAGTGGCGTATTTACGATTTTGTTTCGGGAGGGGCTTTGCTAACTTTCGGGGGGGGGGCTTTGCCTGGAAATGTGAAAATTCTGCAAGATATTTCATTTATTTTACTATACTAAGTAAGATTTCGGGGGGGGCTTAAGCCCGGAAGCCACCCCCTAAATACGCCACTGGTTATTGACCATAGAGGTAACAATTAGACTTATTGTCAGTTAAACTTTTTCATTTCAAATTGTGGCCAACATTGCGTCTGAAATACCCGATTGTACGACTGCACTTATTTCTTCAATTAAATATTCAAGTGGTAATTTTTTTTATCTAACTTCCGCAGTTTGTCCCATTTCTTGTAACTTCGATGCCGAAAAGGTACGTAAATTCTTCTTCTTCTTCTTCTTCTTCTTCTTATTATTATTATTATTATTATTATTATTATTATTATTATTATTATTATTATTATTATTATTATTATTATTATTACTATTACTATTATTGAGCGACGAAACTGATTTTATTATTAAATAGAGGCCATGTTGAAATTTCATGAAAAATTTTGTCAACTGATTTTTTGAGGATGTGGTCTGTATATGAATATTTTGTACACGAAACATATTCTTGCTGGTATTATTTTTGTAGAAGTTAAGATTGCTTTTAATATACGTACTTTTAAATAACAAACAAAATCATTTCATTCATCTCTTTGTTCATACAGAGACATAGAAATAGAAGAAAATAAATTGTTTTATTAGGACATATAAAACATTCATTCACAGGTAAATAATGTCCTTCGATTCTAATAAAGAAGACTGATTCTTTTTTCTTTTAAAAAAAAAATCATTGAACTAGAAGAGAAAAATATATATTCATTTTATTTTCCTCTTGAATACTTACATTTCCGTTTCTTTTTTTTTTTTAAATCTCGTTTGTTCGTATCACCCTCACTATTCATTAGCTAGTTGTGGCGTCGCATAGACTGCTTTGTTTTCATTTTGTTTCTTAAATATATTCGATTGTCAACTTTTTTTTGTTTCTAAAATGTAAACAAGCGCTTTCGTTTTGCCTAAAGCTATCAATTGTTTCCGATCTTCCATATACCATGTTATATATTTGTTCTTCTTTTGTTTCTAAGGGTGACATAGAAGCTTAACATCTCCCTCCTCCCCATGTTAACGAGGAAGCGCTTTTCTTTTGTTTCCAATTTTTGCAGTAGGATATTAATATACGAAACAAAATGCGAGGAACTTTCGCTATTAAAGAACATGGAAAGCATTCGTCAGTTGTGTGTGAGTGTTTTTTTTTTTTTTTTGTCTTGTTAGATGTCGCAGTAGTCGAGAACACTCTTCTTAATTAGGCCGACGGTGAAATATTGGGTTTGTAAATGGTATGGGGAGCAAAACGAGAGAAATAGTAGCTCTGTAGGGTGGGGGTGGAGTAGAGGGTTAGGGAGAAATAAAGACTGGAAAACTGTGACTAGGACTGGGTGATGATGATGATGCTCGTAGAGCACAAAAGACGACGACTACGACAGGGAACACAATTGGGATGGGTATGGCATTCCTTCCATCCTTATTTAATAAATGTATTTTTGTTTAGAATTTGTGTTCAAATTATTTTGGATTCTTAGTGTTATGCTCTGCTTTTCTGCTAATACAGAAGAAACTTAAAAAAAAAAAGTTATTCCCTCTCGTGTTATTTTCAGTGGCGTTGGAAAGGATTTAAGTTTTTTTGGGGGGGAGTCGTTTCTGGAGGTTCTTACATTAAAAAAAAGAAAAAAACAGAATAGTTCTCAACATTTGTCTCTGTGTCTGGAAATTGTTACATCTATGTCTTTATTGGTGCCGTGTCAAGATAAAAAAAACTTGTTAATCTATTCATGGTATTTGTTTCCTAGGAAATAATCATATTCTTTAGGGTTATTTTTCTCCCCAAGTGCCTGGAAGTTGTTACAACTAACTTTAGCGGTACTCTCTGAAGATAAGAAATGTTTGTTAATCTTATTCGTGACGTTCATTTCTTAAAATAATAGCGTTGTTAAGGTTTCTTCTTTAGCAAATGCCTGCTGCTTCATGTATTTCTGAACCATATATATATAAGAAAGTTATTATTATTCATAGTTATTCATTTTCTACAATTATCCAAAGGTTTACTCGAACAATTATCCTACTGTTGAGTATTCAAAGAATCGATTATTAGAATTTTAACAACATTAGTAGAAGCAACAATTTTGTAACTGAAACGTGTAAAAAAATGTAGATAAGGCATTTTTCTTTTTGTATTGTGTTTATTCTGTGGTGTATTAATGTTTAGCATAACTGTAATTTTGAAAAGTTACAGTCGTTGGAAATTATAATTTAGGAAGATTGATTTCCGACTACTATTTCGACATTAATACTATCTTCCCTTTTCCGACAAAGTGTATTATACTTCTTTCATCATGCACAAAGCATTATAAATACTCCTAAAATGTATTGACCTACGCCACAATCAACATATAAAATATAAAGTTAAAATGTTCTTCAGTGTACGATGCATAACCGTTCATATACTGTGTAGACATAAGTAAGAGAGGGAATTTTTTTTTTTTGAGGTAGAAAAAGGCATGTTATATGTGTGCTCTAGTAAATATAACTTATCGCATGTATATGCCAAAAAGCGGAAAGAAGTCTCTCTAAGTTGAAATCTGCTGCACGTAGATATATGGTAGGTAGTTTTTTAATGGTAGATATTGAAGATCCGAAAACTTCTGCAAGAATTATTTTTGTCTTGGAATTGTTTCAGCTGAGTGCATAAATTGAGAACCCAGCTTTTGAGATTGATGAAAAAAAAAAAAAGAAAATAATCAAGAAAGAAAAAGGAAAGCAGCAAAAAAAAAAAAAAATCTGTCAAAAGTTTAAAGTGAAACAAAGAAATGAGCTTGATTCTTTTCTCTCAGGGAGGGAAAATATAGGGGAAAAAAAAGAAAGATAGAAAAATGTATCTTTATACAGTCACAAACACAGGACACAAGGAGTGAAAGAGGAAAACTTGAAAATGAAAAGGCGGAGAAAGGAGCATCTACGCTTTTGTTTCATTTCTAGAGAGGTTTCTGTGGGAAAAGGACCACCTGCACCGAAAATCGGAAGCTTGTATGCATGCTCTGATTGCTACATTCAACGCGTTCGTGCTCTGGCTCTGCTTGCATTGTTCTTTTGCAGATAGAAAATGCTCTTGAAACGTCTCTCCGTCCACACTCCCCCCTCTTGTTTTTTTTTTTTTCTTTTTGAAACTCCAAACTAGACAAAAGTTGTTGGCCATTGTATTGGCTATAATATAGTTCAATGCGAATTGCTAGCAAGAGTAGCAACAAATTAGAGAGATCGTAGTTTTTAGAGGATTGAAAAAAATTACGACAGAAGAATTAGGGAGATTTATGTGATTTAGGAACTCCAGATAAAGCTAATATGAGACCACCTTGCACTGGAAGATGTGGTAAGAGATTTTTAAAGAAACAAACTGGTCTAAATCTTTATATGTAACGGCTGCATCCTGAAAAGGTTACGTGTAAAAGCACAATCAGTGTGGTCTACTGGAGATCCGAACTCAGGATCTTCGAAATGAAATGAAATCTTTAGGTTTTACGTCCCACGATTATGCCGGCTACGCTTAAAGAGACGGCGCTGATGAGAAATGAATAAAATGGTGGAATAAGGAAAGTGGGAGGAAACGGGAAAACCCCGAGAAAACCCACGCACACGATGTTTGTCCACCACAAAGCTCACTTGTCGCGAGCTGGGATCGAGTGCCGTATCTGCAAAACCATGGATCACGTCGAAGAGATTCTTGTTTACCTCTCACCATTATATTTTATCAACGACAGGTTTTCTGCCTGCTTGCTCCTTCCCCTCTGTGGTTTGATGAGAATACGAGCAGCAAAATGTGACGTCAGAGAGTAGACAGTTGGAAATGATCTAGTCCATTTACGTAAGTAACTGAGCGCACTAGTAGGCTAGTAGAGCAGGGCTAGAGCAATCTGGTTTCATTTCTTTATGTATGTTACTGTATATTCAAAATAGAATAACAATTTTGTTTGACTTACGTAGAATGTGAAATGAGAAAAGTCCAAACAAGTCTTTGCAGAATAGTGTTTGGTTATAATATGTGTACAAGTAGTTGAGTAGTTATTCACGAACAATAAATAAATAGGGTGTTTCAAATGTATAAATTGTTTAATATTAGTACCATTAAAATAAAACAACTGATAAAATGTTATAATAAAATAGAAATATATGTTATCCAAACATCAATACGTACTCATTTATGGCTACAGAGGATATTTAAAAAAAAATGTGTTTGTATTACAGAACCATGCAAATAGGATGTTCAAGTTCTGGCGTTATGTTCGTCGTTGTTGCTATGGTGATTGTCACGCTCCAGTCAATGCGCTTCGATGGAGAACTGAATTCGATTGATTGAAGCTTGATGTCATTTTTAGTATCAAAGCACCAAATGCTATTATATCTAATACTAAAACTGGGATCAGAACCTGTACTCGCGTTTGTATTTGAGACCAAGTACTTATGTGAATCAATACTGTGATGCAGGTTCAATATGGAGTTATCACATCCAAAAATTGCGATATGTTATGAAATAAGTACAAATATAGAATGAAATGTGAAATGTAAATTTAAAAATATAAAATTTAAGACGTACAATATAATTGATTTCAGTTTTTTTTTTTTTTTTTTGTTATCTTTCATACCGTCGGACAGAGATAGTATATCCAAATTCGTGGCCCACAGTTCATGGAAAAAATTTAAGGGGTCCGTTTCATTATAAACATATCATAATCTATAAAAGCTATAAATAATTGTGTGGACCCCCTATGTGTACTTACGTTGTGTAGTTAATGTTTGTAATTTAATTGATGTAATTTAATTTAATTAATGAAAAATTTAATTGTTATTAAGATCACTAACTACCTATATCAACTACTACTACTACTATTCAGATCCCAAAATTTATAAGAATATGGCCCGTACCTTACCTTAAAAATAAAAAAGGTGGTCTATAACACTGAAGTAATTGGCAAACGCTTGATCTAAACTAATGCAAATTTTACACATTTATATGTGTAATGATGTAAATAACTAAATATTTTACTTTTGTATTTTCTTTTATTTTTTCTAAATAAAATATTTTCGAAGCAACAAGGGTAGGAGCAGGGCGAGTGACACATCTTCGTCCCCCGTATGGACGCTTATGCTCTGTGTTGTTTATTATTTGTTTAAAGAGGGAATGACTGGAAATTAGACACTTTTCAGTAGCCAGTTGAGATGATTGTTTCTGTTTTTTTTTTTTTTTTTTTTAAAGAAAACATAATAAAGAAAACATAATAAAGAAACACACACATACTATTAAAGTCGACTCAGGTATATTATGATGTTTGTGTCGACAAACTAATAGCTTTATTTAAAACTTTAATTAGAAAGTATAAATTTTATAAACATCTTACAAGCGTTATTTTTTGTGTTTTTAAAGACGACAACGTGTTTTTGTGCTGATAGATATGTTGACCCGAAAGCAGCCATGCGTTGTGTGTTGCCTATCACACAGGTTTTAATCGCCCGTGAAAGACTTGGTTTTCCAGTTCGGATTAGATCAGTAGTAGCCAGCCAATTTAGAACTTGTGACCTGAACTTCTCGTTTTATTTTCCCCTTAAATTTGTTTCTTATTTTTTCAGCCCGAATTCGGGGTTATTTTTCACGAAGAAATAATGTTCTTTGACTTGTATAAAAAAAAAATACTTTTAGACACCTTAACTAAGCATCAAAACAGGTATTCAACCGATACGTACGAACTTCATGTTTCTCACCTGAATTCTGATGTGCACAAGTGCTTCGTACTAATTCACTTAAACTTTTCACTTCCACAGAATATATAATTTAATACTTCGTGAAGTTCACTTACAAATAGAAAAAAATTATTATTCCCCATCCACAACTCAAGAAAGAAACTTTTAATGCCGAGATTGCACTTTTACAAAAAGAAAGAATAAAAGCTGAATTATTTTATTCAGATTAAAACATTTCATATGCTTCCCTTCGTACTAACATGCAGTTTCTTTTTTGTCCTCACTTCTCGAGGGACAAAATTATTAGTTCTTCCACATTTTGTTCTGAGAGATTTTGCCCTCTCACTGTCACCATACTCTTGTACTCGGAGAAAAATATTTTAGAGTCTACGTTTGAGGCACAAGATTCACATGTTTTTGTTCTCAAACGATCCGTTGACGTCTTCTAGAGAAACACAGACTTCCAGCAACTCTTGAGATTGGGTTGTCTCCATCCCTCTTACGTTTTTCAGCTCGTGGAACAATAATTTTTTAACAGAATAATATTTTGAGATTTTATTCGTGCAATAGGTAAAATTCTGTGTTACTCTAACAATTCGACCAAAGGATGTAGACGCATTTGTTAGATTTATTTTGCTTTCCACAACTTTTCATTGTTATAAGTGAAACGAAAAATTCAAATCCGTATTTATAACACACTGTGGGCCATGACAAAATAAGAAACTATACTTGGGGTTCATTTTCCTCCCCCTTCCCCGATGCGATATTTCATTGAATGTGCGTACGCCTTACATTTCTTGAATCTCCTTATACTGTTTGTTGTTTCATGTATCTGGTTCAACTAGGATAGAAGCTACGGACACTTGAAGATAACTATGATATATATATATATATATATATATTATGAAAGAAGTATTTATATAAAAATCTGCCCGATATCAACGACCTTAGCTTTGCAAAGTAGGTTTGGCAATTAAAAATGGAAAGAAAATATTGTAACAGTTAAAAGTCAAGCCTTGACTTAAGTATTTTATGATGTCTTGCATAGTTGCATGAAGTTTAATAAAGGAAGAAATCATGTACTTTTTCAATTTTGTTCATGGCCCGAATAGAACATACTCGCTGGCTGAATCTGACTGGCGGGTCGCCCTTTGACCATCACTGGCTTAGATAGTTCCCTACATGATAGTGTGTCAAATTTGGCTAATTTACATTTAGTTTTAGAACGGTTCCATATAAGACAAGATATATATTTTACTGAAGTGCTCTAGAAGCATAATTCTTGTTCATATACATGATGTGTGCAGCAAAACTGATTTGCATATGAACGTGGCACTGTCGTGGGGGAGGGGAGAGAATGTCTAATTCAATGAGTGTTTTTCTGCTCATTTTTAAATACTACCTACATAAATCGAATTCATTACGCAATGGCAGCAATGGCTACCATTTCTTATATTATTGTCACAAGTATGTGGCCCACACATTAGCATCATTTTGTCAGCGCAGGTGACTGCAAGAGTTGCCAGGGCCCCGCAAAATCAATATTTTCATATTTTTTAATGATTTTTATGTCTGTTCGTTTCTACAAATACGGCGGGAATTTCACGAATATTACCTCGCTGGAATCTGTGGTCTATAAGCTTTTCAACTGTGTATAAATCATGATTCTGTGATAATTAGGAGGGTCACCAGAGCCCCGAAAGAGAGAGTCAACCATTTTGTTAAAATCCCTGGTGGGCGTCTAAAGGTTAATTGTGTTGTTATGCCGTAGACACTAATCATTGTTAGCTCCATGTTGCAGATAGAGATGTATCTTGAAATATGTTTAGTTAAAAAATGTCATTTGCTCCTTGTAGGCTAGTCACTGCTCTTTTCTATGAGTTGTATTGTATTTGTCAGAGTATTTCTTGTAGCTTATGATGTGAGAACTGTTCATTATCATGGAAATGATAGTAATCAAAAAATACACAAGTTCTGAATTTGTGAATTTGGATCTTACAATAGTGTATAGTGTGTTTAACCTCCGTTATTCTTGGAAATTAAGTAATGTTCAAATACTTCACATGAATTTCTGTTGGTTTAGTTATACGCACATTGATGTACAGAATTTCGTTCAGTAATTGCTGTTATAATAAAAATATAACTCTGCTTCCTGCTTGTAATTTACTTCATGCACAAATCGTGCGGAGGATGGGTTGTTTGTTAGAAAATTAAATTAGCTTCTTCAATATGATATTTTAGTTGTTTTAAACATGTTCAACTACCATCGAAAAAAACACGTTTAAAACAATTTGTTTAAAACGTTTAAAACAAACTGAATAAAACAACAACCCTCGTTTAAAACATGTTTTAAACATTTTGTTTTAAACTTATCAACCTTGGAATTTGTAGTAATTCACGTCTTTCTTCACAGCATGTAAAATGAAAATTCATGAAAATTTATACTAAAACGAAATAAAGGTAAGCATAAAATAAGTTTTCCATTATTATTTTCTATTGTGTTAAAAATTTCCCCCATCGGGGAGAGGTAGAAAACCCGCGACTAGGGCAGGTTACGAAAAGATCAAGTGTGCATGTTTCGTCTGATCAGCACTTTTTTTTATTTTTTTAAACATATACATATATTGGCATGAAGATATACTGGCAGCGTTGTGCGGTGACGGTCACTGCAGTGTCCCCGTACGAAGGCTACAATTTAAAGCAATGATTTTCCTCGAGTGACGGACACTGAGAGTTGCTCGAGACAGTTGCGCGAGAGCGGTCGGTGACGGCAACCGTTTTAGTGACGGTAACTGCAGTTGCCTCGTACGAACGCAACAATTTAAAACAATGCTTCACAAGCAGTTGCATATGAATAAGCAGTAATGGTTAGTGATTACCTTATGTTTAGTTATTATGGATGTTCAAATGTGTGGATTCTCTATGTCGAAACATTATAGCACGAAGGTTTTTTGTTAACACTCCTTCCCACTTCAAACAGTATTACAATTTCGTATCCTGCCATAACGATGTATATTCAGCAGTGTTAGCAACCAAGAATTAAACAGTTAATAAACGAAACTGATGTATCAGCAAACAATATAATTGCATTTTCCTATTTAAGTATTGTTTTTTTTTTTTTTTTTTTTTTTTTGCAAATTTTCTTGTTTAGTTTTTTATTTCTCAGAAATTTGAGAATTGCAGAACCCGTGCAAAGTATAATTTATGCCAGTTGTAATTTTATTTGTAAAATAATAATAATAATAATAATAATAATAATAATAATAATAATAATAATAATAATAATAATAATAATAATAATAATAATAATAATAATAATAATAAAATAAACACCACTAATAATGACCGTATAATTCGATGCTGGAGCTTATGTTCTAATATCTACCGTAACTACCACAATATATAACCAAAGGAAACCTTCAGATTGATGAGAACGAAAAAAAAATGTAAAATAATCCTAAGGACGAAGAAAAAAATTAAATGTAAGAGTTTCTGCTGTATTCGTTACTGTCTTCGTCTAATTGGATCCTTTCTATTTAGAAACTCACTTAGATTTCCTTTCTTTTTCTTTTCCTTTTTTAAAAAATGTATTTGCAAAAATGTATTTCGTGATCTCATTAGATTAAAAATCTGACATCTTTTCTCTTTACTCGTCTCTTATCCAGAAAGTTATGTCTTTTCACGCTATTTTGCATGGATGTTATTTATTCTTATTTAAACTTTATCGAAGAATAAAATAAAACTAGAGAAAAAAAAAATAGTTCATTGATATCTGACCTCGGGGTTTTCCAATTTCAATATTTAACTCAAGGAAGCGTAATTTATCAGAAGTTTCAAAAGTCAAATCTTGATATATATATATATATATATATATATATATATATATATATATATATATATATATATATATATATATATATATATATATATATATATATATATATATATATATATATATATTAGTATACAATGAACTTAATTAATCCGTCTTTGCGCTACCATTTCTACAACGAAAGACTACATTTTGTTGACAACATATCTGTAAAGTAAGTAGCACTTCTGCTGGCCTAGTGGCTAGGGTGTGCGCTTTCGGTGCACGTGGGTCCGGGTTCGATTTCCAGTAGGAGTTCACATGTAGTTAATTTCACAATCATTTGCTGTCCTTTAGCCGAAGGGGCATAACCGTGGGACTCAGAGGTGTTCTTTATCTTCATGTTTACAATGTACGGAATATGTTTCTGACACTAACGGGCTAGTTTCTGACACTTTCGTCCGCGAACCATACAAGTGGTAATCGGAAGTTTGCTCTTGTGTTCTTCTTTGATTAAACATTAGCCCATGAAAGACAGGAAACTGTAAAATTAAAGTATATCGGATATCACACACTATAGTTGAGAATTCTAAACATGCCTAGGTTATATGAGGATAAGTCAAGAATTATCCCCAATGTAGCCATAACATTTCTTACATTGTTCTCTTACGTTGCACCAAAGAGGAACAACGAGCAGTGATACGGTTTTTGTGGTCGGATGGTGTATCAGAGGCCGCAATCCATCAAAGACCTTCAGCACAATACGGATTCTTGAAACACTGAATTGTTCTTTAAAAAAAAAGTTTTCGCTATTTGTTACCGTTTTCGTTCTATGGCGATAAACGCTGAAACCGGTATTTAAGCTGGAAATAGTAGTAAATCTGAACCGCTTTCAGCATTGGTAGTGAATAGTCATGATATGTTGTGTTTAGACGCTATATCACTCCTCTCTATCTGTTACCGTTTTCGTTCTATGGCGATAAAAGTTAAAACCGGACATGGCTAATTTTGAACCACTTCAGGTTTGAATAGAGAATTAATAGAGAAGATGAGTCCACTTCTTAGGACGGTGAATGGATTGCAATAAACTGCATGTTGATAGCATTTACACTTTGTGTTGTAATGAACTCAGTATTGAAAACGCAAGTAAATTTGAACCACTTCTGGTTTGGTAGATTGTTGTGGATAGTCATAATATGTCGTCTTGAGACGCTGAATCGTTTGCAGAAAAATATTTCCCGTTGTTACCGTTATCGTTCTATGGCGATAAACGTTAAAACCGGAAATGGCTAATTTGAATCACTTCTACTTTGAAATAAAATGCATTTTTTAAAGTTTTACGTCCCACGGTTATGGCTAGGCTAAAGGAGTCGGTGATGATGAGAAATGAATGAAATGGTGGAATGAAGAAAGTGAGAGGAAGCGGGAGAACCCTTAGGAAACCTACGCACACGGTGTTTGTCCACCACAAAACTCACTTGGCGCGATCCGGGATCGAACCAAGGACTCCATGCATGTTTCTGTGAGTGGTGCAAGCCGAAAATGCAGCGTTCGTTAGAGCAGAGGTACGCGATTAAATTCTGTGTTAAACTCGGTAAATCTGCGACAGAGACGTTTGATATGATCAAGCAGGCTTACCCAGATGATGCTTTAGCAAGAAGTGGTGTGTTTCGGTGGCACAAGGCCTTTTCGGAGGGCCGGGAAGAGGTCGCCGATGAAGACCGTGCTGGAAGACCTTCGACTTCGACAAACACCGACAATGTGACTCGTGTGCGCGAAGTTTTGAACTCAGACCGTCGACTAAGTATTCGTTTAATTGCCCAGATGTTAAATTTACCAAAAACTGTGGTTCATGAAATTGTGACGGAGCATTTGAACATGCGCAAGGTGTGCGCGAAGATTGTCCCAAAAGTGCTCACTGACGACCAGAAATTGCGGCGAGTGGAATTGTGCCAAGAAAATTTGAACATGTGTGAAAGTGACCCCCAATTTTTGAATAACGTAATCACAGGTGACGAATTATGGATCTTTGAGTATGATCCCGAGACAAAGAGGCAATCTTCCGAGTGGCACACGCCGGCGTCTCCTCGCCCAAAAAAAAAAAAAGGGAAGAATGAGCAAATCCAAAGTGAAAACGATGCTCATTGTCTTTTTTGACATCAAAGGCATCGTCCAGCATGAATTTGTTCCTCCTGGACAAACCGTCAACGCCAAGTTTTACGTGGAAGTGCTCAAGAGACTCAAACGAAGGGTCAATCGGGTCCGACCAGACATCGGAGCCGACTGAAAGCTGCACCACGACAACGCCCCGGCTCACACCGCCTTTCTTGTGAACAGCTACCTGACCAAGGCCGGCATCCCAACGCTTCCGCAGCCGCCCTACAGCCCAGATGTGCCCCCCGGACTTCTTTTTGTTTCCTCGCCTGAAACGCCCGATGAAAGGCAAGCATTTTGAGACGACAGAGGGGATCCAAGCAGCTTGCACCGCTGCTCTCAAGGCTATTCCGGAGAATGACTTCCGTGACGCCTTCAATGCTTGGAAATCGCGCTGGCAGCGCTGCATCGACGCAGAAGAAGCCTATTTTGAAAGTTTTTAAAGAATTGTAACGATTGGCTCAATAAATTTTCTTAAATTGACTCAGTCCTATTACTTTCCGGACAAACCCTGTAGGCTTGGAAATGATCTATAATATGGTGATGTACTATAATGTGATTGGATCGGGCCTCACTAACTTCTATTACCCCTCCCTACATTTTTGGGCTGGCTACCAGCCTGATAGACGGGCGGACAAAGTCGCTGTATAAGACTTCGATTCTTATGCATAGCATTGCTTGGAAATTTAAAAGTAAGCAAGATGTGGTAACTATTAAATACTGACAATTTCTTTTCGTTTGATTATTTTGATTTCCTAATGATTCCATAAAATAAAGAGAATCTTATTATTTTCGATGCAGGGGGATGATTTAACTATATCTTGAATTTCGAAAATTTCAGTTATTTTAGAGTCGACTTCTGCAGAAAAGAAGTCTGGAATCCCAGTGAGTGCGAACTGTCGTAAATAAGTTTGAGATCAAGAGCTGGATGTCAAGAGGTTGTAGTCGATACATTTTAAAGTTAATTGTGTGTGTTAAACCCTTTAGCTATTACGAATAAATTAATTCAACAATCATAACAATATTTTATTCTAAGAATAGATTTACCATGGTTTCCTTAGACGAGCGATTGTGTGTGTTAAGAAAGGAAGTGTTTTTAGATTGTGGCTAAGTAAATCATAAAAAATAAATAAATAAGCTAACCCAAATGGATATCTTTGCAAGGTACAGGGCTAGAGAACCCTACATGATGCCTGGAAGATTTTCTATGTATCCAATCCAGCCTTATTTGTATAGAGATACTTACATGCAGTGCTATCATCCATTGCCTTTTACAGCACGTCTACCAACTTACACAAAACCTTTTCTGGGAACTGCACCAGCTAGGGATAGTACTCCAAAACAGAAACCCAAGAAAAAGAGGAGGCGGCGCCGTAGAAGAAACAAAAAAACTGTTGGAAATAATGTCAGTCCAAAAGCCAATGATGATCGTTTTCTGTCTGTGGACGTTGCAAGGGCTATGAAAAGGTGTGTTACGGCTGCTTCTGTGTCACCTGCGTTAAGTGTCGTAATTGAAGAACTATACTGCTGCTGCTCGGTGAATGTCAAAATTTCGACGACATCTTTGGAATCTGCCCTTCGCAGCGCCACAACAGATATTGTAGCTTTCCAAAAAGTATTGAGTCCTTTGCCGTTGAAGGTTATCCAAGTTTCACTAGCTGGATGCAGGATACCTAAGCAGAAGAGACTGCAACCGTTCATTGGATGCATTCCACCAAATGTGGCATTATTTTTGTCACATGGCAATAGCAAGTGTTCTTCGTGTTACTTGAAACATACCAACCGTTCCGTATCATCATACAGCTTCGCAACAAGTCAACTGAAGAAGCAATTCATAGTACACGAGGAACCAGGCGAATTAATGCAAGACCACGCCAAAAAGTTGTCTCTTTTGCAACTCCTTTTGAGACACAGATATTCGTCTACTTTAATTTTAAGATCAAGTTTTCGGATTTCATCAGTTCTTGATATTATAGAAAATTTAATTGTCGTGTATACAGCTAATAAAAATTACTACTCATTATATCCTACTCATCTGTTTTTACGTAAACAACTATTTGACCTTGATGTTTTGGCCAGTGATCACATAGTCCAACATGAAGAATTTGAAGATAGATGGAGAAGTTTTGCAGGTGAATGTCCTGGAAATTATTCAGAATTTAAATCGGTTGAGGAGCAGAACTTGTGCCCAGCAACTGAGTCTCAGTCGCAACAGCAGACGTTACAGCAGACAACTGAACCAGGAAGTCAGTGTTTCGTGTATGCTTCTAATACCATGTTTGTGCCATGTATTAATATTCCAGGATTTAGAGATCAAGCAGTTCAGTCCACGGTTGAAGACAGCATTCAGGACGCAACAGATGCCTGCACATCTACGGACCAAATGATGACTTCTTATGATAATTCTGAAGCGCTAAGTACTGTACCAAGTAGTGTTTCTTGTTTAGTGAGCAAAAAAGTAGATCGTATTAGATGTTATATAGATAAACTGTTGCTTCGTAATATCGTTGATATTGAAAAATACTCAAGAAGTCCAGATAAACTTAAAAAAATTATTTGTACTGTCGAACCTTTACGTTACAAATTGGATTCTAAAGTGGAAGCAACAACGAAACGCATCCTTAGTGATTCTTCGTTTATTTTATTGTGTGAGAAAGTGAAAGACAAACAGAGAAGGAGGCTTTTAGATAATGAGTTTAAGTCTTTGAAACTAATTGTGGAACTTGAAATAAAAGAAGCATTTAGAGTTCTGGCCAAAGATGTGCCTTCTAGATGGAGACGGTGGTGGCATAAATTTGTGCATTCTCCTTTGTTCTCGGAGCCCTTCATTGTTTAGAACTTCAGAAAAGAAGGAATTGACAAGAACTGTTACGACGAAAAAAAGCTATTAGGAGCTTCTTAAACTGAAACCTGGAAGGTACAGTTAGCTGCCTCGGTTTCTCAATCATAATAAAATTATCCCAGTTAATACAGTATATTTGCAGTGTGAGTTTGATGTATTTTACCTGAAAGTTTTCTTTTCTTTTCTTTTTTTTTTTTTTCACTCTCATTGAAAACTAATTGATTACAATGTAGCATCATATGAAAATGGACCAGAATTAGTATGCTTCGTCTTCAGAAAGAAAAGTTAATAAAAAGAAAATGTAGGTATGTGGAAGAACTTCACAGATTAGAAAGTGAAAAAAAAATCAACATTAAAGCATGTTGTGGGACACGTTTTCCTATGGTTTATATTCTTACTACATTACCATCTGTTTACCTAACGAATTTAATACAAAGCAAGCAGACATGTCCGGAGACTGGACGCGAAGATTATTCCTTCGTAAGCATTAGAAGAAAACCAAGTTAAAGTAATCACTGTACACTGTCAAGAAGAAACCGGTTAACGATTTTTGGAACTAAACATCTGAAGTTTAAGTTTTTCCTTCAATTCCATAAGTACAAGAACATGTATGAAGAACCTTCTTACATACATCACAGTCTGGAATATTTTTATTATATTGTCGTCGAATACATCATCGTGTGTAGATCGATCTTCCAAAGCCATTATCAAATATCAACAACAAAAGGAAGTTTTATGTCATGCGACTTCGCCAATGTGTTATTGGTGATCAGCTCTGTTGAAAACAACGAATGAAGTTTTCAGACCCACATTGAACTTGGAACATCTTCAACATGCTCAAATGAAGAAACTGATTAAAACGAACAACCCACAACGATTATTTGGTTTTATTGTTTACTACACACCTGTCACATGAATCATTAAGGATGCGCTATGCTTAGAATACAAACAAAATTGTAGAGTACAAATAAAATCCTGTTAAATACATTTTTCTGCTTTATTTCCATCTCATTTAAATTCGTTCGAAACAGAGTATACAATAATTTTTATCTAACAGAAAGGCCAGAACAAAAATTAACGTTCAGCAATAATTGAACCATTATTTGAGTTGAGTTGAGTTGAACTTCAGTTTAGCGTCTCTTTCAGCAGCGAGGCTATGTGAGACGTGGACCTACTGATTAACGTGGAATCCGAACCACATGAGCTCCCGCCGGGAATCGAACCCGGGTCTCTCACGCCAAAGGCGCGTACGCTAACCGCTTAGCCACGGAGGAGCTCTAACCATTATTTGAGACACAAATTCCTGTTTAATTTAAAGGACATCTTCATGTCTAACTTACTTATCTTTAATTCCAGGTTAAATTTAAGTCTCACATCTTACGAAGCGTCTGTGTAAAAGGATAATTTAACTCCAAATAAATTATATTCTGGGGTGAATGGTGGTGATAGAGCGTTTACCTCTGGTACGAGGGAATATCTGGTTTGATCCTGGACTCTGTTAGTTAGTTTGTGGTGAACAAAACCCTGCCCGTGGGTTTTCCCGGTGTCCACCTGTTTCCTCCTCCATTGTTATTTTACCAATTCTTCCATATTTATTCATTGTCATTAATTATTCTCCTCTTTTAGCCCACGAGCTCCTCCGTGGCTAAGCGGTTAGCGTACGCGCCTTTGGCGTGGGAGACCCGGGTTCGATTCCCGGCGGGAGCTTATGTGGTTCGGATTCCACGTTAATCAGTAGGTCCACGTCTCATATAGCCTCGCTGCTGAACGGGACGTTAAACTCATAATCAACTCAACTCTTTTAGCCCACAATGCATAACTGTGAGCCGTAAAATTGAATGATTCATTTTTCTTTCTTTTTTCAAATGGTATTCTAATTTGATACTGTTGTATATACAAAGTATTACTCTTTCATTTCAACGTCCATAAAATGATACAATTACGTTCACGTTAATTTGCTTTGACAACATGTTTGAATTGCTTCATGATACTACGTCAGTACAGAAAACTTGTTTGACGTCATCTTAAATCAAATTGGGAACCATCCTCCGATTGAGAGGTTCGCTGGTTTGATTGTGGTTTTGTCGTCTCTTTCAGCACCGAGGATATATGAGGCGGGGATCTACAGTTTAAGGTGGAAGCCGAATCAACGTTGCAAAACTTGCTTCTATTCGTTTGATCTTTTACTGTGCGGCCAATCAAACGTGCGTGATATCGGTGTACGTTTCTGAGTTCGATTCCTGGTGAGAGTCCTTATTTTAGGATACAAACCCGAGTAGTGGTAAGAATCTCACTTTGGAAAGTGAGATCCCGTCTCATATAACCTCGGTGCTGCGAAGATGCGTTACCGGTACATTCAATCCAATCAATATAACTGAATCGAGAGCAAGCGAATTCCTACCATTTGATTCATCAAACATTTGTGTATTTGTCCATCTGTCTCTTGATTTACAATAACTTTAGTTCAATTTCTCCTATTTTAATTAACTTTGGCGTGTATTTTCCTTAGGTAAGAATAAAGGTTTGACTATCCGCAAAAGCAGATAGCACCAGTTTATGCTATCTTAAATTCAAGAGATCAATTCAAACTGTCCGGAAATAGCTGAATCACTAATCAGGCAATATTTTTATGTTTTGTTCCTTTCCTTTGTTGAGATAGTTTTGTTGTTGCGAGCGTGATTCAGAAGAGTAAAATTAAGTGCACTCTACATTGAATAAAAGGAAAATATAGTAAAAATTCGCTCGAATCCTTTGAATAATTTATTTTTGGACAAAGTTTGAACATTGATATTTTGAATTTGGTTAAGTTATTTGGAATATTGCCGCTTGATACAAAATACGTTACAAAGATAGGAAAACGTGCTACCATCTATTGACCCGTAGTTAAGTCTTTACACTCACCTTAATCAGCCTTAAGAAATTGCTTGGATTGGTTGGTCAATTTGCCACGTTGAGCACGGGCACTATATAAAACGTAAACTTACAGCTTAACGTGGGATCCGAAGTACATTAGCTCCAACCGGGAATTCAACCTGGTCCTACCGCTTTAAAGGCGTTTATGCTAATCATATAACCTCTAGAAAGCTCGCCAATCGTTTGCGATTGAAATCCATGAAGGATTAAAGGATTAAAAGGGATTACTTGTGAGAAAACGAAACAATATTCACGACAACTTACGCAAAAATGATTTGTTTTTGATGCAACATGGCATGATTTTCTTCAGCACTTCATCATTTACTCCCTTTGCTTGAAGTAGAAATTTATCAAGGATTAAAATGAGTCAAACGAGATAAATTCAACCCCAACTATGGAATGTGCTCATGCATTTAATGCGATAGCGAAAGTTTTTTTTTTTTTTTTTGGTACTAAGTTCCTTAAAAAAGTGAAAGAAAAGAAAAAAGTAGTTGATTTTGATGCAATATACGTAATTTTGTTCATAGTTTTCGCAAGCATCCGTTGCATGGGCTTGAAGTCCGTCAATAAATAACGTCCCATCAATTTGCAGTGCAGGCTAAAGTGCTGAAGGGAATTGATGATTAATAAAAATGAATGATTTGAAAGAAATGTCGGAATGAGAATGGGACGAAACCGGGGAACCGCGAGAAAACGAATATTGTGCACCATAAGCTCACATCGCATTGGATCAAATCTGGGAATCCTCCCACCCCTAACGTAAGCCAACGTTTCTCCTGAAATCCATCAAAAATAACAGATGAATTTACCCATTTTTTAAAAATATATCACTAGTGACCTGCAGACCCGATTAATTGCAGTTCTTTAATAGTTATTGACTGCCGTTAAACGATAATTGAAATAAGGCCAAACGTTGAAGTCTGTGAAAGGTGTTACACACAAGGCAATATTTAGTTCATGGCCCATCGATGCGTTCGCAACGCGTTTTTATGGCTCATGTGCACGCTTGGAATACGCTGACCATGTATTTAAATGTGGATGGCTAATCACAATGTGTTGCAAACGTGAAAACAATAAAAACGCGTAGAGTACGTCAGCTCGAGCGTATTTGGTGCATTGCGGAACAATAGACCGCTTGCTTTTTCGGAATTAGTAAAAGATATCTAAATCAAGGGGGGGGGGAAAGGAAAGATGTGTTGCCAGGCAAGGGGATTTTAGCAAGAAACACCTGCTTGGAAGATGCTTTGTGCAGAGTATTGGAACCTTGCTATTGTAAAGTATGTGCGTGTATAACAAAACAAAATTCACAAAAATACAAGGGAATTCCGAAAAATTAGCTAATCATGGAAAATCTATGTAACACAATAGGCTTATTTCTCGTGATTCGTATAAATAAGAATAAGGGTGTGGCAGTAAGGCCTGGAAACCCTGACTGGCTCACAGTATGATTTATAACTCTGGGGAGAGTAAAATTACCGATAGCCACCTAGGTCGCGTTCGCTGCGGGGGATAACGCATCGGAAACACATCCTTGAATAGCCATAGTCTTACGGTTGGTGTTGTTCGGGCTAAGAATTTTTAGAACTTATCGAGCTGGGTTGGGCCTAGGTAAAATAAAAACGTTCGGGCTGGATTTGGCTTGGTCATCTTATGTATAAAGTGGCTCGGGGACGACACCAAAATACTTCGGGGATTTTATTCCTTACATCAAAAGATGAGTATATATATATATATAGACCAACGTAGGTGCACAAATGCATCGTTTCGAAGCTATAGCCCGTCGAAAATGAATGGGAACGATAAAATAGAAGCAGGGTCGCCTATAAAAGGAGCAACTTCGACAAGTCTCGTGAGCCCATAAAAAGTTTTCTTTTTTAAAGTTTTATTTATACAATTATAACTTTTTCGATTTTGAAATTCCCACCGAAGACTTTTTTTTTTCCCGGGGGAGCTCTCAGATAGTTTGTCTTGGGCCCATGAAGTCTATGGACTGCTCTGGTAGAAGGGCAAATGTCGGAACAAGGTCGGGTTAAAAGACTTACTTTGGGTATAGAGTTTATTAATGGATACGGAGAAAGGGAAGTGGCAATGTTAACTTCGAAGCAAGGCAGGAAATTCATAATATCTTCTACAAACAAACAAACAAACTAACAAAAAGATGGATATGAAGTGTGTATCCATAATTTTTTTAAAAAATGAAACTACCTTATTGTCTTGAAAATGAAATGAAATTTATAGTTTTACTTCCCACACTTATGCCTGCTGCGCTAAAGGAATCAATGAAGTTGAGTGGTAATAAAAGAATTGGTGGAATGAGAATGTGGAAGGAAATAGAACAACCCAGACGAAAACCCACGGACACGATGTTGTCCACCACGAATTCACTTGATCTGGGGTTAAAGCAGAGACCCCTAGCACTAGGGGTGAGTACTCTGCCACTGAGCCGCCATGCCCCACCATACAGTATTCTTGGTAAAGGATTGAGCTTCAACAATAAGCATGTTTACAGAATTGGACATAATTGTTTTGCAGTACCAGAATGCACTGAGTCATTGGTTTTGTAAAGTAAGTTTATGTATGTAATAATACGATTATATATGTATAAAGATACAGAAGTCGTGAAATAATTGTTACTGATACTAATTGAGTTTTGATATTGTAAATACGTAAATATTTAGACATTTAGAAAAAGACAATTCCCTCCACAGACCTTGTTAAAATTCAGTGCTGCTTTAATTTCATGAAAACCTCTGTGACATACACTGCTTGGTGCGTTATATATAAGTATACATGGTATTATAAACTATTTATACTACATGTGAGAAGGAAGAAATAATTTAATTTGAATTTCAAGGAACGTTACTCCTCTTTTCAAGTGTTGAAGCGCGCAATGGTTATTTCAAACGATGTTTATACATATTCATTGAGACCTACCTGCATCTCCCTGTTTCCCCTATTCATACAGTAGTTACATGCTTCATATACTTACAGATACTTTATATTCGTACCCACGCATGGGTGTCGATGTGCAACATGAGATGCAGACTGATACAGACGTGCAGACAAATACCTTTTGACTTGTTAATTTATGGGAGGAAGCAGTTTGCGGGAGTTCTTAAGTTGACATAACCACAGCAACAGGACATGACGTCACTTAATGTCGTCACTACCCTGGAGCACTTAATGCGCAGTGTATCCATAAACAAGGTAGCTCTGTTGATAGTATTACTGCTGAGATAATATGCCAAGGTGGATTATAATTTAAGACATACCTGGAATTTGTTCGTGTACTGGTGGACATTAAAAAAAAAAATATGTTGTTACAGCGGTTGTGTGAGTTGCGTTTTACATTCAACAAACGAACAAGATTATACACAAACAATGCACTGAATAATGCGTAAATAATTGCGGCTTGTCCCATCAAAGGCGGGAAGAACGCCGGGATTTTTTTAAAAAAATCTCATTTCGTGCTGCGCACTGATACGTGTATCAAGATTGAAATTTCAGGTTTCCTCAGTTATGTTCTATTTTATAAGTGTACTAACATTCATGATATATCAATTTATTTTAGCACCAAATGAACTTGTAGGTTTAGTAAGTGTTTTGGAGTGGCAGAAACGGGATTAAGAATACGTGGACATTTTTAAAATTACAATTTACAGGTAAAAGGTGTTAATTTAGAACAAAAGACAAATGTTTAGGGAATTTATTTATGAAGGCGCAGAATATGTAAGTTATCTGTGAACATAGATACAGCAATAAGATGTTGCTTTAATTCTATGAAACTCTCCATAAGGGCGTTATTTCAGGGCTGCAAACTAATGTACGAGGGACTTGAAATATGACTATTTCGCTGCCTGAACCTATCCTAACCTAACCCGAACTACTGCTACTCTACTACTACTAGTATACTATTATTACTACTACTACTCAACTACTACCATTACTGCCTTACTATACTACTACTACTACTGCTACTAGCCTATTATTATACTATCATTGCTACTACCAAGGCCGAAACCAGCTACAAAGGTTTGGGAGGAACGTGAATATGTTACAGGGAGTCAAGTCTTTAAAATTATCTAATAAATATCTAAATTGTGTTTTTTTTATTAATAATAAAATTTTGTATTGATGTCTGGAGGGGCCACAAAAGTTTAGAGGGACCTGGCCCCCCTCTGGTTGCGGGCCTGGCTGCTACGAAACTACTACTCTACTACTACTGCCTTACTACTACTATACTATCATTATTACTATTACTACTACTAAGTGTGCACCCATAAATTAAAAAAAAATGTAATTTTTGAACAATTATCTCTTGTAGCGCCCCTGAATTTTACCTGTTCCTGGTGGATCACTGGCATGCACCAACACATGTATAGTCTAGAAGGCGTGATGACATTATTTTCATCGAGAAATGTGGGTTTCAAACTAATATGAATGTGTCCACGTATTATTGATCTGAACTGCGGAAACTGCTCTATCCCAATTTAAGGATGCACATTAACACTGATGTAATAAGGTTATTACGCAGCCTATACCTAAGCTACACGAGGTTTACGTTTACGCACCCACTGGCTTAACTTTTGAAGTATTTCGTTTTATTAGCTTATCGACTTCGACCATACCCTAGACGCCGCATGGACAAAGTTGCACATAGTACGAACTATTCGCAAAATCAAAGTAGGCGAATCACTTATCGACAATTTTCGCATTTATTACTGCCTTAAAATGGGAACGTCATTAAGTGCCATGAATTCCCGCCTATATCTGTGAGCGTTGTGGATTACACGCACAACATTTAATGGATTTATCAAGAAATACTGAACCCACAGGTTCAGCACTCACAGGCACAGCCCCCTAAGAGGAAATTGTGCTTGGGAATACTGAAAACCCAATAGAATTTTTACATTACTTACAGCAAAATTTGAAACTATATTTGAAACGTCGCTTATACTCCCCCCATTCTGAAAACCACAACATGGGCGCCCTTGCTTATGAACTGCACACTAAGAAAAATCCGTTCTCCGGATAGCGGTATATCGTACAAATATACAAAATCCTCTTGCTTATTACAAAAATCAGTATGGAGCATATGCTTCATATGCACTGCCCTTACATGTTACATCATGCCATTGCAGGATGTCTGACATCTAACAGTTTTCCGTATATCACCTATGTTACATTCTGCAGCTATATTCTATTCTACTATGGACATTCTGCGTCGATTTGTATGTGAGATCCTGACCGCCTATATTGTTTCATACGGAAAGTACGTATAGATGGAACACTTATACGGAAAGTACGTATAGATGGAACACTTATACGGAAAGTAAATATTATAAAACATGCGTTTTCAGTTATACGTTTGCTGTACGTTAAGTCCAGAAACTACAGGAATTACGCATGTAACCTACCGTTTTGAGTACGCTACCTACAATTTTTTTCCTCAGTATATGCTTTGAAAACTAGCCATATGTCGGATTAGGGGAGAAAGCATTTTTTGTTGAAAATCATTGCTGTTTTCTTAAATGTTTTTGAGGTTAATCTACCTAAAGCCAAACATACCACTAACTAAAGAGTTTCAGACAGTATTTCTGAGCATGAGTAGTCGCTAATGCTCTCGCCTTTGATCCTGGGCTCGATTTCCGGCAGGGTCAGTCGGTCAAAAAGGTGTAACAGCTTTTTCAGGCTAGCTATCCTAAAAAAGGTTTTTCCTGGGATTTCCTCATTCACACCAGATAAATGCCGGGATGGTATCTAATTTACAGGCCTCAGGCCGCTTCTTTCCTTATATTCCTCCCTGGTACCGTGATTGTGTGCTGGTCGAGGATGTCATCCCTTCAACCTGACGTGCTTAAGACCATAGATGCCGGTAATGGCCATGAGTTGTATCAATAAATAAATAAATAAATAAATATTGATGAGCGAGCGCTAGCAAGCGAAGTCGGGTCAGAACGCCAAAATGCACGTTATATTTGTCCATTCGAATTAATAGCAAATAGTAATTGCAAAATTTTCCATTCAGCACACGGCATTTCCAGTCTACTCAGTTCACAAATTACTCACATATCAATATCAATTATCTTTCCGCAACATGAACTCATTCCACCTCTAAACATTGCGTTTTTACGTAGTTTTGGTCCCCCGTAATTCTACAGAACCCGAGAAATATATTACATACTTCTTTCGTAAATTTTGCAAATTCAAACTCATAAAATAGGACAGCACCATCGTTTTCTACATACAGTAAACGTTATATAATTTTTAAGAAATTAGTAGTACAGTCCTCTTTCACACGCATTCATTTTAATCATAAATTACTGTTTTTATGTTTATGTATTCTACACCTGCATCCATTTATCCAGCGCCGTAACTTAGATTGTTTTCTTGGGAGGGGGGTAAGCATTAATACGCGTATTTGGTGCTCCTAGAAAAAAAATGTTTCTCTAATCTTGGGCTCCTCTTTCCATCTTTCTCTTACTCTTTATGGACCCGGGTCGTTAGTTACACCTTTGATCCCGTTCCATACATGACAAATGAATTAAGGGGGCAATATTGACAAATATCAAAGCCATACGAATAAACATTACTTCTAGGGCTCCTAATAGAAACTTTTTTATTGAAATGGGCCCAAGACTCATTTTTGTTTTATTTACCTTTTATGTGTTGTTTGGTTTATGTAATATAGTGGACATATTCGAAGCTTCATTTATAATTTCATGTTCGTATCGTATATGGAGTAAGAAAATGTCTTAAAATGAGTCCCCTCGAACGGCGGGGAGCTTCCTTGGGGAAGCATTTGCCCTCTCCCTCCTCAAGTTACGGCAGTGTCACTTATCACATACTAGGCTGGTAGACAGCCCAAAAATCTAGGGGAAGCCCGGTAGAAGTTTGGGAGGGAGTTCCGATCCAAATGTATTATAGTTAATCATCATATTATAGCTCAGCGTACAAATTTTCGACTAGAGATTGGCGACTAGAAATTTAGAGCTGGCGACCAGTGTTCAGTAGGAATCGTTTCTGCCTGAACTCACAGGGCAGCGCATTTTCTATTTCGTAAGAAAATAATTGTCACTGAGTGAGAGAAAACACGGAATGTGAAGTCTTTCTTTGTCAAACCAAAGGCCGTTTGGGGGGGGGGGGGCGAGGACATCTCAATTTGTACGTGGGAGATACTGGCGACCATTATTTTTGGAATTGGCGAGTGCGTCTGACTTTGAAATTTTGCACCCTGTTATAGTTCATTTCCAAGCGTACTGTGAAAATTTTAGGGGACCAGTACCGTAAAAATTTAGAGGGGCCCGCCCCCCTAGACCCCATGGATAAGGGCCTGTCACATATTAATATGATGAGGACCTATCATTAATTTTTATGTCAATTATATATTGTGGAGGGGCCGCGGTGGCTCAGTGGTAGAGCGTTCACCTCTGGTGCTAGGGGTCTCGGGTTCAAACCTGCTCCCGCCAAGTGAACTTTGTGGTGGACAAACACCGTGTGCGTGGGTTTTCTCGGGGTTCTCCCGTTTCCTCCCACTTTCTTCATTCCACCATTTCATTCATTACTCATTACCACCGTCTCCTTTAGCCTAACCGGCATAACCGTGGGACGTAAAACTGAAAATTTCATTTCATTTTCATATATTGTGGATCTCCAAATTTTTTGTAGCAACAAATCTTTCGCGGAGCACATCATCAAATATCGCGTGTGGAAATGCTATGTTTTCATACAAATATACAAATATCTCTTTAAGTATATTACTTCATTAACAGATAATCATTTTTAAACATATTTTCTTTACCGGTCTGTTACTCTAGTATAAAATTAATAAGTTGACACCAAATCAGTTGCAAACACTGCTCAACTTACTATCACATTTAGTGACGTCATATTGTGTGGTGCTCTGGTTTTGTCAACTTAAGATCTCCCGCAGTTTGCGGGGTGATAATTTTCTTAACATAGCCTCGTTTAATGTATCTGTGTGCTTCATCTGTGAGTATGAGTGACATGTGTATGTGATCGGAATAACATGAAGCCAAAAACCACCTTTCGCCAGAATGAAAAACAGGCACTTATGTCTGGAACGAATCACCAACAGCACTATGTATGTAAGATTATTAAGAAGTTGAGGGAGATTTTATATATCTATATCTATATCTATATCTATATATATATATATATATATATATATATATATATATATATATATATATATATATATATATATATATATATGAACAAGCATCTGCAAGAAGAATGATATACGTAAGGTTTCTTTCTACCAACAACGTTTGTATTTACCATTTGCTTAACAGAATCTACTGTCCTTTGAACACAGTCGCGGGCTTCTAGAATTCACGTATCTGTGATCTGTTTGGAGACAAGAATGCTCATATCTGATGGATCTCCTTTAACCTTACGAATCTTACAAGGATAATCCCAAAAAATATTTTTTAATACGAAGAAACGTTTATTTTCAATAATGTTTACAGCATTCTAAAACTTGTACATTTGTCTATTTTCAATGAACTTCAAAGTTCGTTACTGAATTGTCTGTCTGTCTGTCTGTCTGTCTGTCTCTCTCTCTCTCTCTCTCTCTCTCTCTCTCTCTCTGTGTGTGTGTGTGTGTGTGTGTGTTATTTGCGATTTTTTTCAATTTTGAGTCATCCATTCGATAGAGCATCAAAAACTATCTAAGAAAGTGATGGAACTTTTCGCGTCATTTGTTCTATTCCCTAGATATTGACCAAGAAAGTTTTGATTTCGGAAGATATAAGGAGCCATATCTCGGGAACCGTAAGTCATAGAGAGATGATATTTTGCGAATTTTTCATTGCTGAGCCTTCCATTTTGAGCATTTATCTTCGTAAAACGACATATTGTAGAACGTTTTAACAGAACTCTTAAACAAAACATGTGTAAAAAAAAAAATTAGTACTCAAGGAAATTATGAATGGATAGATATAGATATATTACAAGAATTGTTTAATGAGTATAACAATAAAGTAGACCTACATACAGCAATTGGTATAAAGCCTGTAGAAGTTAATAAGAAAAATGATTCTTTTCACGTTCGTTCTGACAATGCTCTTGGAGCATTCTCAACTGGTTCTACATTAACGCCGATGGTCGATGCATTTCTGTAGGCAGCTTTTGTATAGCCATGTCATATCAGGTCACCGCTATATGTTTGAGGAAGTTGAACTTCATCTTTCATCTCGTCGTCCTTGCTGAAGCGCGTTCTGGCCAAGCTAGGAATAGGTGCTAATCACTGTTGCTGAATCTTCGCGGTTGTCTCATCGGTAATTGATAATTTTCCGGTAACTTCTTCGTTGCGAAATTCAGTATGACCAGCTACAAATTAACAGTCATGCACACTTGCTATAGACTTCCGATAGTTGGCGATGAATTTCAATCGGTTTAAAGTATTCTGCATCCAAAAATCGAATAAATACGCGAACATCGCACTTGGCGGTAGCGCCATTACCAACGGCTGCCAAACCACGACTGAGCATCCCAGCGTGGTGCGCACTGTCTTGTTTGGAAATGGGAAATGGGAAACAACAAACACAACAGTGTTACTAACAGCCACATGAACAGCTTCCCCGCGTCCCCAGCACTTTGGATACTTTACTCTTGGGATTACCCTCGTATTTATATTAGAACATCATCTTAGTTTGTGAGTAAAGTTAATATGCAAACTTCAAAACATTTCAGAGTTGCGGGTTGCATAGACATGATTCCGAATCGTCCTCTCTGGATGGACTTAAAATCACGGAAGAGCAAAGAGTCCAAGGGCTACCCACCCAGATTTTTTTTTTTTTTTTTTTTTTTTAAGAAAAGAGCTTCATGATAACTTTCTAATTATTTGATTTTACTTGAATATATGAATATTTTCTTTAGGGCTTTTCCATAGTCCTCAGTGCTTAGGATTAAAAACTGTCAGGAGTGAGTGGTCAATTTACCCCATTAGTGTAGAGTGAATCCCCTCGTCTCGATTAAAAAAAAAAAAAAACAACCAGGAAAATATCCTAAACAAATAAATTTGGATGCAATATGGCGCATATTTTTTGAGGCTTTACAATTACCTCTACTACCTGAATTTAAAATCAGTTGACAACGGGAGAGTGGACTTCCGGGATACCGGGGATCCAGGATATGATCAAGGGAGGGACTAAACCATAGTTTGCCGCGTTATCCAGTGTAAAGAAAGTAGGATTGAAGCCCATTTTATCCAGTGTATACCTGAGCGTCAAAGGGGAGCTATAGCCCATATATATATATATATATATATATATATATATATATATATATATATATATATATATATATATATATATATATATATATTCACACAAACTCCGATGCTTGGAGTTGAAGTCATTCAAAAATGACCAGTCACCTCGCCCGGAATACACACTATGATTTTTTTTAAATGTATGTCTACAAAGCTTTCGTAAAATAGAATAATTCCATTTTTGTGAAATATGGTGTAAATGTTTGGGAGGATTCCCAATCATCTTAAAGCTGGAACCGATGAAGCTGAAATGGATAAAGAATGAAAGAGTGAATCTCCCTCCCCCCCATTTATAAATAAACTATTTCTGTGAGAATTTCGTAACAATATTCCGATTTTTGTAAAACATAATGAGCCTTATGCAGAATCGTTTTTAGTGTTGTATTAAGAGCTTGACTAACGCATGATGCTAACTTCCGTATTTAGTAACACGTAAGTGAAGCTAATAATGATTTATATCGAAAACGGCCAACCTCGACTTTTTCAGAGGGTTGTCCAAATACAATAGAAAACGATAGATAGTTTCTCCTTAAGTG
This sequence comes from Thermobia domestica, assembly GCF_964235325.1. Classification (NCBI taxonomy): domain Eukaryota; kingdom Metazoa; phylum Arthropoda; class Insecta; order Zygentoma; family Lepismatidae; genus Thermobia; species Thermobia domestica. The sequence continues at coordinate 175,122,036 of NC_137463.1, read as the reverse complement.
TTTGGACAACCCTGAGAAAAAGTCCTCTTTAACCTTTTTCGATATAAATAGTTGTTAATTTCACTTACGTCTTACTAAATCCGGAAGTTAGCATTACACGTTAATCAAGCTCTTAATACAATTCTAAAAAGATTCTGTATAAGGCCCAATATGCGTTTTGCTTGGCGTTAGACATGGGGTTGAAATCAGTGAGAGAGACAAGAGAAGATCGCTCACTTTAACAATGCACTGCATCACTAAACGGCGTGACAAACATCTTGGCATTTGAAGGCGGCGCTCCAAGTTCCCTTTAAATGCTGCTAGCAAATGAGAATCCAGCTGTATTGCCACGTTTATTTTGTACACATCCACGTCTATCCTCTGCCACCTGATCGCACTGTAGTTCGTCTGCTTAGCCATAGCCACACCCCTTAGCATTCGACAACATCGCGTCAGAGCTTGCGTTTTATTCGTTTAGCTGAAATGCCAAGATGTTTGTCACAGGCTTTTTTATTTTTAGTTAAGCTAATCGTTGTTACCAGCTGCACTCTCTTCTACCTGACGCCAGATGGCGCTAGTGTGCAGTTAATTTGCAGACGAGCCGAAGGCTTCGAGGGTCAACAAGTGTGCGTACGTAAATTACTCCTGTCTTATGATTTATAGGTATATACGGTATGTAACAATTGCCGATCAATGTTTCTCTCTAAATATTCACGACGTCAAGTTTCCAAATAGTATTCAGTGGCATTCTTTTGTAAATCTAGTATTTGTGTCATACATAACAAAAAATAATTGTTTATATAATGTGGTGATTCGTTACATTATCAATCAGATTTATTGAATATTATTCTCATTATTGTTATAAAAAGGTTTTATTTTGAAAAAGCAGATACATATCTTATTATATGAGAATGTAACATACAATATTTATTGTTTTCCGTGTATCTGTGTGCTGTACTTTAAGTCCAATCCAAGTGTAACAAATCTAGTTACCGTACTTCAGTATTGAGTGAACAGCTTTTTCTCTTTTCACAGAAATCTCGAAGATGCGAATTGTTTCAAGTTTTAGGTCGCACGTGTGGATTATGTCAATTTGTGGGTTTACTGTTCGACAAATTTAACGAAACGTCCAAGTATTAAATTTGTATCATTTTCCAAAATAGTAGTCAGTAAGCTTCAGTGTAATTTCAGTAGTATTCATTTTGGTTGTAGTCATGGTCGAATAGTCATAAAGCATGAGTCGCACACGCCGTTAGGTAAGGTCAACTACAATCAGAGTTAAATGTTAGAGCAAGTAGCTCGCTCTAATTAAAAACTTCGCGAACACCAAACTATGGAAACGGAATAAAAGTACATCGAACCAAGTACTATCAGAGTCATAACCTGTGGAAGTTCACTTGATTGTGACAGTATATAACTATACATACATAAAAATGCATTTCATTTAGTATCCATTAAAACTATATTATAAATTGGAGCTTGTGTTACTTTTGAATTCTCTGTTTACACTAAGATTAACAAGATTAACAGTGGTTGGTAAAATTCGTTTCTCCGTGATTCACAGCCTCTCATATGCTAAGAGCTACATGTCGTCTATGAATCACGGAAGCTGTGAGGCATTATATACAGGATAGTTATAATTTAAGTAATACACAAATGCCCTGCATAACAACGCGGAATTTGTTCCAAAGCTATACAAATATCTGTAATGTCCCATTCAGCTTCGGTTATGAATGAGACATTAAATTCCAAATCAACCACTCAACCAACTGGAACACTTAGGTGTACGATATTGTCCACCACCACTTGATTTAGGATCGAACCTACAGTTCTTCGCATTGGAGCCTAGTACTTTAATATTAAACGTGCATATTTCTTTCCATAATAATTTGTAAAGTTTCCATTACTTCACTTCTATAGTCATTAACTGAAACATATGAAGCAAGATTTTGGTTAATGATTGCAATCCTTCATAATTAAGAGACTAGTAAGTAAGAATGAGTGTTTTAGGAAATGTAACTCTAAAAATACCGTTGAATTTATTTTTATTTCGAATTCTGTGTTTTCAAATATTTGAAATTACCTCAGCTATTTAGATAATGTCAAGGCTTTTGCATAAATGAAGCTTTAGCAAAAAATATTTCCTCACATTTTGTTTTGATTTTACACACGGAACATGTAACCAACGCTTATATTGCGGACATTTTATTCCGAGCATGTTAAAGTGTATACATTTAACCATGGTGTGTGTGTATATGTATTAAGCCATGAATCTTCGAAATAGACGAAGCCCTCGGAATGACAGAAGGTTGCAGAAAGTGTCAGATTCAATTTATAGCATTTTATTTTTTCGGGATAAAAATGGAGAAGAAGCCCTCTAGTAATATACATCAGTAGTAAGAGTAATCTGGTGTCGTTTCCTCTTATGTTATTTTGAGATATGAATATATACACGCTCACAGAGGCCTCTAGTGTTCAGGAGGCAGTTCAATACAGATTAAGCCATAAGTCTTCAAATGGTTTCGTTAGGGACGAAAAGGGTGTGTTGTGTATGTGCGTATGCTCCACAGGGAAGTGAGGTTATGGTATGTTATGAACTAACCTCATCCCTACACTCTCTCAACTCCCTATCCATGCTTTTTATTTAATACTTCGGCGTCTGTTTTATTCTCTGGTCTTCCATCCTATCCCAACCCTCTCCCATAAAACCTGTTCGTTTTTGTGTGCGTGAAGTAGCAAGAGAGGTGTCGTTTTAAATCACTGCGTTTCCATAGATATACCCCTTCCCCATCTTCCTCTGTATTATGTAAAAGGTGCGACATCCATACTATATATGACGAGGGGGAGAAGAGTTAGCAGAGAAGTTTAGGTTGTTGTTAACAGGCGGCACTGGTGTAAATTTATACATATAAAATACTCAACAGCGGAAGTGTTGAATTTGTTTTAGAAGTGTGTAATAAGATTATGCATATAGGTACTACAAGAAGTCTTACGTACGCACTTTGATGCCACAGATTCGGGGAAGTAAAGAAAAAAATATATCTTAGTAAATATCTACAATAGCTCCTTCACATTGTACGTTTATAGTATCCGCTTATAGTATAAAGATTAACTTCCTTCACACCCACATACCCTATTATGAACTGTGTTTGATTTATTACTTATGTATACTGTCTTAATAATCTATAACCAGGAAACATCTTAAAAGGTTAAAAAGCACAGCCATACTTAGTACTAAGACTGAGAGTGTGAAATGAAATTTCAAAGATAATATCATAGTATTTGTATGACTGATTATTGTCTTGCCAATTACTTATTGCCGTGTCACAAGGTCGTGCCCAGAAAGAACTATTCTAGGGTCAGAATTCTCGTTCTGAAATTTTCAATTTGACTCTGAATATTTTGAGTTAATTCTGGTAAGAATTTCAGAGGGGCCCTGGACCTCACGGAACCGCTAGAATCGGCGTCTCTGTTCACACCCACATTCTCCTGTCAACTAAGGGAAAGAAAATGGCGTGCTTACCATATATATATATATAATCTGAAAAATGAAAATTATAACTGGAAAAACTACCGAAAGCTTGATGATAAATAAGTACTTTTTAAAATAAATTTTATTTCTGTTAAGACTATTATAATTTTACTCGTTGTGGTGACGAAAATTCCCTCAAAAGTAAATTTACTATCATTAATAACATGTAAAGAAGTATGAACATAATTACTGGAACTGTTTTCAGTAATAGAATAGAAAGTATCAAGTTTCAGTTTTCAATAAAACTTTGTTTATGCAGGAACACTTGCGGCTCACGCGAGAAGTCAAATTGGTAAAAATTACAGTTTTAGTCTCTACAAATTAAGAGTAGAAAATTTATACATCAGGACACGTATCGATAACCTCTTTTATTTTTTTTTTATTTTTTAAAAAAATTTTTTTTAAGCGATTGACTTCGCTCACGAGCCATCACTGTGTGTTAGGGAAGGAGAACAAAAATTTCATAGAAAGAAAAGAATAAAAGTTTAACTTCGATATATTGAACAATGTATCTACCAGATTCCTGATACGGGCTGGCAGATATCTCATATTCCTTCCTCAATATGAAGATATCATGAGAGACCTGAAACTTAGTTTTGGATAAGCTCAAGGAAATCAATCAAATGTAACCATTCTTTGGCTGCTCAACTAAAATAATGTACTAGTTTCTCCTAAATGTGTTATAGTAGAGAGATGAGTGGTCGCCTTTCTTGTTTCTCCTTTTCTTTAAACAAGGCAGTACATCTTTAATTAAAGCTTTAACATCCATATGATTTGCTAAAAGCCTATTTCGAGTTTCAGAATAGAATTTCGTATGGACAATGTGTTATGGACAATTCACTAAATAGCGCTTTGTTAACTGCCGATTTAGTACAGTGTTTTCTGTTAGTGCATTGCAGAGGTACTCTTGCCTTGCCACTAAAATGACCAGCCATCTGTAAATGTAATTAACGTTGTTGGGTTCTGGATAATAGGGTCAAAGGCATTCCGTCGGCTCTGATTTTTTAAAAAAAGTAAAAGAGAAGTATTACTTTAAATCACACGATTATAACCAATATATATATATATATATATATATATATATATATATATATATATATATATATATATATATATATATATATATATATATATATTCGTTTTCAAGCGTGTGTATTTAGAAAACCTAAAAAAAAAAAAAAAGAGTGGAAAGGGAGTAACTTTCAACCGCACTTTGCCCAGCTACCACCGTACACATTCGGTTTAACTGACTCTTGTAACAATAGATAGCAGTGGTGCAGTATCTAGCAAAAGGACCACAAATGGCGGATGAGCAAAGGGGGAAACCGAGTATAGAATCAGCAAAGGCCTCCCACAGAGAGGAATTTAAAATTGACATTCCAAACACACACACACACACACACACACAGAGAGTTGCGCATACACACGTACTCTTACATGCATTCAGTGAACATACCAAATTCCATTGGTATTTTCCGTCATAAAATGTACGCACTTTAGAACACAATAGTGTTAAAACTGATGACCATCTTTATGAAGATTTTTTTGATGCATGTATCGCAAATAATATGACGAGTACCGCTTTAAATAAGTTAATTTTTTCAGTTGTCTGTTGGTATTTCTTCTTTTCCATTTATATCTGATTCACAATACGAACTATGGATATATGGGTGTGAAATATTTTTACTGTTGGATATAAATGCTTTGTATTTTATATGAATGAAGTGTGAGTTTTATTTAAAAAGAAGAAAGAATTTGAGTAAGTATTTACAATAAGGATCCATGTATATTTGTGAAATTTATAGGAGAAATACGTAATACTAATTTGGTAGAGCACCGTGTAAATAATATTGGAAACCATATTTGTAAGGTGCATAGTTACGGAGAAGGAAAGGAAGGAAAATGGGAGGGATTAAGAACGTAATCCTCCATAAGCAGATTATTTTGGACCGTATGTGAAAGTGAACTCATGATACGCACCACACAAGTAAGTGACTGAGAGGTAAGTATCCATAGACTGCCTGAATTTTGACATTGTGATTAGTGGCTGAACTATCGTCTGGAAATATCGGAATTAATTAAAATGAGATTTAAAGCTTGTAGCACATTTTTCGCATTTATCTTCATTAACGCGTACACTCACCCTGTGCTAGGTGCACCGTGCGTACCCGGTGCACCTAGCACAGGTTTTTCGCATTTATCTTCATTAACGCGTACACTCACCGTTGCCAGTGCTGTGCCGTGGAAAATCAGCGCCGGGTGCGAGAGCATAGATATTAGATACGAGTGAGGCGGACAGACCAGCCGCGAAGCGTAAGAAAATTTTCAAAAATAAACCCTACTTTTCCTTGATTTTGAGTGCTTTTTATTACTTTTTTCCTTCCATTTTATATACATCTTTCCTTTCTTCCTCCCTCACTTCAATGTTTTGCCCCCTCACTTCGACTCCCGGGGCCGTTGTCCCACTCGTTCCCCATACGGTACGGTACTGACCGTCGCTTCGCGCCTGCTCCCTACGGACGAATTTCCTTTCTAGTACGCGTTCCCCTGAGCTTCTCCGTGCTCTGAACCGGAATAGAGAGAAATCTTGTTTGTAGTGACCCACTTCATCACTTATCATATTGGTGACATATCTATGTTTGCACACATATTATGAATCTGTACACAGTTGATGTGCAGCATGATTGTGAAATTTTAGAATAGTTTTTTTTTTTTTTTTTTTTTTTTTTTTAAGGGTGTTTGACTCGATTTTTACCGAAAACTCTATATTTATACCCACAACAACTAAGCTCTACTAAAATCAATTTGCACTGGGGAATGCAGATCTACTTATAAAAAGAGGTGATTCTTATAGGCATTAAAAATAAATTTAGTGAAAAAGGAAGACAATATTCAATGAACACACACACACACACACACACACACACACACACATATATATATATATATATATATATATATATATATATATATATATATATATATATATATATGACATATGTAATCTAAAAAAATATGTCTTTCATAATCATTCATTACTTTTACCAATTTTTCCATTAAAATTATTGTATTGAAAAACAATAAATGAAATTCAATGTATATAGGTGACTAATATCTAGATCTTAACCTGGAGATATAAAACTTAAATTGAAGTTAAGAAAAGAGGAATATAAATCTACTAATTATAATAATTGCCCTCATTTATTGTAGAAATCTTTGATAGGGTGATCTTTTACAGCTAAACAATTGTGAATATTAAGGAATTGATACTATTAAAATAACAGTTAGGCCCTATTATTTATTAAAACCAGTGACAGAAATTAGTGACAGTGGCCGATATGTCATATCATCTATTTGTTTCTTCTGATTTTTTTTTTTTTTTTTTTACTAGCACTTTTAAAAGCAGAAAATTAATTTCGATGTAGTACAAGATGACCCACATGAAAGAAGCCTTGCTTGATAATACCGGGTACTGACCGAGAAAGTACTGACCGATAAAGTACACAGAGTGCCCTCGTGGCTATATGCTTTGCATACAACCGGCGTTAGCTCATATAGTTCGGATTCCACGTTAACCTGTCTCCCACCTCACATTGCATCGGTACTGAAAGGGATGTCCAAACCAACCAAATAATCAATCTTCACATGGAATATCCCCAGTAAACGAAATTTCAAGTCTAATTACATTTCTTATTTTTTTTTCTAAAAGAAAATTCTAACCTAATCATAAATCTCTCCCATGTAAATAAACTAACCTAACCGTAGACATATTTTTGGATCAAAAGATCCAATATATTTCAGACAAAAATTTTCTTGTAAGCCTTATATCTGGAGAACTACATATAGTGTTGCCAAACCCAAAGTATCACGTAACTCAGTGCGATGTGCTTATTTTGCAAAAAATACGAAAATCCTATTTAGGGGTCGTTCAAAAGTTTTGTGGCCCTTGTTCCAAAAATGCATAAAAAAAGTCCAATATACATATTTCAATCAAAAATTTCCTTGTACGGCTTATATCTGGAGAACTACATATAGTGTATAGAAGAAAAAACAGATGTATTTCTACTACAACTTGTTACTCTGTACGGCGCTTATTAAAGGTAGATTTGGACAAGTTTTCAAAAATAAATGTAGGTCAAATTTAGATACAAATACATATTCAGAATTAAGAGAGTATGTCAAAATTAAGTTCCGACTTACAAGAGTACTGTCCTTCCTTCCAATGATATAATGATTTTGAAAGTCTAAAATTATTAGTTTTGTTTGGTGAAAGGGCATTCAAGATGAGAAGGGAAGTCCTCTACTTTCAAAAGGAAAGTAATGTATTGTGAAATGTACCACTCGCACCATCTTTCCAACTGTAGCAACATGGTGTTTTATACTAATTATAGATTGATTGTTTTCAGGTTCGGGTGCTGACACAGACAATCGTACAGTTAAAACATTATATTTTACATTTATATCAGGTGTACATATACTCAACCAGTACCGAATATATGGTGCAATATTTAAGGCAAACATGTAATAATCTATATAATACTTTAATTCAGAAGTATTCAGTATCTTTTTAACAGCCTTTTGTTCCAAATTAAATATTATCACATACCGGTACATATTCATCACATCATTTTATTTACTTATATTTATTTTCAGTTATACTAATTTTTCATATTATCATTATAACGTATAATTCGTAGAGGCTGTCACCAAGGGCGCCCATCGGGGGGGGGGGCAAGGTGGAGCAAGCGTTCTAGAGGAAATTGTACTTCAGAATATCGAAAACCCAATAGAATTTTTACATTAGTTACAGCAAAATTTGAAATTGTTTTTGAAACGTCGATTATATTTGCCCCCCTTAAAAACCACAACATGGGCGCCCTTGGCTGTCACAGTAAAACTTCAAATTATCTTCGCAATATACTATGTATATATATAAATATGTTTCCATCAAATTACACATTACTTCATCTGATTACTGGTTTTGGTTGTGCAAAGATCGCAAAACAAAGTATAAATATTAATATATTTGGATTATCTTCGACGTTCGATCCGGAGTTTATTTATTTTACAGATTTATATATTTATACTTTACCAATTAAATCACAACACTATCTTCATTATATGTGGTTAACATTCCATTTTGACTTTCTAATATATAGTTTGTTTATTGATTTCGATTCGAAAAAGTTTGCACTTACGATGCGGACCAAAATCCATATTACATATAGTGTAATGCTCTATAGTACAGGTCTATAATAACGGCGCATTACAATTGTATTAAAATTAAACGAAACAAAGATAAATTGCAATCGTCACTACTTAATAGTTCCTGACAACAAATCTACAACTTTGTTACAAGTGTGGAAGAAATTTTGCTTGTTATTCATGTGTGTTTGACAAGTGTGAAATTCACCAACAATTATCGATACATGTAAATAAATACTGAAATTAAGTTTCAATTCTACGTTAACAAAATAAATTGAATTTATCAAAAACAGATTCTCTTTTGCTGCAACTCGTATGAGTAATATTTTTAATTTACTTCAGTTACAATATATTGTCACTATTAAATAGCTGGTAACATTTCAATATTTCCGATTGCTCAATAGGTCAGTAAAAAAGAAAAAGAAAGAAAAAGAAAAAGAAACAATTAATTCTGAACCTTCGTGCTGTTAACTGGCACATGTGTTGATGTAATTTTCTCTGTATATCCGGCTGGAAATCTATGCACCACAGTCTATAATTTATTCAGTAATATTCAGTAGCATATTGGGACATCTGTGGTTAAAGGTGATAACTCACCCCTAATGAACATTTGCAATGAGATAGGCTATTAGGAAATTAGAAAAATATCAGAAGAGCTTTTTAGAGAGAATAGCAGAAGTTTTTAATTTAGTATAGTAGTAAATAATAATAGTAAAGTAACCATACATATTTTCTAATAGGCTAATTTTCGTGCTTCAGTTGAAATCACACGTTCCGCTGGCACAGAAATTTAGGCATTTGTTAAGAGTGAAATACGAGAAAAGAAATACGGATATTTTACATCTATCGGCCTTCGGTAAGTCGTAATCAGAATCACCTTAAATTCGGGTCTCGAATAATTGGAGTTCTAATGTATGTGATTCATGATTTTTTTTTTAAATCAAGTTTCATGTTGTACGTCTCACGGTTATGCTCTTCAGGCTAAAGGAAATGTATGATTATGGTAAAGTTGGTAGAATGAAAATGTGGGAGGAAATGGAAGAACTCCGATAAAATACATTGATACGATTTTCCATCATAAACTCAGGGGCGGAACAAGGGCCAGGCAACCCGGGCGAGTATCCGGCGCGCCACAGTCAAGGGGCGTCAAAACGAGTCTCAAGAAGGAAATTTTATAACGAGTTTTCTAGTGACTTTTTGGTTTATATTCTTGTGAAGTAGAATCAGTTACATCATCTTTGTCCATTCCACGATGGTAGAAGAGAGTTCCATAGTACTAGGAGACTGTATTGACAAATAGACACATAGCATGTAAAAGAAAGAGTGGAGACGGGTTGGTATTGTTTATTTGTATTTAGCAACTGGATTGCGCACACTCTAGATCCAAATTGCGCACAAATTTCTGTTAGCCTTTTTGAACATATATTTTTGTTCAACGTTGCCACAATGGTAGCTTTAAAATCTGTGCGCAAACAAGGTTTTCCTTCAGGCTAGGATAGAAACAGAAATTAGAAATAAGATATATTGATTATTGATATCAATATAGAAATAACTATATTGATTATTAACTAAATATAATTTAATCAGTAAATACAAGACAAAGATACCTCTGAAACCAAGTTTTTGTATTTACAATCCCATGTTACAATTTTCTTGGTTGGAATTTTAAACCTACAATTTCCCATCTGACAACGTTGCTTAATTTTTCTGTGCGCAATCCTGTACATTATGACAGCTTGTCAACAGCTTATCAGATAAAACTGATAAAACCAGAAAAGTGTGCGCAATTTCATTGCAGCCCTATGTGTTCATTATACTTGTAAGTAACCTATACATTAAGGATATTGAAGTATCTTTAAGGATATTGAAGGATATTGAAGTAACACTTTCAAGATAATTCACTTCTAATGTTGTGTCAGTGTTTATGGTACAACTAGGTATGTTACTGTTTAGAGTGGTAGTGGAGGGGGAACGGTATATACAGCACTTACTTTTGATTTCTTAGAAACAACACCGCCGCGCCAAACTGTCGGCCTTCGTTGAAAGTAGTGCGTAGATTCAAACTTACGAAAGTTAGATTTCTAATACTTGATAAAACCTGTTATTAAGCTTTAGTCTTGTAAGAGTGTTCCACTTTTGTACAAATTCATGAGATAGTTTTATGAATGCTATGGACTTCAACTACTACGACCTACATAAAAAGGGTTGTTTATATTGCTGTGCGTAAAACACGTTCAACATATGTGAAATGTATTTATTGTTATTTCACGTTATTAGAATAGATTGTTACATAGTCGGATATATGGTAGAATGATTCCTGATGTTATTGATATAAGTAAACAACTTACAATATAGCAATAATCATGTAACCATTAGTAGTATTCAATACTGCTGTTTGATATTGTTTTTTCATAGGCCCTACATGTCGGTACATAATAATAATAATAATAATAATAATAATAATAATAATAATAATAATAATAATAATAATAATAATAATAATAATACACAATGTAATTGATACCATATGTATATTTTTAAGTACTAAATATACATATATCATGCATTTGAGTATTTTTTTTATGGGTTTAAAAGATTAATATCACTGTAATAAAATGTAGAATATAGGCTAGGACTAGCGGACGCCAAAAAGTTACTTTGCCCGGGTGAACATTTTGCCTTGGTCCGCTTCTGCATAAACTCACATGGTTTGGAATAGAACCGGAGATCCTTACTAACAATGCGCGCTCTAGCTCCGAGCTACCACTCTTCCTCTCTCGCGAATTTTGGATTAACTTCTTGGGATGTTAGAATTATTATCATTCATCCATTATAATAATTCTAACATTCCAAGAAGCTGGTAGATTATCATTTAAAAAAATGCGTAAATTTAATCACACTATTGGTTTATTAATGTAGATGCAATTATGGGTTTTGAGAGAGTCCCTTGTATTACATTTAGTGGATATGAAGGACTCATGAGAAATACTCCTTTTTAAAGAAGCAAAGGCAAAGAAGATGCGGCGTCTAGTATTCTACTCATTTTCCGGTCCTTTTATTTTGTTTCCTAGACTGTGCGAAACAAATGTGAAATTCCACAATAATCCGATTACTTGTCAATAGAAACCAGTTACGAAAGCGGTTTTGCCATCTACCAGTAAAAGAATGGACTAGAGAGGGGAAAAAATCCATGAGTCACCAGAATTCCTCATTCGACCACTTGTGTTGTAATTCGTCTGCAGAACGAGGGAAAATAATTCAATAAAACTGAGCAATTCTTTCGTATTATTGCTTAGCAGGGATTTTTACGATCTCATTTACTCACTTCTTATAGTTTTCTGCCCGTTCGTTAATTCTTTTTTGTATCCGTTCCAACTAACCCCAGTGCTCCCTTTGTCTTCTGGCAATGGGCACCATTGTTACCATTTTAAAAGTGATCAACGATTATTTTTCAGACTGCTTGTCTTGTATTTTGTGTGACGCGCATGCTCAATTGCTTTTTTTCCCCTCTTTTTTGCGGGAACTTTTTCTTTGTTTCAAATACGTTCGTTAGAGGGGGGCACTGCGTGATTATAAGTTGTTTTTAACTTGTGTTGTATGACGATAAAGAGGAATTAAAAAAGATACATCGCTTAACTAAGTATTATGACGAGGTTTAAAATGAAAATTATGTGTGACAGATATGGGAAATTAATTGAATAATCCGCCCCAACATTTTGGAACATGGTTATATTTATTAGTGCTATCAATTAACCTAAATCTCATTTTGAACATTCTCCCTGTCTCGTATGTACTAGTTCAATTACTCATTATTGAATCCATAGGCCCTCTTCGTGTTTACCCTTTAATACTGTTCATCGTTTCATAAAACCCTCGACCATCATTTCTTATAAATTGAATAGTGTATGGTAGTATTCCCTATGTCTTTTTCGTTTATCTCAGAGGATCTATTTTATGAAACGCATTTCTTTGTGTCTTAATATGGGTAATAATATTACTCCGTAATAAAAGCAGAAAGAGTTACAAGCAAAAAAGTACCTAAAGGTTGGAATAACGATATTTCTAAATTCATACATGAGTCGCTCCGTACCAGTTTTCATCTAATTTCAGGAGCAGTTTTATTACTGAGTCAAAAGTCCCTATCGAGGAAGAACCTTTACGATACGTATCAGGTGAACAGTAGGGTGGAGTGAAAAAAGTCATTTTTCTTTTTTCGGAAACGGGTACCCTTCAATGACTGTGTATGAGACCTAGTAACAATTCTGTAAAATATTTAATTTTTACGACGTCATCTTGAGTCTGCGCATTCGGCTTAAAGTTTGAAAATTTTTGATTTTTTTTTACATTTTTACAATTTTTTTAAGAACTTGAAACAAAAAAAAAAACCCTGACGGGTAGTCACTAAATAGTAGAACAAGGCCTTAAATATAGACATGATTTTTAAAAACATTTTAAGGTGGTGGTTTCAGTCTGCGCATTGGGCCTAAAAATCGCCAAATTGTCCGAAATTTCCGATATTTACTATTATTTATATAATCAGTAATATTTTAAAATAGCATATACGTATGATCAGGTCACGTTCTTATAATCAGTATCCAAGCTTTTGATAACCTTTTTCACAAAACTAGAAAGACATGTTAACTGTGTTGTGTAGGTGTAGTAACGTTAACCTGGTGTGAATCAGCTTGCAGCGCTTCATCCGGGAGCGTTGACCTTGGCAAGACAGACAAGTGGCGACTTGAGACTCCCTCCCTCTTTCCTCTCTGACTGCATTAGTCGTGTTTTGACAGCGAGTGTGATAGGGGTGTATTATATCTAGTCGTTGAATTATATACTTTCCTGTTCTAGTACTGTGTGTTACTGTGCTTTGTGTGTTTATCACTATGTTATGGACTTTCCTAGGACTCGTGGCAAGGATTTACCTCATCCTATCATAGGTAATGGTCAACATATGGGCGACGCTTTGCTTCCTACCCGTAGAGATGTGTTAAAATACTACATTTATGTTTGGAACAATGAAAAAAAATAAGCAAAATGGCAAAAACCCTAGTTTTTTAGAAGTTTCCGAGATTGTTGTTGACAAGTTAAACTTCTTGTGGGAAAAAGCTTCGATCCCATGCATAACCCCTAAAGCTATTAGAGATTTATTAAAAAAAGAAGTTGATTTAGTTCAAGCACTCAACAAATCATACAAACGGGACAAAGGTAAGGACAGTTTCAGAAAAAAAACTAGCCGACTTTAACAACAGAGTTGAGGCATTGTTCGATGTTAGTGCATGTAAATGTAAAGATTTTCAACTTTGTAAATGTGATCCTACTAAGAAGGTTCCAATACTTGAACGTAAATTCTTGACCGACCAAAGAACTGTTCGGAAAATGGTGATTGGACATGTTGATATTAAAGTGACATCAGCAAATAAAAAGAAAATAGCAAGGAAAATGATAGAAGAAGAAAGATTGTGTATGAAACGTTGTGAAGGATATGAAATTGGCTTGTGTAGCAACAATGAGGACGCTATGGACCTAACTGTCCCACTTCAAAAAATAGGTTGTGTTCCAGAAGATGTGGAGGTTGTTTTAGAAGAACCAGTTCCCGGCCCTTCCTCAGCTACTACCATAAATACTCAAACTAGGCTAAAAATACCATCGTTTTCCCGAGTATGTGATAGGTATGGCGTACCTGATCGCGCAGCAGCAGCTTTAGCCTCTGCTCTTTTACACGATGTACAGTCCACTCATTCTTTCGATAGTGCTATAAATGACGTTGTGGTAGACAGGAGTAAAGTAAGACGCGAGCGAATCAAATCTCGGCATGAAGTTCTAAATAAGGAAACAAAGGTAGAAATACAGGCCTTATACTTTGACGGTAGAATTGACGACACCCTTCGTATTCACAAGACAGATGATGGGAAAATGCACAGAACAACTGTTAAAGAAGATCACATTTCACTCACAGAGGAGCCTAAATCGAGATTCATCGGTTACACAGTTCCATTGTCTGGGAAAGCCATTGACATTGCTAATTCTATCGTCGATTACTTTTCTGAGCACAATCTTACAATGTCGGAAATAGTTTGCATTGGTTGTGATGGATGCCCTACAAAAACAGGAAAATATAATGGTGTAATTCGCTCGCTAGAAGAGAAACTTGGTAGACCTCTGCAGTGGGTTATTTGCCAATTGCATACAAATGAACTTCCATTACGGCATTTAGTGGAAAAGCTGGATGGACCTACTAGCGGACCAAAATGATTTGTTGGACCTGTCGGCCAAAGTTTGGCAACGTGTCATACATTGAAAATAGTTCAGTTTGAACCCATAGAGTTTACTACTGATATTATCGATCGTGGTGATGAAAAAGGTTTCAGTACTGACCAGCAATACCTTTATGACATTTGTAAAGCTGTTTCGAGTGGAAAAGTATCTCAAGAATTAGGAAACAGAAGTCCAGGAAAGCTTTCCCATGCGAGATGGTTGACTACAGCTAATAGAATTTTAAGATTATACGTAGCTACAAAAACTCCATCGCAAACACTAAAAGAGTTGGCAACCTTCATCGTGAAAGTTTATGCACCTAGCTGGTTCAGGATCAAGTGTAATTCAAAAGTTTATAATAGAGCTCAAAACTTGTGGGAAACTATAAAGAGTTGCACTTACCTATCTGAGGAAAATCGGAAAATTGTACACAAATGTATCCAAGACAATGGATACTTTGCTCACCATGAAAACATGCTCATAGCTATGTTAGTTGATAAGAGAGACCATATAAAGAAACTGGCTTTAAGACGTATCATCAAGGCTCGAGCTAGAGAACAAGCCAGTAAACCACTAAGAAGGTTTGAAATCCCGAAAATAAATTTTGAAGCATCAGAGTATGTCGATATGATTGATTGGAATGATGTGGAAGTGACAGAACCACCTCTCACAATGCATTTGAAAAATCAGGATTTGCAAAGGTTACTGGAAACCGAGAGTGTAAACATAGCTTCTGAGTGCACTTTTTTTGAAATCCCATCACACATGCAAGCGATAGAAAGAGCGGTCAAAGAAGTCACTGCTTCCTCAAAATTGGTCTGTGATAAAAAGAAAAGAGAAAGCTTAATCAAAACTAGAATGTTTGATAGAAATATCCGTCCAATATATGACACAAAGAAACAATTTACGTGCTGAAGACATTTCTTACAGATGTAAGACATGCTCTCATGGTTGGGTGGTTGGGAGGGCATGGGTGGGACTCGAAGTGCAACCACCTCCCCGTGGTGAGTCCTGGGTAGTTTAATAGGAACTAGCGAAGAGTTGCACAATGCAAAGTTGATTAACGAAAGCTATAGAAACAAGTTTTGATAACATCATAAGAGGATATCAGAAATTATAAAACGTTAAAAATATCGGAAATTTCGGACAATTTGGCGATTTTTAGGTCTAATGCGCAGACTGAAACCACCACCTTAAAATGTTTTAAAAAATCCTGTGTATATTTAAGGCCTTGTTCTACTATTTAGTGACTACCCGTCAGGGTTTTTTTTTGTTTTAAGTTCTTAAAAAAATTGTAAAAATGTAAAAAAAATTCAAAAATTTTCAAACTTTAAGCCGAATGCGCAGACTCAAGATGACGTCGTAAAAATTAAATATTTTACAGAATTGTTACTAGGTCTCATACACAGTCATTGAAGGGTACCCGTTTCCGAAAAAAGAAAAATGACTTTTTTCACTCCACCCTAGTGAACAGCCATCATCTTGCTATCTGTCATTTTGAATCTCGCTTCAGGCCCGGGTCTAAGGGGGTGCGGACCCCCTAAATTTTTGCTGGCCTCCTAAAATTTTCACGGTAGGCTTGCAAATGAACTATAATAGGTTGGATCGGGTCCACCCCTAATTTCAGCCGGGCCCTCCTACATTTTTGGGCTGTCTACCGGCCTGTCTCGCTTAAAAAGTTTAAACGAGAAGGGGGCCATGTGATATATAAGATAGGGCTAGAATTTTTAAGACAAACTCAATGATGTAATCAGATTTAACTTAACTATAGTAAATATGAACTCATAATAACACGAAACTCATGTTCTTACAAAAATATGTAAAATGTGCTTGCCGTTTTGCGCTATGCATGTTTGCAGATGTGTCTTCCAAATTGTATGAATACGGAGCAATGTCTCAGGTGTGATTTGTGCACACGCATCATGTATCCGTTGCTCCAAATGATTTAGATCCCTAATCTTTTCACCATATACCATTGTCTTTAGGTGACCACAAAGGTAAAAGTCTAATGGTGTTAAATTAGGTGATCTGGAAGGCCATTCCACTGGCCCATGTCGACCAATCCATCGATCATTTTTTTTTTATTTTACTTATTTCTTATTAGAAATTTAGTTAAAGATTATTTGCTTTGTCAAAATACACTTGTCTTATAAATCAATTAAATACGTATTCTGCATAAATTAAATTTGATGTATAAATAATACAAAAAAAAAAAAGAAATCTTTAATTTTTCGTCCCACAGTTATGCCGAATAGGATAAAGGAGACGGTGACGATGAGAATAAATGAAAGGGTGGAATGAAGAAAGTAGGAGGAAACGGGAAAACCCCGAGATATCCTATGAACGTGATGTTTGTCCATCACAAAGCTCATTTGGCGCGAGCTGGGATCGAACCAAGGACCCCATGCACCAGAGGTGAACGCTCTACCACTGAGCCATCGCGGCCCCAATAGATAATACAATTATACATCACAAAATCTAATTTTCATAAAGCTAGGGCATTAAAGTTAAATAGATTTATGAAGCAAAACGCAGTAAAATCAAAACATTAAAATTGCAGTTGATTTTTAAAACAAGAGAAGAATACGTTTCCACATAATGCAAGGGATTTTTTAAAAACAAAATTGACACAGATTCTTAACATGGTTAATCACAAAAGAGAGGAAAATTCGGGAGCTATTCAGACAGAGTCTATTTTTTAAGGTGCCATTATCATTTAAAGAAAAGTAATTATGTTCGACCTCGGGATTGACATTCAGGACCCCAATCATGAAATGAAAGATTTAATTACTCTCACTGAGTCATACGTATTTATTTTGATAAGTATATCTATTTGCTCTTTTTTAATTATTGTATCTTCCTTTCTATAATTACTTCTTCCTTTCTATAATTACTCTTCACACTTTTTGTTGAAAAAAAAAAGTTATCATTATTTCCACTCGAAACTATTACCACAGCCAATATCTATAAGACCACTGTCTTCTTAACTATTACAATTACATTTGTTACTCCTTTGGGGTCACACAAACTTTTCATTCCGTTAATACAGTACTTCCATGCGTTTATTAGGATCAGGCATAGTACGTCCGTTACTCCATACGATGACTCTTGAACGAAAGCAAATTTTTGAATTCTGCTTTTTGCAATAGAAAGAGAGAGCAATTACCTTGGCGGAGTCCGTAAATGTAATCAATCTGTTGATATCTTAAAGGGTAACGGTGATCTTAATTATTTCTATCCATACTCCACTCTCTACTGTTGGAAGAAAGGTGGTATAATTTACGTATTGCGCCGTTAGATGGCAGAAAACATCCTTCAACGGTTGACATCTAGCAGACGAAATTGAAACTTATAGAGTGTAGTCCATTTCACTGTCTACCAGAGTTTTACTTTAAAAATGAATCCTCAACCGCCATTGACATACTTCATCAACTTCTAATATCAATCTTACCTCATGACTTCAACATTCTCAGCCATAAGCTCTGAAGCATTTTATGTTAGAATAAAATAATAATGAAAAGATATCGACCAAGACATAAATATTAACACTACCTTTCACCTGATGCGACTAAGAAAAAAAAAACATGGAAAATCCTCAGTCCGTATAAATTACTGCGGCTACTGCCACCACGCAAAGTTTACTTTATTTCAAACCAAAGATATCCGAACTTATGAGATCGTCATTCACAACTTAGGAACTCCCACTCACTATAACGAAAAGAGCGTGATATCAAGTGAGCGCGAGTTGCAAAGAATGGTGTGAGTTTGAGGTCGAATTAGTGTGATGTCCAAATGATGTGAGTTCAAAATGATGTAAGTGTGAGGTTAAGTTAGCGTAATGTCTAATATGAGATTAAGTGAGGACGTTTGCCTCAAGTATCTTGGAGTAGTTCGCTCACTAAGGAAAGAGCGCTGCTGAATATGACAATATTAAATAAACAATCTTGTTTTTTTTAAAAAAAAAAAAAAAAAGAAAGAAATATTGAACACGCCTTGCTTTAGAAGACCATATTGGACAACCTTGTGTTTGAAATTCTATACTTTTCTCTAAATAAAGATCTTTATCCGTCAAAGAAAGATCACATCTGTTTAATTCCAATTATATATAGATAAGAGAACAAGACCTTTCAAATAGAAGTGGGTGGGTACTGTTTTTAACGGGACTGCACTATAAGATTTAATTTCGACAATTTTTCTTCAAGAACATGATAAATTATATCAATATCGGTTCCAAACGATCTTCACCATAACCAGTTTGTTCACTATAGATAAAATTTTCTCTGACATTAAGGAATAGGAAGGTGTTCAGTCTGCAAGTTTTAGAAACAATTTTGTACCGTCATCCCTTACAAACGAAAATCAATCGTAACTGGTTATTCCAAAACGATTTACATATCATCACTATCACTATCAGTGATGAATTCAATTATCCCACTTGAGTCAGTCTTGGAGTAAGTTGATCAAAAAATAAATAAATAAATAAATAAATAAAATAAAAGTGTGATTCAATATGCTCCGTCCTATTACAGGTTGACATTCAAAAATCCGGCGAACTCTGAACCTGAGGAGTGCCACATTTTCAAAAATACCCGATTTTGGATGTTTTATGTATGATATATATTTAACAAAAAATGAATACCTATACAGCGTTTCAAAGAAGAGAAATTTAGCAAATAAATGGTAAAATGAGAAGGAATGAGCAAGAATGCGTATCAGCAGGTGTAAGCAAGACCCAATAACTGATTATCCACCACAGCGCCATCAAAACATAAGCGTCATTTAAGAAACCAGTGGCATACCAACGCGGTAAATTGAAAATGTGCTCCAAAATCATGTCGAAAATCTGAAGAAATCGAATCATGAATGGCGAAAATTTTTAACGTTATTATTATTACAGTATATTTCATTTACATCGTCAAATGTTTAAAGGTGGTTTCGATTTGAGTATTAATAATTAAAAATATGACCAATCTACAATGATTTTTTTTTTAATTTAACGACTTACGATTATGACCTTTAATCTAAAGGAGATAGGTGATTAATGAAGTCAATAATTATGAGTTAATTGATTTAATGAGAATATGGGAGGAAACGAGAATACGTACGGACACGATATTGTCTATCACAAACTCCCATGGCCTGGATTAACGTAAGGACCTTTCCCACTAGATCTAGCTCTACCACTCCGTGCTCTTATGCTCCACCTAGTAATATATATATATATATATATTTCTGTTATAATTAATTACTACTTTTACTATAAGTCAACCATATTTTGAATGAGGGAATATCAGTCATATTCTCTGTAACTATACAATAATCTTAATGTTCGAGTTTGGAAACTAGAACCTGGCTACAAGTGGTTTCCAGGTCATTGGTAGATATAGTACGTGGAACTCAAGTGGATTTATTTAAATTATTTTTTTTTTTCTAAACTTGGTCAATGCCCAATAAGAAGGTTATTCTTGTTTCTAGGAATATAGCAATACATTTCTGTGCAAGTACATACAATATACAGTAAAAAAAAAAAAAAAAAAAAAAAAGAAGAAGAAGTTTCCAGCTCGCATATAAATAAAAGGATTAAATGAAAAAAAAAAGGAAAGAAAACACAGAGAGAGTCGGTTAAACGTGACATTATTTACGACTAGCGATGTTCAAGTAATGAATCAGAATCTCTGGAAGAATTCCAGCTTTCCAGAAAAGAACTACTATTTTCCAAAACTTCCAGTCATCCAGCTAGAGCAAGCGCTCTTCTCATAGTCACCCACTCCTAGTATTTTTTCTCCTTTTATTACTTTTTTTTTTTTAGGTTTTCTTGTGCAGACGAATATAATCATGTAGAAAACGAATTTAAAGGAAACAAGCACGGAAAATATGTATTAAAGTAGACAAGACAAAATGAAAATGAGTTGATAAGAAAAAGTGTGTACATATGGAAGAAGGAAAGAAAAAGAGTAAACACAAAAATTAAATAAATACAGACTCTTTCATTTTTAACATAAACTGAAAAGAAAAAGAGAGAGGGGAAAATAAGTAAAAATGAAATTTAAATATTACAACTGACACACTTATTTAAATAAATGTATGTGTAGTGCCTTTGTTGGTAACATTCTTTATGAAATTAGAAGGCAAAACACAAATTTAAAGAAAATTTTTTACTTGCATTTTTTAAAAAAAACTATTATAACACAGTCGAAATTTGTATCACTGAAAATATAGTATTATCTTTCTAAACATCTTTTAAATGTCAGTGGCAATTAGCTGCTATATATTGACACACACACACGCACATACACTATATGTATATATATATATATATATATATATATATATATATATATATATATAATATGAGGCGTTTATTTCCAAAACATGCTATATCCATCTTTCTACGTTGAAACACTATGGCAAGTGATATTTCAAACAGAATTTACCATAGAAAATAATGTGTTTTGACATATATAAAAATTTAATGTAAGAGATTTCATATTCAATTGAAAATCGGACATTTTTGCATTTAGCATGTTTTGCACGTTTTGGAACAACTACTCCTACTACTATATTTCTTTGATATCTACTATATCAATGGGTAAGAGACAGTGATAGGATTTGTTCGATAAGGTTTCAGTGTCTGAAGAGCAAGTCATTTACGTCCTCATTATCCCTCTGTTGAAACTGGAAGTAAGTTCTAGGGCAAATGGATCTGCTCGTGATGACAAAATATTTATGATGATAATGATCTTTAAGTTTCATAATTATTCATGTTGAAGTTCATATTGCTTGGTAGAAGGTAACTAAGGTACCTAAATTTTCAATCGCCTGAGCAGACCTGAAAATAAGAGTAAACTTAAGAACACTGTTCCCTCAAAATTCTCTCTCTCACATCACTTTTGATTTGAAGCTGCTGCATGATATTGACCCGCCATTTTTTGCGATCTTCTGCTTTCCTCGCAGTGATGCTCAGTGGAAATCTTGTGATGTCGCAAGTTTGATCGATCAATCTTTTTACTGTTTCTTCATGTGGTCTTCTATCATTAACTTTGCCTTGGACAATTAACTTTTCCATGTCATTCTTCCTTCTCATGATGTGGTCAAAGAATTGTAGGATTTATTGTGTGGACAAGGGGCTGAGGCAAGTTTCTTTTCCTTCAGTTTTTCGATGACGTAGTCGTTTGATTTTCTTGACTCTCACAGTATTCACATGGTGACACTGAGGAAAACTTTTCCTGGAAGAAATTTTGAAAATGGCGACCACGGGATTCGAACTTAGGACGTGAACGAAAATTGCTAACCGTTCGTCTATGCCGGGTGGTTGATGTAAAATGATACATGATGTTTAATTTATTGGCTTTTGATGATTGTCTTTTATTATCTGCCTGAATCTTACACACAATCAAAGATGATCTATATTTCTTTACTTTACTTTTACGTGTGGATAAAAATACAGGAAAATACATAATTATCCTCACATTCTTGATAGTTATATATATATATATATATATATATATATATATATATATATATATATATATATATATATATATATATATAAACATATGTGGTCTGAGATATGCTTTTGAGCTGACGTATCATAAAATTATAAACATTATAAACATCTGTTCCCGTTTATTATTTGCCCCAAAAAGACTTTTTGTTTTCCTGTCTCTAAAGTGTGGCACCACATTTCTGTAGGTCATTAGAGTTACGTGCTACTACAAAATTGAGTTACAGAAAGATATTGTAGTAAGATAATTTTCACTCCAAATGACGTGACTTTCTGCATGCAATAATTTATTCTTCACACAATGTAAAATCAATTTTGTTTAACAGTGAAGCAAAAAAACAAGGTGTGTTAGTGTACGTGAAATGTTCCCATTCAGTTGGTGTAATGACTCTAATGAGAGAACTCCTTCCTATATGTTCACATATGCTTCGAAAAGCTTCCCCAAGCTGTGATCAAGTGGAAATTAACCGTGCCTCTAGAATTATCGGATATTTCCGGCTGTTAAGTAGAAAATGAAGCATAATAGGATGTTTCATTAGCCCGTAATGAGGGAAACACGAGGCAGGTTAAATCTGTTATAATTACAAAGGTGTTAGCGTCTGTAAACTATTAGCTTCAGAGTCGTGATTTTAAATCTAGTTCTCATGGTTGTAACATTTGCTTTGATTTTTAAAAACATATACCATACGGGTTTGTGACATATTAACGGGATGCTGGATTTAGATAATTAGTACTGTCGAAGTGCTGGACGATATAACATTAAAATTTAACCTCTAAATCTGAAAGAGAAAAAATGAAATGAAATCTTTAAGTTTTACGTCCCACGTTTATGCCGGTTAGGCTAAAGGAGACTGATAATGAATAATGAATGAAATGGTGGAATGAAGATAGTGGGAGGAAAGGGAAAACCCCGAGAAAACCCACGAGCACGGTGTTTGTCCGCCACAAAGTGCAACGGCGTGAGCTGGGATCGAACCTGGGACCCCAAGCACCGGAGGTAAACGCTCTACCACTGAGCCACCGCGCTCCCACATCTGAAAGAGATCTTAAGTTACAAAACAAATAATAAATAAATAAATAAAAAATAGAATAGAATAAAATAAAATAAATAAAAAATATTGTAGAAACTGGTAACTATGCCTGAACTACTATTATTCTACAGTAGAATAGGGAACACTCGACAGATATGAACTATTCCGTCGCTTTTAAAATAGATCTATTGTTTTTCACAAGACATATCATACACACTATTAGCTATAGTCCTCGTCATCCGAGTTAGTGTGTGGCATCTGCCAATAAGCTCACAGTGCGCTGTTACTAAACCTTCAAAGAGGAATCTAATCATTCATAATTGTCCACAAATACGAACAAAATCAATAATGAATGATTAGATGCTTCCCTGAAGGTTTAGTAACAGCGCACTGCGAGCTTATTGGCTGATGCCACACGCCAATTCGGGTGACGCGGACTATAGTTATATATTTAATGTTCCATACTACCATATTTCACAGTTACAAAGTGTAATTCCCCAAATGCTCACAGAATCCTAGTAATAGCATTACAGATAGAAGCAAGGTCCAATTCAGGC
This sequence comes from Thermobia domestica, assembly GCF_964235325.1. Classification (NCBI taxonomy): domain Eukaryota; kingdom Metazoa; phylum Arthropoda; class Insecta; order Zygentoma; family Lepismatidae; genus Thermobia; species Thermobia domestica. The sequence continues at coordinate 175,097,973 of NC_137463.1, read as the reverse complement.
CCATAAACAAAAGATTCCAATGAACCAATATCTATATGAATTAGAGTTCTATCTAACAGATTTTGTTTTTACACAGACAGGATGACCAGATATCACTGATTTATTGCGACATTGGTGATTGTTCGCTAGTTGTCTGGGTGTCCTGAGAACATTTTTTAAAATGTCATTTTGCTTGCGTACCTTATATATGTTTTTACACCAAAAACTTGACAGTATTCTTTATTTCATTATATACATAATAAAAATGCATATATATATATATATATATATATATATATATATATATATATATATATATATATATATATATATATATATATATAACTTTCCTATATAATTAGCTATATGTAACTTTCCTTTTACAAAAGGAAGTGAATCGAAAGAGAAAATGTAAACCATGAATTGCGTTGCAATGCTGTGAGAAAGGTTCTCCTAGATGCAGAAGATCGCTTCATCACCAGCACTGAGTTCTTGAAAAACACTCTTTTTCTTTAACAATGGTGTTCATTACATAAAGTACTGGTGCCGACGTTAATGACGATGTCATCAAGAAAATGTTATGCATCAGACCTAAGAGGGTGTCTGAGTGGAGTGATGTATAAGCATCTGTTATACTCCGATCAAAATTAGGTACGAATTGACAGTTCAAAACAAGTTTGTGTTGAGAAGATAAGAGCTACGTCACGCGGTAGTTAAGGTCAGCGAGAGGGTGTCCCGACAAAACGTACCAGCGACAAAACGTACCACTTGAATTTTCGCGACAAAACGTACCACTTTTGATGACCTGTCATAAATGACAACCTGTCATGGATTAATTAAAGCATTTCTGATATTTATTCCACGACAAAACGTACCACTTATATAAATTACAACCTGTCTTGGACTAATTAAAACATTTCGGATATTTCATCCGCGACAAAACGTACCACTTCAAGCTTTTTTTTTTTTTCAGCGTGTTCACAGATTATTCTCCAGATCGAACAACCTTCTCTTAAAGGTTCTGTACGTGATAAATGTAACATTAAACACGTTTATCAGCGAGTAAGAGAACACGAGTCTTCCAAAATACATTAGACCAATGTGGGTGCTTACATATCTAACAAAAGAGAACATAATGTTAAGAAACTACTTCCTCATGACCAGGTAAAACAACGGCAGTGTAAGGTTGACAAGAACAGACAGGTAATGTATCGAGTTGTCAAAGTGTAGAAACTCATTGGTAAAAGAGGGCTCATTTACAGAGGAAATGTAGCAGCCTATAAACTGAAAGACACAGCTATAGATCATGGAAACTTTTTGGATATTATTCCTTTCTTAAGCAAATTTGATCTTCCGCTTAAAAGTAATTTAGATAAGGTCACCGAGAAGAGTCATATACGAGGAAGTAAGCAGGATAGTTGTCGCATAACTTTTACTAAACACGGTGAATTTTGTTTTGAATGCTATCAACACACTTATCAGAGAAGATATTTCGAAAGAAGTCTCTCAAGCTTCAATATTTTCTGTTCTATTAGACACTACTCAAGATATAGTATTTTCAGGCCAGTGCTCTGTTGTTTTACGGTATGTTCTTAAAATGGTTGTTAAACAAAGTATTGTTGTCATTGTAAAATGCATATCTACCACAGGCCAGTGTCCTTGCAGTTTACTGCAGGAAATTCTGCAGAAGTTGAACCTTGATATTAAGAAGTGTATTGGAAATTCAACCGATGGCTCAAGTAACATGGAAGGACAATATTCGGATTTTTTCAATTCACCTATGATCAATTACACTGTGATTCAGTTGATTTTGAGTTTAACGGCCCTTTTAGCAGTGAGGCTATATGAGACGGGACATACTGATTTACGGGAAATCCGAAGCACATGAATTCCTGCCAGGAATCGAACCCAGGTCTCCCACGACAAAGGCGCATACGCTAACTGCTTAACCACTAAGAAACTCAGTTACACGTGTGGTGTTACGCTCATATACTCAATCATGTCATGTGTGATCTGAAAAAAATTGCATTGATTCTGTGTCATTGTTCTGCTGAATGACTGTGCGATATTTATGCGTGAGTCTTATCAGCGAATGGACATTTGGAAGATCAAATGTTAACAAAGGCGTCTTACAGTTATTGCGGAAACAAGATGGTAGAAAACACACTGTTTTTTAGAAAAAGTTTGGTCATTTTTCGAACTCAGAAAGTGCTTTGTATATAGAGTTGACCATAATAATTAAGAAAATTGCTTCTACAGAAAATATCAAACCAAAGGCTAGGTGTAAAGCGGAAGGATATATAAAGGATCTTCTCAAGTTCAAAACAACTCGGACAGCACAAATGTTCCTTAAGATATTTCAAGTGACGACCTCTCTGTCAACCTATCTCCAAATAGAGGGTGCTGCTAGTGTAGTCCTATCGGATGGTGCAGACTACTCTGTCCCAAGTGAAAGAGTAGAGAGATGATTTTGAATCCGTTAAGAATGCAGCATTCAGCTTTGCAGAATGGACCAGTAACAAATTTGAAGACTTAGAACGTGATTTCTTTCTTTCTTTTTTTTCTTTCTTTTTTCTATTGACCTGTCGACAATTCGCCTTCAGAGATGGACAAAGATTTTCTTGTAAATATGAAGATGAAGCTGCTTCTATCCAATGACCAGGAATTTCATCGAAGCATTCAATACAATATTGGACATGGTAGTTTCGAGTATTTCTTCAAGATTCAAGAAGCAATGTACTTTATGGATTATTTGGACCCTAGTCACTTCAACCAAGTAACAGAACTTCCAGACGTGCCTTTCGATAAACTTACATATTTTCTGAAAAACTTCAGTAAAGAAGTTTTCAAGGATACTATAAATGTATTCTCTTGGACTTTTGAAGGACGTGGATATCCTTGAAAGTCGGTCTTGATGACGAGCACAACCGAAAAAAAATGACTGTCCTGATGGTGCAAGTGATTCAGAATTAGGATAAAATACATTTGTTTACAAGGAAAGCGAATGCAAAATTGTCCAATGTGCTGCTTTTTAATTTTGCAGAATTGTAAATTTAGCAGTAATACTTATCCAGATTTCCAGCATACAAATTTTTATTGACTTTGCCCGTAACTCAGGTAACATGTAAAAGAAATTTTTCAAAACTTAAATAAACTGAAATACATTAAAAATAGGATAACGAGTACCATGTCTCAGGAACATTTGTAAACATTTATGTTGATGTCTATTGAAAAAGATTTATTAATAAATATTTCGAATACAAAAGTGATACAGTAGTATCAAAAACTAGTACACTAAAACATCTGCTAATTTCGTAATATAGTGTACGTTCTCCTTGAACTTCATATAATATTTTGAACAATTCAGAATAATATACTGATGAAAGAATATCAGGTTTTAATTGTCAATTGTTAATACTATTGACTTACTGTAGAAAGAAAACTGCAATTGATTTGTGACATTAAGATGCTGGTGGCCCTTGTGGGAGAAAGCGCCCGCGTCCCTCTAATAATGCCTATCCCTCTCTGGTCCAAAGCCTGGATAAAGTGTGATGGAAATCAGCAAATATTCAAATATTGCATATGGAAGATTCTTGCTGGTCTTGGTCTGGCGAGAATCTTGCAGGTATTGTCTTGGTGTTGCGAGAATCTTGCAGGCATGGTCTTAGTCTTAGCCTTAGTCTTAGTTTTGGTCTTGCATTGCTACTTTTCTCACCAGCAATCTGTTCAACTTTTAACCTTATTTTGGCCGGTATGTATATACTTATATACCATCCTATCAAGTGGTACGTTTTGTCGCCTGTCATTATTTGATGACTGATTAGAAAACTCTTCACAAGTAGCCCTCCAGGCAAGTGGTACGTTTTGTCGCTTGTCATTATTTTACAGCGATACTATAATTAATCTGTACCCATTTTATCAACATTGATCAGAGGCGCAATAATTAAACAGATAACTTAGATATAATTAAAAGAAAGAACGTTGTTATTGACTCGTTGTCATGAGTAAGATTATTGTTTTATGATGGATAGGACATGTTGGTATTATCAAGATCATTACTTGCTATGATTGCTGCTGATATTTTATGTACGTATACTACAGAGGAATAAATCGAAGATTTCTGGATGCAATTCATGTTTATGGTCAGTAAATTAGTAGTTGATATGTTTACTATAATAACGTAATAATTTAAAAGATACGTAAAGCGAATCAGGGCTAAAACGAAGTGATATCGTTTTATCTGGTGCCGGAACCCGGGACTATACTATTTAGTTCCGAAGAATAGTAAGAACTGAGTTTATGTGCATAAGTACATATACCTTTTTATGAGTTTCACTATTTTAAGAAGCGGGAAGAGAATACAAAGAATTGTTAATATGCAGGATTCTGAGATTGAAGAAGTACCCAGTGTTTCAAACGAAACCATATCTGGAAATGCAACAGCTTTGTCTGAACATTCCTATTCTAACCTTATTGATATGTTTAGTCGACTACTTGATGAAAAGCTAGAACAGAAATTTGATCAACAAGATGAAAAACTAGAACAGAAATTTGATCAACAAGATAAAAAGCTAGAACAGAAATTTGATCAACAAGATGAAAAGCTAGAACAGAAATTTGATCAACAAGATGAAAAGCTAGAACAGAAATTTGATCAACAAGATGAAAAGCTAGAACAGAAATTTGATCAACAACAAAAATTGTACGATGAAAAGTTAGAACAGATACTAGCGCAGCATAAATCTCTTGCAGATAAAGTACAAGGTGTGCAAGAAAATTTTGATCGCTTGCAATACAGTTTGAAAGAAAATTTGCAAGTATTAGCTAATGAAGTTACCGTCAAAATTACAAATGATATGACGCGAGAACTTGATACTAGGTTTCAACAATTTAGTAACAAATGGCAAGATAGACAGGATCAACTAGCTCTAGAAACAGAGTCGATAAAGAAAGCCGTTGAAGCGGTGGAATCGACGACAGCCCAACAAAAAAATCAGATAGTGAATATTACTGCCCAGGTTAATTCACATAGCATACTGATATCCAACTTACAAGAGGGAATCAGATCGTTACAAGAGAGGGAATGTGGCTACAATGATCTTATGTATAAGGAGGCTTTGGGTACTCCCAATCAACAGGAAATATTGCATCATCAACAGGAAGCATTGCATCACCGCCCGAGAACTCCATTAATAGAAACTGACGGGATATTTTCTTCTAAGAGTTCTGTTGATGATGGTTTAGTTGTGGAAGATCACAGTAGGCGATTCCAAAGTCCAGATCGCAAAAGAAGAAGGCAGATGAATGAGAGCGAAAGGGTTCCAGACCATTATCAACGCCAACAAAATCATAATCATAGTAAAATAAACGTTAAGGTCAGTGAAATTAAGGCCATGACTAAATTCAGCGGTAAGTGTGACGAAACCGCAAGCTCGTTCTTAGAGAAGTTTGAAGCAGAGTGTGAAATTATGGGTGTGGATCAATCTAAATTTATGAACTTGTTACCACATCTGTTACTTCCCCCTTGCTCCTTGTGGTTTAAAGCTATTCGCGATCATGTCAAATCCTACGAAGAATTTAAACGGGCCCTGTTGGCTAATTACGAAAATGATTTCTTGTTAGCTAACCGTGATGCGATGGTGCGAACCCGACACTATTCACCTCGGGTCGATAAATCTCTTACAGATTTTACGATTAATGCCTATAATGAACTTAAACTTGTCAATCCGTTTCAGCCCGAATCCAGAATAATCGCTTCCGTACGCATTTTATTGCCATATAAATTACAACAGATACTGTTGTCTGCTCAATGCGTAAACTTCAATCATCTGATAATTTTAGTTCAGAACTTCGAGAATCAATTCCCGAACCCTAGCGGAAGTAATCGTAATCCACCCAATCCAATTCCTGTCAGAAACCTGAATATAACTAGTGAAAATATCGAAAACCTTCGCAGCGATGAGAGGTCACGTGATAATACTGGCATTGGAATTAGTGAAAGATCTGTTATACGTACTGGAACTGGAGCTAATGGAAGATTCAATTCTAACGGCAGAAATGGAACGAATTATGGTAATCCGAGGAACAGTTGGACGAACGGAAGAAACTTTCGTGGAAGACGTAATTACAGTAACAATGTCATGCATACCAGTGTGACTCAAAACAGATTCAATTGGAGATCTCGAGATGACAGGAACTGTCGGAATAGGACCGAAGTAATAAATGAAACGGGAAATGGATCAAGAGAGAATAACCAAGATTGTGGTGTTCAATGTACTTTAATTGACTCGTTTATTAATCATAATTTAAACTAAAACCCGCTGTTAACTAAATTAAACTTGGATAACAATTCTTAATTTATTCTCTCAGATGTTATGAGTTGTGTTATGAATACTTCATTTGGACTTTATATTTGAGCAACATGTTATGATGTGATTAATTTATCTTATCTTTGTATTAACTTTGAATGTTATGTTTACCTTTATTTTACTTTACATGTTCAAAAGAGATTTGATTGTGTTAACTTGAAATCCATGACAGTGAACTTAAATTGAAGCTTTTAAATGTAATTATTACCTTCTGATCTTGTTGTTGACGTGTGATATGATGGCAATCTTAATTGTAAATAATGTTGTTTGTATATGAATGTTATCGCTCAATGTAAAAGAGGAACAATTAACTAGTAACTCTGTGTAAGTCATCAGTTACTTATAATTTTGAATAGACCCACAAATAATATTTTTTAATGAATCGACGCTTTATGATATGTGATTAGTAATAAAAGAAAAATGTTGTTATAAATGAATTGATATATATATGGAGAAAGAAGAGAAGAGAAAACTACTTATATTGATGTAATAATAATAATTAATAGGAGAGTTGATTTAGTAATAATTAGTACGAGGGCTATTCAAAAAGTAAGTGTTTTGAAAATATCCAGGGTTCTTTCCTTCTCTGTGAATACTGTTACGGAATTCCCGTTCTGGGCGACATTTACAGCGATACTATAATTAATCTGTACCCATTTTATCAACATTGATCAGAGGCGCAATAATTAAACAGATAACTTAGATATAATTAAAAGAAAGAACGTTGTTATTGACTCGTTGTCATGAGTAAGATTATTGTTTTATGATGGATAGGACATGTTGGTATTATCAAGATCATTACTTGCTATGATTGCTGCTGATATTTTATGTACGTATACTACAGAGGAATAAATCGAAGATTTCTGGATGCAATTCATGTTTATGGTCAGTAAATTAGTAGTTGATATGTTTACTATAATAACGTAATAATTTAAAAGATACGTAAAGCGAATCAGGGCTAAAACGAAGTGATATCGTTTTAATTTAAAGTGTTTTTAGAAAACCTTTCACAAGCATCCCTCAGGGTAAGTGGTACGTTTTGTCGGTGGTACGTTTTGTCGCTAGTACGTTTTGTCGCGTATTCCAGCGAGAGGGGAGCCAATCATAGACGGTGTGGAGGTTTCTGTAGAAACAGACTGTTATCTTGTTGTTATCTTGTTATCTTGCATTGCACTGTTATCTTGTTGTTCAGAAGTTTTTGTCATTCGAGGTTAAAGGAGCACAGTGACCGTCTCAGCTGAATGCTCACGACGTGGAAATAGGGCAACACGTGCTCCTTCAAATTTCAGTTCGATTATTATTTTGATCTGAGTAGAGTTTCTTGTCTAATTATGGATCTGTGACAGGATTAAATGAAACTGTGTTATCTTCTTCTCAAATCAGCAATCTTCCGATTTGTTTGACGCAGCTTCCGTTCTTCCCTATTATGAGCCAGACGTTTCATATCCGTTTACTTTCACTTTCGTATATCTTATACTATGTGATCATGGCCTTCCCCCACTCATTTCAATCATGGCCTTCCTCTAGGTGTTTTCTTCTACCATTCCCTCCATAGCTAACAGCATAATTCCTTCTGACTTTCCGAAAGTGTCCCAGTTTTTTCAGTTTGAGAATACCATCAGGCTATTTATATTTGCCATGTGTTCCAGTCAGTTTATGTATTTCAAAGTTGGACATATACTACTTACGGGTCTAGAAGGGGACACGAGGGGCACATGTCCCCTTCCCGAGTGAAAATATAGTTTTTTTTTTATTTCTACGAGACGAACCGACAAGAGTATTACTTCTGTGAAAATCTTAGACCAATAATCTGCTATCAGTTTATTGTTTGTAGACAAAACTAGCTAATATCCTCAAAGTTACACCAAATAATATTTTGCTCACTCTCCGACTCTTCCATCGTTTTGCGCAAGAATAAAGAGTTATAAATCTTTCGAAGCAGAAGATTTGATTTGTATAAACAGTTGTTCAAGACATGTTGTTATGATAATACACCCCGTCATCCCCGGTACCAAAGAGAATGAACATAAAATTCTCGAGAGTAGTCAGACATAGCCTATACACTTAAGAAATAAAGGCAAATTGGCTTCAAATTGAATTATACGCAAGTTTTATAAAGCTTTAGAATAGGTTATAATACAATAAGTTATGAAAACATACATTTTTTTTCTTCACTATCTTCTCAGATGCAAATTTCTTGCACCGCTTTTGTTTCAGCATTGACACGTAGCTGAACGGATCCACACTAAAAGAAGGTCAGTAAATAAATAAATAAATAAATAAATAAAGGATCAAATAAATGCATTTATTATTACGTAGAATTAGTTAATCTAGAAATATCAAATCTTGGCCATATCAGAAGTTGAAAGTAAGTTGATATACTAAGTTAACGTACTCTCACACAACACATATTTAGAGAAAATATCGAAAATATTTCTAATTTATTCGCAGATCTGCGGCCTCCGCTCAAGAAAGTTCTGGATCTGCTCCTGAAGATTTTGTATCTTTTAGACAGAACTTTTAGACAAAAATTTTTTAAAAATTGAGAAATCGGTACAATAATTATTCTCCGTTTTAAACTATACCAATCAGAGTATTAAAAAATGAGGTTTTTTTTTTTTTTTTTTTTTTTTTTTGCAAGATTTGGTATTGAACTTTTTGATTCGTAATTTAAAGTAATGAATTGCCTTTGCTGTTGTAATGTATAAGGGGTACTGTGTCAGAACCTATTTTGTCGTATCATTTATTGCAGCTTCCGGCGCTACATTCATATCGAAGCAACAAGCCTGTTAAGCAAATTGCTTGCATGACGGAGAGCACTGCCATTTATTTTAAGTGTGCCTGCGTTCACCTATCCGAGCTTATTCGAAAAAAAAAAAAAAATCCACCTGTCTACATGGAACGTAAACTGTAAAGCGCTATCCATTAGATATTTCATTCGTGTCTCTTCTGTTCTCTTCTCTTGCACTGTTTTATTTTCTTTTTTTTCAAACCTTTTATGTTAAGCTTCGTTAAATTGAAAAGGCTTTTTTCTTTTTACTGTCATTTTCCATATCGCTAAACCTCACCTGATGAATAGAAACAGATGCAACTTTAAAATAAACAGTATGAAACGGTTACTACTCGTAGATGAAACATTATTATTATAATTATTATTATTATTATTACTAATAATAATAATAATAATAATAATAATAATAATAATAATAATAATAATAATAATAATAATAATAATAATAATAATAATAATAATAATAATAATAGTTGAACCTGCGCTCTCTACACAGCGCTTCATTCACATATGAGCATGAATCTCTCCTTGTCATTCCTCACAACATCTGTACATGTCACTTTATAGACACAAGTGAGGGACGTCTTGATTTAAAAAAAAAGAATCAGCAAGGGGTATCATAAAGGGAAGATTTCTTTCCGATTATTTTTTCAATATCTCGCACCGTTTGCAAGATTTGAGCCTACTTTCGGTTTGAGTTACTAATTCTTGTATGATCAGTGTTTTCTTTCTTCTTACATGCAGTATGTAATAAGCAAATACATTCCATACACAATTAATTATAAAGTCAGTGATATATGGTGTTTCTTGGGCAAACCACTCCAAACAAAGATTCGTCTTACTGGGGAAATGGTTATCTTCGTTATTCATTATCATTTGGCCATGAAACAAACCCCTGAGGTGTATATATATTAAAAATTTCAACAATTCCAGTGTATCCCTAAAAATGTAATACAGAAATAACGGTCATGTTTTTTTTTTGTTTGTTTGTTTGTTTTAATATTCAATTAGAACTGAACAGTCTACACAAAATTTGGAATCGACCAGAGAAAACGGCACGTTTCTACCGCTTGCGGTTTTCGAGATCTCATTGTCGAAAGGATAGGAGACAAACATACAAACTTTATTATTATTATTATTATTATTATTATTATTATTATTATTATTATTATTATTATTATTATATGTAGTATGTGCGTAACGGTTAGGAGAACTCAAACAATAATAAATAGAATCAACTCGATCAGATTGGCAACAAACTACACTTTAATGTAATAAAAAGTCATTTTTCTCGAAAACTGCACATGATAATTTTACTCTAAAATATATGTGATCTGTTGATTGATATGCGTCTTACCTTTAAACAGTATTATGCTTGAGCAAAAGTTAAAATTCAAGAGTTAAATATAGTATTAGGCTTTATCTCGTTAACAACCGCATTGTATATTGTGTCTCATTAACGTCTTACGTTCGATCCAAACTCGAATATGCGACGCTTGTATGGAACCAAGATACAAAATTTAACTCACTAAAAATAGAAAAAATCCAGTCCAAATTTCTTAGATATCTTGTATATAAGGAAGCAAACATTTTCCCAAGAACTGAAAACTCTAATTCATTAAATAGAAATTTCGAAACTCTAACACTCAAACAAAGAAGAGCATTATCTGACATGATATTTTTGCACAAGGTACTTAATAATAAGCTAGACTGCAACGAATTGCTTTCGAGCTTTCAAATAAACGTACCAGGTAGAAAAACACGTCCAGAAAACTATAACTTCTTTCATTATGCAAAAGCAAGGACGAATATCCTAAATAAGTCGCCAACATGGAGGATTAGTGCAACCTACAACAGACTCTTAAAAATGACAAATAATATAGATATTTATGCTGATTGCCTCACAAGGTTTAAAAGGGAAATTGTAAATATATTATTTCATGAAAGATGAGCACTGTAATTGGGTATAATACCTGTTGTATTCCGTTTCAATAAATAAATAAATAAATAAATAAATAATGAAACTTTTATTTTTGTTATTAGTGTGTACTTCACAGTCAGTTTCACTTTAGTAGGTAGCGTGATTATCGTACATTTTTTTTTTTAAGATTTACAGAAAAAAACATTGTTTCTCCCTATCTTCTCGGAAACTACGCATGACGATATACACTCACACATGTAATTTTGTTCAGTTCAATTATATAAATCAATTGGTCTCATCTTTGTACATTTTTTTGTTAAACGCTAATAATTTGTAGTTGTGTTCGTATATAATAAGTTAATAAATATGACATAGGAAAACGGACATACCTAAATTTTCTGGCATAACGGACCGAGGAAAAGTATTAGCTTTCACAAATGTTTCTTTTCGTCGATATGTGATCAGAACATCGGCTCCTATCATTGTTATGTTGGCTTTCTAGTTCATTTTTTTCTTTTGTCTTTAAATGTACGTACGCATCTCCACAATTGCATCATCTACAGTTACCTCTTTCTGCCCTTACAGGGAATCGAATCCGGAGTGTTACTCCCTACAGCGAATTCGCAATCGCCATGCCTATACGCTGTATAGGAGGATATAGAAAAATAACCCTCCCAAGAGTAATTTTTTGTCCGTTTAACATAATGTTGTTTTGCTCTACTGAAAGAATGTGGAGATGGTATTCAATCTAATGTAATAATGCATATTAGGGATCAATTTAGTACAGCAAGCGTGCAATCGAAATTGGGGATCAAAATAAAGTGAAACACCTTAAGGCAAATTAAGATATCCAAGAGAAACAAATGATAAGGTAAAATGAAAAGTTTACTGCAACTCAGTTATGATGAGTCCTTTATCTCAGTTGAAATGGTGTTGAAAATATCGTAGGTGCGAAATCGTCCAATATAGGTATTAATCTCGTCGCAAGAACAAGAAAACTCTCCGTGGGTGGTTTCGGCAATGTCCGAACACTCGTATCCCATTACTAGTGACATTGTAAGTAAATGTGTATCCACCAACGTTGCCATAGTTTTGGGTCTCTGTTATACTCTGATTTATGACTTACACATGTGGGTTTAAGAGGTCACTTTCCTCTCTTTCTTTTTCCCCCTTGCCGTGGATTTGGGATTCCATTTTGCTTTTTTCTCCCCCTCGCAAACGAAAGGTACATGCTCTATTTTGTGTTAATGCTAGTTAAAAAAAAAAAAAAAAAAAAAAAGAAATAAAAGATTTTTAAGTACACGGCCACATCGCATATAATGCAAGAAAATTAATTAGGACGACCTATGCTTTGGTGTAGAATTTTATAAAAATAATCGATGTAATACGCGTATAATGTAATTATGTAATAAAGTAATTGAATATAATGTAATAAAATGCAAAATATAATTAAAATACATTATTCATAAATTTCTGATCTCATGTTGCCCAGTGGCGTAGGGAAGGGGGGCAGCCCCCCCCAAAGAGGTCCGACAATGTACTTTGGTACTTTGATGTTTGTAATTTTTTATATATTTTATGTTTATATATTTTTGTTTGTAATTCCTCTATATGTACCTATAACAGCACTTGTCCCCCCCAAAGACACATCCTGGCTACGCTACTGATGTTTTAAGTTTTACGTCCCACGCATAAGCCGGTTAGGCTAAAGGAGACGGTGAAGATGAGAAATGCATGAAATGGTGGAATGAAGAAAGTGGGAGGAAACGGGAGAACCCCGAGAAAACCCACGAGCACGGCGTTTGTTCACCACAAAGTCCACACGGCGCGAGCTGGGATCGAACCAGGGATCCCGAGCACCGGAGGTGAACGCTCTACCAAATGATTTATGAAACACGAAAAGAAATTCGTTAGAGTAGTTTTTGAGAATATCACAAATTTTGATTTTCATCTTTCAGTAAACTACTCGTAGTTTTAGAGGTGTTAAGAAAATTGGAAAATGACGCTAGAGAATCTTGTAAAAAACCTTAAGTTTAAAATTATGTCTCGATACGCTGATCCGTAGATATGCCCTCTAGGCAACCGAACATATTTTCACTGACACGAACAGAACTCCGTTTTGAGACATGTAGGGATCATCTAACGTACAAATCCGTTTAAATCTATTTTTTTTTTTTTCATGATTGCTATACTTTCTTATTTCCTATCGTCACTCGAAAGTAAAAAGAAAATTTTGTAAAGAAGACATCGAGACTATCTTCTCATCATCACGAGAAAACTGCTGAGCCGTTTGGAAAGAATTTTGGAACATTAGCACTTGGCTCAAACTGGGCTTTCCAGATCTCTTTCATTATAATGAGTTTCCTAAGAGGTATGTGTCCTCCACACTCAAAATGATGTTATTTGTCATCATCATGAGAAAAACGGATAGATTGTTTCAAATGGATTTTGCAATGTAGGTAACAGTTGACTGGAGTCGGATTTCTTTCATGTCACTTTCATTAAAGGCGTATCCTAGGGGGAAAGGGTTCAAATATAAAATATGTCAAAAGCTGTTAAACAGTTTAAAATCAATTTTTGAAAATAGCACTTGGGTGGCCTAACCTTTTATAATTTAATTTCCATTTAAATACCTGTTCTAAATGCGAAAAAAGGGTTCAAATATGATTAACATTTCAAATATTCTCCATAAATCTACTCTTCCCGTGAACGCCGGTTCTTCAGCCAGTTAATAAATAATTTTATGATTAGTGGTAATAAAAATAATAATTTAATGTTACAACGAAGGCAAGTTGTGTCATGTGTGGTGATCACATTGCTTTCTTTATTGTTGTTCTAGGCCAAGGTTCCCTCTTTCTTAATTCAATTATCTAAAGATGTAGATTAAAAACTGAAAATTCTGTTTGATCGGGAATCAATCCGAAATAAAGCATATTAAATTAACTATAATAGTAAAATAATAAATATTTCCTGGTGCTAAATTTCACACTACAATTGGAAAGTTTACAGAATTATGCAACGAGAAATCTTGACAGAATTGTCCACGATTTTCGTTTTCCTCTCAAACGAATTGTGAGATACTACCTTTTACTTATTATTTGTCAGCATCCTTTCCAAAATATTTCCCCATTTCTCATTATAATGTTAAAATTCATTCAAACTATACCTAGATCACTATTAAATACGTAAATACCTCTCAGCAATAATAATAATATAATAGATGAGAATAGTTGTTCCGCTAATAACTAACCATGGTCATCCTGTGTAACTCGATCTAAACCCCGTGGCCTATACATAACACTATCAAATACCGAAGAGAAAGAAGAAAATTTAATATTATGCCTATGTTCTTCCGGTGTCATGAGGAAAACTCAGTAAAAGAAAATTAATTTAGACGGCCTATGCTCTAGTGAAGAATTCTATAAAAATAATCGATGTAAAATATAGTGTAATTATGTAATAAAATAATTAAAAATAATGTAATTTAATAAAATGTAAAATATAATTGAAATACACTGTTTGTAAATTTTTGATATCTTGTTGCCTTATCTATTATGTAAATGAGAAAGTTAATTCATCATGCATTTCAGATATTATTATTCGACTAGAATTGAAGATACTTTTATATAGATTAAAATCTTCCTCGTGTTTTTTTTTTTCAATAGATGCATTCATGTTTATCTTTTAAAAAAATGCACAGTCCAAAATGTGTTTCTTGCCTTCTTTGTTTATTTCATTCTTTCTATACAGAGAACAGGGAGATGAACAAACATTGACCAACTGGCAGGAAATATGATTCGCTCCTTAACGGAAGAAGAAAGATATTCTGTTGGAAGTGTCAAATAACAAAACAACACGAAGGACTCGCAGCTTCCAGGCTACTTTTTTCTTCGCCAAAACATTTAAAACATTCCATTCCTTACTCAAGTAACGGAGATCAGCTTTTACTCACCCCCTCCTATTTTAGCTGAGAGCTGTCATGGAGTTCGAATTTGTTGGCAACATCGGATTTCGGAAAAAATATCTGTTTCACTACCATGTAATGGGCGGAGAAGGGTAATAGGTCAAGTTTCTGGACCTCACCCTAAGGCCGTCATGAAATTTCCAATAGTATACCTTATGTCTTCGGAATGTTCCAAGCGTCGAATGCTCCTCGTTTCTCTGGAGCACGAACCTGACCTCAAGTATGGAAGATGACAACCTCTTCTTCTTCACTCGGCCATGAAAGTTCCGGCTTCTCGTCTCTGAGAGGCAGAGTGACGAGAAATCTTCAATCAAATGACACATCTTGTCATTCAATAAGTGAAGAAGGGCTACAGCATCTTCAAGACAGTTCTGCCTTTCCGCGAATTGTTTTCGTGTTCTACACGCAGTCTCCTGACTTGTTTCCGCCTCGAGAAGTCCTTTCCAAACGGTTTTTGTTTGATTTTCCATTGAAGTTTCAACCGTATAGTTGGCACATGTTGACAAGCCCATCGAAGTCACATAAGCTGTAAATAGGAAACATGAAAGTATGCTGGAAGAGTCGTGGCTTAGTTTACTCTCGATAAGCAGATTGAAACTAGGAAGGAAAAGAATAATTAGCTACAGTCAGTGGCGCAAATCTGTCTTAAACATTGGGGAGGGGGGGGGTTAGACCGTTTCAATAACTTTTTTGAACTTGAAAAACAATGCTGTGGAGAATCAAGGGGCAAAGTTGTCTCCAACATTGGAGGTGGGCAGATTTGAGGCTTATTTTTGGGGTACATCAATTTCATCTCACTTTCCTTTGTGGCAATCGGACACAAATCATCACATTTCTCCCCAAAATACACATTTCAAATAGAATTATTGGGAGTGGGGACAGTCCCTCCAGTTCCAAGATTGGAGGGGACATGTCCCCCTCATTCCCCCGGGATTTGCGCCAGTGGTTACAGTTAAGAAAGATGAAAATATCAAGTATCTTGTGCTTTTTTCAATAGTAATTACAGAATGATGTTTCAACGAACGTGAAGAGCATACAGGGATATTCCAAATAGGCGCTAGAACTGCAATATACCATCATTATTTATATACAAATATTTCCCTTCTGAAATGTATAATCTATTACTGAATCGTGTAGTGGAAACGCTATAGCAGACGCTAGTCGTTTTGGATTTAATGTAATATTGAATTTGCTAAAAGTACTGCCAACATTGCGTCACGAACGAAAGGGTTTTTACTCTTTGTATGGCCTATGCAGTCTCTTCTTCTTCTAATATATATTTATGCCTTCGTCGTGTCCCTTCCTTTTTATAATTCTTTTTCTTCTTACATCCTCCACCTCTCTTCTCTTTCTTTCAAGAGCCACTCGTCAATATTAAAAGCAACGAGTGAGTCCGTATCGCATTTTCAGAAAGATGCGGGGGGTCCTCCTTTTTGAACTGAACGCCTGCTCCAGACTACGGAGTTGAGTGAAGAACGTATGGAAGGAAAAAGTCTTGACAGCGAACGAAAACCAAAAACTTCAAAGGATGAAGATGAGAAAGAGAGAGAGAGAGAAAGAAAGTAAGTGCGGCTCCGTTTACATTAAAAATACAAACACGGATGTGCAAGAGAAGGAGCAAATCTCTCTCTCTTCTCAGTGTGTGTATGTGTCTATGTGTGTGTTGCAGTTGCTGCTTCGTCCTTCTTTCATTCTGTTGGAAAAGGTTCTTCTTGTCAGTCGACAAAACCCAGCACAGAGTCCCGTCCTCCTTTTTTTTCTCCTTTCCTCTCTCTCTCCTTATTTTCTGATTTTCTAAGTGAAGTTATGATTTGCGTCACCGTGGATGAAATACGTACCATGATGAAAAAGGGAAAATTTGTACGAAAAGATGCACACGAAGAGAAGAGAGGAGAAATTAAATTTTCTTTTCTGCGTGTCAAAGTATTTTTCCTTTCTTGACATGGAATTTTGTTTTAGGACCTATGAACTAATAGAGTGGAAGATGATGCACTCCATTTACTTTATACTGTGTATATATAAAAGATTCTTATCTTCTCTGTGTGTGTGTCTCGGGTTCTACGTCCGGAAGGGATTATTTAATTTGAAGGGAATATTATCATTATTATTCATGACACCGTACGCGTGCACACAAATTAGAATTTGAATTTGAATAAAATTTGACACCAGAACTCATCACACTTTGTATATCAATGCACTCCTCAAGTTAGGCTCACTTTCATTTGAGTAATTCTCAGGTTGAGTTCAATGTCGCGGAATTAAGGAATGAACTTGTAACATTTACAATATTTAATAATAAAACCGCCATTCAAAGTAATAAGTCCTAGAAAATTTAGTATATATATCATGCAATAAGAAATTCATCTTTAGTAATGTGTAATTTGAAGCTTCTTTATCAAACAACATGTGCTAGAGCACATTAAGCATACTTTAGTGAACACTTGAATACTGAAACGTTATTCAGTTCAGCACTGAATAGAATATAAATATAATGTTTAATAAATACAGTAGAACTTGGTTGTAACTGCACCAAAAGGCCCAGAAAGTAGTATCCTTATTACCTACCAGCGGAAGTACCTATTTGTCTTATAGACTGAAAAGTATGCAACCTACAACTTACTAGAGTATTTTCGGTTGCCTAACTTGGGGATTTCTGAGAGATTCTAAACGTTTCTAAACCTCCAGAATGTGTGACCCTATCCTAATCCCCATTAGAGTCGGAAATCAAAAACGCCTTCATATGCGATTAGACCTGGTGAGATCTATGTGTATAAAATATATTGTGGATCTAGGTGATTACTTTTTCTGCAAAAACCTGGGGACAGACACATGCACACATTATGTTATACATTAGTAAGATTTGTCGTCGTAAGTAACTGAGACGTCTAATATCAGAATCAGGCATCAAAGGTTGGGAATGATTAAGTATTTGACCACTCGATCAATCCTTTATTACAGACACCAGTTTGAAATGAAGTAAAAAGAAATCTTTTAGTTTAACGCCTCATGATTACGCCCTTTTAGCTAAGGAAGTCGGTTGATCAAGGCAAGTGAATGATAATGGAAGAATTGATGGAATGAGAATGTGAGAAGAAACGGGAGTAGACAAAATCCACGGACACGATGTTGTCCACCACAAACTTCCTTGGCCGAAAATTGAGCCAATGGCCCCACGCACCAGAGATAACCGCTGTGCCACTGAGCTACCGTGCTCCCAGATACGAGTTCGAGATACATTATACAAGTATGATGCATTTGTAAATGTCGCACTAAGCACAGTATAAAATCATTTGCCTTATGAGGAATTAATTGGTCCTACTGAATATTTGACGCAATAGGCGAGATTCCTAGACCCCATGTTCTATAACCAAGTGTACACTCATGTCCAAAATGATTGTCGCATATCTATAACTGTCTTCTTGTAAGAATATAATTTGATGATTTTGCAGTTTACTTTTAATACTGATACTATGTGTACAATCGGGAAATGTATGTATATTTGTGGTAAATTTCATAGGAGAAGAATTATAAATACGAAAATTAGAATGAGTAAAACAAAATGTTGCTAAATGGACAAGAAAGTTTTATTTTCGTTTTATTGTTCTTATTTACTGCTCTTTTGACATTAAATTTGCCACATACATGTCTTTGCCGATTATACAAATACTAACATTATAAGAAATACCGGGCGAATTCGTTATCAAATTATATTCCTACAACAACATATTTATAGACATGCGACAATAATTTTGGACATGAGTGTAGGGCCTACCTGTTTTACAAGATAGTGTTAACTGTGTCAGTGTTGATAGAGTGTTCACCACATCACTAGATCATGCTTCTGAATAAGCTGTGGGCCTACTGAAATGAAACCGTAACTCTTTGTGGCAAACTAAGAAAGAAACGTTCTGATAGGGCAGAAAATAACGATTTTTTTCTTCATTTGTATTCGGGATGTCAAAATAAGTGTTTATGCATACTTCTGCAAATTTGGTTTGATACAAAGGTACTATAGTTACCAATAAGATTTCCGCCCTTTTTTCAGTTTTCTCTCCTGGCAAAATTATAATTTTCACTAAGACGCATATAACTCTTCTTCTAATTAGAGCAGAAATACGATTTTTGAGAGGGACATTTTATAAAGTTTTCAGCAAAAATGTTCGTTTCCTGGTTTTATTCACTTTTAACTTGGGAACACTCCCTAGACTCAAAAAATATAAAATATTTATTGAAGTATATCTCATTACATTCCAGAGACACTGCGCTGAATTTATAATTCTGTTCATTCCTCCAATAGCAACAGACAATATATATATATTCTCACTTGGCCGAAAACAGGAAATAAAAAAGTGAATTTGCGAAGTGAAAGATAATATTCATTCATGCACGTTTTAATTCGAACATAGGCGAAGTTTATACGTTGTTTGAATAGCATTTAAGTAGACGTTTCTTTGTATATACATACTATATGTTATGCTTTAACACAAAGTACGACGTGAAGTAATATAGTGATATTTTGAAAACTTTAAAAAATCCTCTAATTCGTAATTTATTTGGTTATTTCTCGACAGTCCTATCTCTGGGATGCATATAATAATAATAATAATAATAATAATAATAATAATAATAATAATAATAATAATAATAATAATTTGAAAAAATAAAGGATACGGGCCTACATACTAAATTTTCTCGTTCTCACTTCTTAAATTGAATTACATCATACTGTAGTTATTACGGATCCATTTATTTGGGAAGTATGAACAAAATTATAATAAACTCTTTTCGAAAATTGTATTGAAGAAAACTCCTTCAAAAGCAAACTACTTCTTATGGACTTTTCCATGAGAAATTATTCACGCCGTATTGTAGTGGTAACAGGAATCTTTATTTATGAAATATGAACAAAATTTTTTCAGTCGTTTGTACAGCCCCTCTGTCCACGACGCAACTCCACTGAATATACTAACGACTGATATACTATTTCGAAGAAATCTCTGTCTTCAGTAGCACAGAAGTCTCAATGTCCAAACGAGTATCTGTTGAAGGTTACAGCTCACGCAACGGAAATGCATAACTACGTGTCAATTCCTCAACGTTAAGATCAAACAATGATGCGACGCGAGGCGACACTACGGCCCGGTGAGTCGCCTTTAGGACCAACAGTCTTAGATGATATCGATGATAGCTCTAAGTTCGGAGAAGAAAACATTTAATCGAAAAGTTACCCGAATACAATAAAAGCACATTAATGACACAACAGCAAAATGAATGTACATATTAGTGATCATGACATTGAAACAGAGCACACAAAGCTGTAAGAGAAATTATTAGTAACATGACAATATCAAAATTATCACATCATTACACACACACACACACACACACACACACACACACACATATATATATATATATATATATATATATATATATATATACGTATATCGTATTATTATTTTCTTCATTAAGTGAGGTGACTTACACCACAGATCTCTTCCGGCTGAAAAAAAAAAAAAACGGGGTACGTGATCAAGGTAAGACTAATAGTTTACGCTGCGCCATTGATAGAAATTTATTTCAATCTGATATATATATATATTTTTTTTTAATGAAACTGAATTATACGACATTAAAAGTTTCTTAAGGGAACATTTATTTATGAAACATGAAGAAAATTGCCTGAACCGTTTCTGAGGAAATAACCCCAAGAGTAAACTGCGCCTTCAGGATCATTCTCAGAGAAACGACTTATACAGTAATTCCGAAGGGTTGTGAGTGGAATATCAAAAAAATAAACAATGTTTTGATATATGAAAAATGAACAAAATCATTAGAGCCGTTTTCGAGAAAACCATGTTTTTTTTTTCACCCTTTAGTAAACTACTCTTATTTGGGGGGAGGGTTGGAAAAAAATTCGAACTATTCCTCTGCTGGAGAATCGTTGATCTCGATATGCTGTGACATGGCCTCTAGGCGAGTGTACATCGGAACGAAACAGATTGACAGAAATTGAAAAATCGCTTTTTTCTTAGGGCTATTGCTTGATTTTTTTTTTTTTTTTTTGTACGATTATCACACTTTCTTCCTACCGTCGTTTGAAATTAAAAAGGTATATCCTATTATGCTGCAAAGATATCCTGTAAGTTTCGTGTTGAATGCTTTAATAGTTCCTGTTTGTATTATAGGAATAGGAATAGGTATTAGCTTCCTGGTTTGTCAGCATGTAAAACCATTTAGCCCGTCACGTATATGAGGGATGACGTTCCTCGTCGAGCACACTATCCGATGAAAGGATGGGAAGAAAGAATTGGGGAAGGAAGGAAGCGGCTTGGGACCGTTATATCGGGTACCATCTCAGCATTTGCCTGGTGCGAAAGAAGGAAACCCAGGGAAAAAACCCACTCAAAAGGGCTGGCTTGGAAAAGCTGTTACACTTTTCCGACCGAATATTCCCACCGGGAATCGAATGAATGCATTATGTTGCCTCTTCTCGTGCTGATGCCCGGATGGATTAGGGGGAGAGGCGGTGGCTGGAAGTGGGATTTTTTTGTATTAACCAAATGTAATTTTAATACCAAATGTAAAGTTTCCGCTATTGTTGATAGAACTATTATACTTGTAATAAATACATTGAAGGTTGTTAACGCTCTTAGAAGAGGATGAAGATAGTAGGCAGTGCAGGATGATAGTGGGTGGGTGCACACATATGAATAATCAACATTTATTCATTGTTTTGTAGTTTTTAAATTTAGGTCATTCTGAAAAAAAAAAAACATTTTGTTTTGTGTAGTATCAATGTAATTTGTGTATTCAATACAGATTTCCATTATATATATATAATAACTTCTTTTAGAGTGTTCCCCTTAAGAAACTTAGAAAATAAATCTGTCTATATTGTTAATTCAGTGAAATTTCACTGTTGCAACATACTGTTGCACAGTATTATCTTACAGGTGTGTGTAAGCATATGACACTGGTGTCATCTCATTAATAAACAACACATAGGCCTATTAATGCACTATCACGTGCTAGGTGTTTCGTTGCCGTAAGCATGGAATGTTTGATATTTCAAAATATTTCTACTTACTTTACAGGATAACTGTCACACAGATTAGTGAAATCAAATATTAGCTTCAATCATGTCTGTTGACCGTCAGTTAGTCATCCAACTACTCGTGGTTGGACATTGACCTATCTCATTGATGGACATGAGATGCTAAACACTAATATAGCTCAGGATTTGTCGTGTTTTAGAAGTCTAAACAATCATAAAAATACAATAAAAAATAGAATAGAGAACAGAAGAAAGTTATTTAAATTTCTGAAAGTAAACACAGTTTATTATTATTATTATTATTATTATTATTATTATTATTATTATTATTATTATTATTATTATTATTATTGGAAAATAACATGATAATATGTGATAAAAATTCAGACCTTCCTACATTTAAAAATATTTAGAGACTGGGGACATTGTTAGGATTAGGAAATAGATTTCTGGGCTTTCGGCGTTTATGGCCGTGTTAGCCCGTCACATATGAGGAGTGATGTCCCTCGCCGATCATACTATCCGAGGAAAGGGAAGGAAGAAAGCGGCCTGGGACCATTATGTTAGGTACAATCCCAGCATTTGGCTGGTGTGAATGAGGAAAAGCTTACTCAGGATGACTGGCCTGAAAAAGCTTTTACACTTTTTCGACCAAGTGTCCGCTACCGGGAATCGAATCCGGGACCGCTTGCATCAAAGGCGAGAGCATTAGTGACTTACGCTACGCGAGGCCACCTGAGGACATTGTGACCGTTTGAAGATTTTCCTATTACATTTTAGGTATTAAAACATAAACAAAAAGGAAAACTAGCAGACATTTAAAAGAAAAGTCTGCCTAATATTAAATTTTATTAAAATACTTATTTTTTCATAATTTCTTAAATCGACTTTTAAACGTCTAGTAGTTGTCATATGAAGCGATGAAGTGATGCATGTTTAAAATTCTAGAATGTTAAAATTATTAGCGTTTAACGGAAATGACCCAAAGCTGAGAAAAAAAAGAAAGAAACAAGAAAGAAAGAAAGAAAAAGAAAAAATGCCCATGGATGCCAATAGATTATATGGGTGAGTGTAAATCCTTATGAGTAGTTTTCGAGAAAAATGGGTGAGTGTAAATCCTTATGACTAGTTTTCGAGAAAAAATGGATGAGTGTAAATCCTTATGAGTAGTTTTCGAGAAAAAATGGATGAGTGTAAATCCTTATGAGTAGTTTTTGAGAAAAAATGGGTGAGTGTAAATCCTTATGAGTAGTTTTCGAGAAAAAATGGGTGAGTGTAAATCCTTATGAGTAGTTTTCGAGAAAAAATGGGTGAGTGTAAATCCTTATGACTAGTTTTCGAGAAAAAATGGATGAGTGTAAATCCTTATGAGTAGTTTTCGAGAAAAAATGGGTGAGTGTAAATCCTTATGAGTAGTTTTCGAGAAAAAATGGGTGAGTGTAAATCCTTATGACTAGTTTTCGAGAAAAAATATTTTTTTAAACAATGAAAAATTGCTGTACGATAACCAATTCACCAATTAAGGTTAAACTAATATTGAAGTATACCCTCATTAAGCCTTTCGTCATAATACTAGGACAGTTCCGGATTTGCGTATAACCTAAACAAACTATGGGTTAGGGCCCCACTCTCTTGGGGGCCCCAAAATTGAAGGAAAAGAGAACTGGATGTACAATTCAAACTATAAAATAAAAGCAGGTTATAAAACTTACATACTTTAACAATTTTTTGTGTTGTGTAGGCTCCTATGATGTAAATAATTGGCCCCTCCTGCCAGCCTACTTCCAAAAATATCACTAATTTGCTCATTTCTGTGCATGAGGTACCTACATTCTTCATGAACTGGTTGCATGGCAACATGTAGCATACAGCTACACACTTCAGTGCAGACAATTTGTAATTGACAGAGGATAACTGAACATATAAAGAGACTCATTACCTTAAATAGCTTAGAGCAATAGCCCCTATATCCCAATTAAGATGCAGCACCTACATTTCCCGTGAAACGTCTTCAAAAATATTATTGCCACAAAAGGTTTACATCATTTCGTGAAAACACTGTGGCATGTTGTCCTCCTCATTAGACTCTGGGAGTTCTACAGAACCTGTGATAAGGATTCTGGGATAACTGCAAAGTGAAGTGGTCTATAATTCATTTCCTAGCCATTATTTTTAAAAAAATATTATTCTCCTGTATAAAGCAAGTAAGTTTTAATAGTAACTCACAATTATGTCATTACTTTAAAGCTTAACACTAGCCCTTAGAATTATGTCAAAGTTACATATTTATTATGAAGTATAAGCACGTAAATTGAAATGAAGTAATGATAACTTGCCTGTAAAAATTTCTGGCACCTTCACAATTGAATTTTTAGTCACTTCAGTACTTGCACAACTGTAACCCAAAAGCTGCATGTCATTATGTCATGTGCTGTCTTCGTAGGGATACTTTCGACGATTTACGAATGCAACTAAAAACAAAGTAGGTACACTAGTATGCCGTAACCTAAAGGTTCCGAACTTTTTTCTCTTTACACGCTTTAGAGAACGCTCAGGACATCGCGACATGTATGTTAGATTTTTTCATTATAATATAAATTACAATAATCTAAGATAATAAGTTTCTATTATGATTTTAACATATATTATAGAGGTCTAAGGTTATAAATTTCTATACAGTATTATCTAAATATGGGCAGTTGAGCATTAATGCTTCCGTTGACTGATATACTCAGTCTCAAAAACGATTTTGACTTAATATTAAAGGTTTCATGCTGAAAATAAAATGTATCGTATAAAGTCTAGACTTATAGGCCACCTGATGACATACATTTATTTTTAAATTTTAAAATTTCATGATATGCCCTATGAAGTTGCGACACACTGGTTGACAAAGCCTGCTTTAACCTTTTCATGCCGTCAGGGATTTGAACGAAATCGTAGACTCTCAAGTTGTGGGGTCTTGGTGACTCTCCTAATTATTACAGAGTTATTATTGAAACATCGTTGGAAAGCTTATGGAACATAAATTCCAACAAGGTAACATTTGTGTATACCAATTCAATGAAAAACTATCTTGTTTTATGTGAAATCGTCCTGAAATTAAATGTAATTTACGTCAAAAAACTGAGACTCAAAAAGTGGCCAACTTTCCCCCTCCTCTCCCATATAAGCAACAAGTACATATACAGAGTATTACCATGTAGTAGACTACTTCATTGCTTCACATATTAATTTTTATGAGTGTACCCCCAAGTGGGGAATGGCTCAAAAAAAAAAAAAAAAAAAAAAACATCGATGTAAAAAAAATGATCTTAGCTCCGCCCTGGTAGCCCCACATGCATAAAATGCATATCGGCGGAAAACTTCATCCTTCAGGGGCGCATTGATACCAAAGCTATCTTCCTATCTTAATTAGGGGCTGAAGTATTGAAATTTAAAGCCTTGACGCAATAGCGTCAGTAGACGTTTAAAGGTTAATTAACAAAGTCATTTAATAAAACGAATGATTAATTATTGTTCTACCAATTCTAATTCTCTTGCAGTATGTATGCAAGAATTTTGAAATTTCAAAGAAAAATATAACTGTTTCTCTATAATTACCAAAATAATCAACTAAGAGTCTGTTAAGAGCACGGAAGATAGCTACTGTATTGAGATTTCACTAAAATTTTTCATTTATCACTAAAACATTGGAGTTTTCTAATTGGTTGGAGGAATCTTTCTAAAAAAGACTCACCTTTAACTAAGAGAACATAATTCCTTTGGTGTGTCTGTCTGAGTAAAGAATGTAAACAGAGCTGCTGCTTCTCAAGATTAAAGCTCGCAACCCTTTGAGAAAAAAAAAATATTTTCGTTTCTCATCACTGTATACACAGTGAGTACATGTATGTACAGGATTTTTTCTTTATTAAGAAAGAAAAAAAATCTACTTTCGTTGGCAAAGAACAAGTACTGTTGAGGTCCCATCTAAGGAGGAAGGGAGCTGAATTAAAAAAAGATGAGGCCAAAAAGTACTAAAAAACATCTTAACATCTTTCCTCTTTTCGGTGTTAAGCTTCGTTTGGCACTACTTGCATTTAGATCTACAAAGATCAAAGATTTTCACAGATTGGAATCTTATGTTCTTTTCTTTGTAATACCTGGGTATATTTTTTTAAATCTTTTTTTTTTAAAGTGAAAAGAAAGGAAACTTTAAAAGAAGAGTTATTTGATGTAACATCTGCAAAGTACGTTCAAATAAAAAAAAAAAATGAAACATTTGTGCCAAGAACACTACATCATTTTGTCATAGAAAATGCCACATCCAATATTCTATCCTTGTGACTGAATGAGAAAATCTCAGAAGCAGCTGTAGGTTATTCATCCTGCATGTGGACACACATTTATGACTCCAGCGACTCGCTAATGGAAGATTATGTGCTCACAAATAATTTCAGACAAAACATGTACAATATGTACATTATATGGAATAATAATAATAATAATAATAATAATAATAATAATAATAATAATAATAATAATAATAATAATAATAATAATACGTAGTGGTGAAATTAAACTCATACATAGAACTTTCAGGTTGTCTGATGTATTCCACCAGAGATCCCACATCGATCCTGTTATGTATATAGTAGTGGATTGTCGAAGTAAAGGGATCTTGACTTTGATACATTAAACAAATAAATTAACATTCTCTAGGGTTCTTAAGACGGTATTTACTGTAATGTAGTTTGGATGTTATGTTTGGGTGTAATGTTCCACTTGTCATTACGAGTATTTTCCACTTTCCATTGTCCGGTAGCTCAACTGAATTCTATTTACCAATACGTAGTTGCTGTTCTGTGTTAATGTATTGGTGGTGGGGACAGGATTTCGTCATTTCTTTTGACATTGTTATTTCGAACCCTCTCATAACATCAGTGCCGCAACTTAACTTTTTTCTGGGACGGCAAGCATTAATGATTGGCCCCTCTAGAAAAAGATCGCGTGGGCCGTCCCGCAAAATTCGAAAATAGGCTCCTTCTTTCCATCTTTTCTCACTATTCCATCTTCTTTCCATATATATATTAAAATGAGCCTTCGATTCATTTTTATTTTACTTACCTTTTATATGCTGTTTTGTTTATGTAATGTAATGAACCTGTTTGATGCTTCATTTATAATTTCAGGTTCGTATCGTATATGGAGTAAAAAAAATTGTCTTAAAGTGGGTCGTCCTCGAACAACGGGTGCTTCCCTGGGGGTAGTTGCCCCCTGCCCCCCTACAAGTTACAACCCTGCATGGCATAATGGCTAGAGTTGCTGCTTTTGGTAAAGGAGACTTAAGTTCGATTTATGGTGAAAGCTCATGTGGATCAAATTGTTGTTGAGCTGCTGTAGATACATCAACGTCTCGTATTATTGCATTGAGACGCAAATCTCTGAAACAACCAATCTGTTATTTAATTGTCAACATGTATTTGACTTTCCGAATATGCTTCTGCCTGTTCTTTTTTGTTCTAAACTTATCTCTAGTTCGATTCGAGCTTGAACTAACTTAGCTTTATGGCAGACAAACACCGTGTGCGTGCTTTTCGGAGTTCTCCCGTTTACTTCCACTCTTATCGTTCTGCCATTATCACTCGTCTCATCATCACAGTCCTCCTTTATCTCGGTGCATAGTCGTGTCAGAAACTTAAAAATAAATAAATAAAAAAAAACTTCGAAATTGCAATCTATGAATAGTTCATTTGCTATGATTAAACTCAAAAAAAAAAAAAAAAAAAACTCTAGATAAAGTAACATTTTAATCATATTTTGGCATCGCTGCTTTACAGGATTTATTGAATATATTGCAAAATTTTATTATTTCTTGTCTATCTCAAATTCTCTTTTCTGTTGTTCTGATGCGGTGTAGCTAAGGTTGTTTCTTTTCTACTGCGTGTTGATCATTAAGAAGCTTCCTACTATCCTGCTTGCTGATAGTACTAGTATTGGCTTTTGCAATTTATGGGTGAGCGTGGATTCAGTGTTTAGTTTGCTCAATTCTGATGCGAGTGCTTGGTATAATCCTAGAATTACCAGGCTCGTATCTGTTAAGTGAATTACCATGGGGGAGGAAGTCAATTTGTACTAAACTAAATAACAGAAAACTTTGAGTACTGTTGGATGTTTAGATCACGACTACTTACATGTCAATCTTACTCGGCTTTCTCAGAATATCACCCACTTTTTCTGTGATTGGTCGCCCACTGCGAGAGCATCTTGGACATCGAAATTTCCAGAAAGAAAGCGACTGAACCATCTTTTGGCTGTTGTTTTGATAACGTCTCTTGCTCACAAACAACACAAATTTGTTTACGGACCTTCGAAATAAAATTGTAAACAGTAACGCAGTTGGAAGGTTCATCCATCTTCACGGCGTAGTACTTTAATTTATTAGCATTCTAACACTTTGTACACATGTACTAGCTTGAACTATCAGCTGTCTAATGACATTATGTGTGAGTCGCTGCCAAGGATGTTATAAATAGAGGATCTGCCTATATGTATCTTCATCCTATTAAATCGATGAAGCCAAAAAACAACCGAACATCGGCACGTCTGATTGGCTACTCTCGTTTCCTCCATCGTCTGATTGGCTACTTTCGTTTCCGCCATGATTGTTGGCTCAAAACATTGCGATCCTATTGGGCGGAGTGGGCAGAGTAGGGGTGGCGAAACTGTGACGTATGGCTTCAAGATTTTGTTGTAAGGGCAGATCCTCTATTTTATAAGATCCTTGGTCGCTGCGACTCATATACCCTGAGATTTGGGACACTAACACCATCTCGTGCACAAAAAGTTCAGTACTTTTTTGACTATCTGATTATAATAATAAAGCAACAAAAGTGATCATTACATTGAAACGAACAATGCAAAGAATCCAGAGCTTTTAAGAAGTACTTTATTCTGTACAAAAATTCAAAATTTGTAGGGATAAGTTCTGGAACAGATACTAAGAGTGGGACTATCGTTACAGTTTATTGTTTCTGCACGTCTTTAGTTTCAGTTACTACGTCAGTGTACTTTCTTTTTTCCTATGTGTTTCTTCTGTAGGATTACTGATGATATTGCACTAACTATTACTTTTTTTTAAAACTAAGACAATATCTGATCTGTTGCATGTTTGTCCTTGTTGATAGATATGTTCCAGAATACTCGTAGTTTAAAGATTTTGTTATACATTATGGTGTGGGGCTTGTGTATGTAATATGATAATTTCAGTTTGCATTGGATTGGTTTACAATTTTTGCTACACCTTTTCTATGTATTCGATTGGTGTTTGGTTCTTACATTCTATGAAGATATGTTCTGTTGTTTCTTGTCTTGAAATCTGTGCTTCTCAGATTTCACCATTGAATCTTTCAGAATGTATTTCCTGTAGTGTAGTGTTGGTAGAACTCTGTCGTGAATTTGACTAACCATGTGTTTGTGAACTTCTTGTTCGTGTGTTGGTGTTACATTCTGTCCATGTATTCTCCGTATGTTGGCTTTTGAGTTAGTATTATTATATAAATTAAATCACAGGAAGAAACCTGTTATAACAATTAAGTCTTTTGAATGACTTAAATCAAGACAATAAAACAAATGCCACGATATCTTCAAATAGTGTAGAACCATTTATAGAAAGAATTGATTTCTATAACATCATGAAACAAAAAGGTTAAAGCTATTTCCTTTTATGAACGAGATCAGAGTTCAGTTTCGCAGTGTGAGCTCATGCGGTTAGGATGCTGCGTTAAAATCTAGATCCATGTGTTCTGGAACCTTTGAACTAGAAAGAGACATTAAAACTGCAACCTTACCAATAGCAATATTTTACATAGTATGTTCCATTATAGAAAACCGTTCAAGATAATGTTACAATGAATTCGACCGGGTCGACACGAATATTTTAGGATTATTTTTAAATTCCTCTCTTGTATCAGTTACCGTGTTTGTCTTTCGAAAAGGTAAATAATGATTTTAATAATAAGTAGCAAAAAATAAATATCCTCTTTGTTCAATTTATATTTTGCAATGTTTACATTATTTCTTTGCATCTTTTTTTTAAAAAAAAATATGCAAAATTTAAAAAAAATAGAGAAAATGATGAATGAGTCTGCAAATAAATGGCATCCTGGTAACGTGTATTAGTCAAACAATAATAAATTGGAACTGGGCCTCCTGTGGGGCAAGAAATAAGCTCTGTCACTAATGATATGAAATGGATCTCCCTCTCTCTTTCACTCTTGTATGTATGTGTGTATTTCGTCCTCTCACTCAACAGTAGAATTCAGAGAGGGACAGCAAGAGTAAGAGAAAAAAATTCCAAATTGAGGCAAAATATTTTTTTAAAATCTACTTTTCATCAGAGTGAAAATGCGAACTCGAGGCAAAACGACACGTTCACTAATTTTTTGCTTGCACACGATAGATACTTTTTTCTTTCTCTCGACCATTGTGTCAGAACTGTTTAGTATGACCATAGAGCAATCTATGGCATTATTTATACAATGGGATTCTTATTCACAAGATAATATGATTCTGTGCAGTACCGTAGATTAGATCATTTTCCAGATATTTCATATTAAGACTAGAAGATATTTTACTTGTTAAAGATTTTATGTCTCACGTTCACTGAGTGTAATCCAATGAGTGTGATTACTTGTTAAGTAATGAGTTTTATTACTTGGAAATATAGTATAACTTAATCAGTTTACCATCTAAGTTGTACAAAATTCAGTGATACCATGATATATATCCCCCAAACCATTTCTATTAATTAACAATTTTGATCTTCAACTCATGGCTTTTAGTTTTCTCTTAATTGTCCTTGTTAGATTTTTTTTCAACGCGCTAGTCCAAACGCGCACCATCTTCATACTTAGGTGATGTTGGCTAGTCGCTCTAGAACAGCGTTTCCCAACCAGTGTGCCGCGAATGGTCCGATGGTGTGCCGCGAGGAAATCGAAACAAATTATTAATTCTATAGGTATCAAATTGCAAGACATAAGGGAAAATGTATATTTGTATTTCACATTACTATGAACCTCTATTATAAATCCACAATTTTAAGTTTCATACTGTGTTACTTTTCTGTACATTTCTAATGTTGAAAAACGTATTTATCATTGCCATAACCATTATTGCTTCTTTATTGTTGCAGACTATTTCGTAACTTGAAATTTTAACATATTCAACAAAGCAAACATGCATACAAATTACCTACACTTGTATTTTAAAGGTACAAGAGATTTGTTTATTTGTTCGTTATTTAGTGATCTTCCTTTTTAGTGAAAGGTTAGATACAGTTTTCGAAACAGAAAGTGGATTTTTAAAAACCCGAGTCCTATATTTCATTGCGATTGTTTTCTATTTTAAAATTATTTGGTCTAGGAATTAATTCGTGCGGGTGGACAAGAGATGGCGCAACGAACGGAGCGTCCCACAGTTCCGTGTATCCACACATGTGTTGCAAACCCCTGTCATCGCGTATCGTTCGTAGTATAGGGCAGTGGATTAAAGCGTCAACAACACCAGTTTGTAGTTAAGTGAACATGGCGCAATTTGTGCCTGATAAAGTGTTTTTGCGGGGTGTCCTGCTGCATTACTTTAACATGCAGAAAAGTGCGACTGAAAGTCATCGTATTTTGGTGGAAGTGTATGGTGACCATGCTCTAGCTGAGCGAACGTGTCAGAAGTGGTTTGCACGGTTTAGAAGTGGTGATTTCGGCTTGGCAGACCAAGAGCGAGCTGGACAGCCAAAAAAATTTCAAGACGAAGAATTGACAGCATTGCTCGAGCAGGATTCGTGTCAAACGCAGGAACAACTTGCAGCAGCATTAGGCGTTGATCAAACAACAGTCTCCAAACGCTTGAAAGCCATGGGAATGATTCAAAAGATGTCACATTGGGTTCCACATGAATTGAAAGACAGAGACGTTGAAAGACGAAAAACCATTTGCGAATTGCTGCTTCAACGACAGAGCAGAAAGGGGTTTCTGCATCGAATTATTACGGGTGATGAGAAGTGGATCCATTACGAGAACCCTAAACGAAAAAAGGCCTGGGTGAAACCAGGTGAACCAAGTCCATCACAACCAAAACGAGATATTCACTGTGCAAAGGTTATGCTGTGCATATGGTGGAATATGAAAGGTGTGGTGTACTATGAGCTGCTGCAACCGGGTGAAACTATGAATGGAGAACGTTATCGACGACAATTAATGCGTTTGAAGCAAGCTCTGGCCAGAACACGACCAGAATGGGAGAACAGACATGATAAACTTATTGTTCAACATGATAACGCTCGCCCACATGTCGCAAAACCGGTCAAAACCTATTTAGAAAATGTCGGATGGGAAGTTTTACCCCACCCGCCGTATTCACCAGACGTTGCTCCTTCGGACTACTACTTGTTCGATTGCATGAACAACGATTTGATTGGACAGCGGTTTACTTCTTCAGAAGATATCGAAACATGGGTCTCTGACTGGATCGCTTCCAAGGATGAGGACTTCTTTCGCCACGGAATCCGTACATTGCCTGACAGATGGGCGAAAGTGGTGGCTAGCGATGGACAATATTTTTCTTAAGGTATTTATGTATTTTGTGTTTGTACTACAGCTTCAATGTGTGCGTACCAACCGCACGAATTAATTCCTAAACCAAATAGAATGAAAAATAAGCATAATAATTTACCACGAGGGAAAACCCGTGATCGAGCTTTCTACTCTGTAAGAATGAGATCAGTAATCACAGAAAAATACCACGGTATTTTATATTTACAAATAATAATAGTAATATATATATAAAATATGGGTGTGCCGCGAGAATTCAAGGTACACCTGTAGTGTGCCGCAAGTTGAAAAAGGTTGGGAAACGCTGCTCTAGAATACCGCTTTTTCCTGAGATCAGCGAAGTCAAGCATTGCCACATCTGGGTCAGAGGAAAGATTGGTGAACATTCGTACTCACCACATGGTGTTGACCCATTACGGTGTCCATCCAGTGTCGTGAGAGCATTGGGGAGCTACTTTAAACAAATATCGTACACTGGTTTAGAAAATCAGCGTTAACGCCGAAGGGATCCAATGTGCTGACTATACTCCGAAGGCTGAGTTGCACCAGGAGTTTAGTTTATTTTAAGTTTTCATTCCGTAATAGAAATTTGCCACTTTTGAGTTTAAAGAAGAGGCATTATTACAGTATTACGAAACAAGATAGCCTCAGTCCTGTGTCGGGGCCGCGGTGGCTCAGTGGTAGAGTGTTCACTTCTGTTGTATGGGGTCCCGGGTTCGATCCCAGCTTCGCCAAGTGAACTTTGTGGTGGACAAACACCGTGTGCGTGGGTTCTCCCATTTTCTCGGGGTTCTCCCGTTTCCTCCCACTTTCTTCATTCCACCATTTCATTCATTACTCATCATCACCGTCTCCTTTAGCCTAACCGGCATAACCATGGGACGTAAAACTCAAATATTTCATTTCAGTCCTGTGTCGTAGGCAGCCGTAATTCCCAGCAACCCACACACAAAGAAAAAGGAAAACCTGTTGTTGATAATAGGTAAACAACATGTATGGCAATCGAGATGGATGGTATTGTAGATAATGCTATTCGCGCACTTATAACTATTCCTACGCAGTTAACACTTGTTTTATTCAATATCTTTATCTCTCCCGCCCATCTTTTACTTTATCTGTTAACTCTGGTTCTTCTCCGATAGTTAAAGCGTGCTTCTATCATAAATAAATAAATAAATACAATACCAGCTGCCAGTTGGGGATGATTGGACTAGAAGGCCTTCGAAGTGTTGGTGTGAAGAATATTAGAAATAAATTTGATCGATAGAGAAGTCGACGAGGGATTTCTGGAGAGTACTGAACAATGTTGGAAGTAATGAAGGAGGGGAGAAGTAAGAAGTAATTGGTTAGAAGTTTGAAAATCGTAATCCTTGGAATGTATTCTCATTATGCAACAAATAACCTTCCAATATTGACAGCAGTGGCGTACACAAGGTGTCTTTGGGATTTTAATCCCCCCTCCTCGAGCAAGATGATATGCAAAACTAAGCATTTATCATATTAAGATGTATACAAACACCTTAAATTATACAAATTTAGAAGCGTGAACTCTCTTCTTGACGAACTTGTGCGTAAACCACTGGCTAATAATATACATGTACAGCTCACAGATGACGAGAAGAACCCTAGCAGAAGTAGTGTGACGTAGGTATGGGCTCGTCCACTTTTCGCATGGGGGTTTCAAATGATACCACGAAAAAGCACACAGATAACTACCCGGAGTAGCAGACGACATCTAAGTATAGACCACACCTCAAAAACCGAAAATGGACTTGACCGTGTCGTTGACCTTTCCCCGCTTTCCCTATTTTAGGGTTCTTCTCGTCATCTGTGAGCTGTATGCACCTTCGAATATAACAATTGACTTGGACTTTAACGTTTCTATCAGCGCCATTGTGAGACGTGGACATACTAGTCTGGAGGAAATCTATCGAAACTAAAAATTTCAGTATGTCTAATGTTTCTCGGTGGCTTTTACCTAATTTGAGGGTGCTGAATCTGAATCTGCCGGGTGTACAAATGTACACCTTGAGCGTTTCGAGTAATTCAAGATGGCGGCTGTAAAATTGATAGGAATATTTTTGTATATTTTATCAAGATGGGTATCAAATTATATGTTTTTTGGGTTGCAGATTTCAATAATAATGTCAAAAATGTTATGAAATTGATACAAATCGAGGTATTCAATATGGCACTCAATATGGCGGCCGTAAAATTGACAAGAATATTTTTGGAGTATTGTATCGACATGGGTATCGAATTATATGTTTTTTGGGTTGCAGATTTCAATAGTTACTTCAAAAACCTTATGAAATTGATAGAAATCAATATATTCAATATGGAATATTCAGATTCGCGACCCTCGAGCTAGGTACATACTTAGAACAATATCTGATTCACTGAAATTTTGGATTGGGTGCTGATGCTTTCTTCGTCACCGCAACTCACCTTGTTTGCGCTCCAGAACATTTTTCCCCACATTTTGGGCTTCTCTATATTTATTTACAAAACCATTCCTTTCTGTGTGCTAAAGAAAACAAACAACACAAGCTTAGGTTTGAAGATTCTCTTATATTTTTTCCTGAACGTTTTCTTAATCAAGAATTATGTTGCTGGCCACATTAATGCGAAATATATAAATTTACAATACAAAATGCCGATGTTTCTATGTTATCCCGCAACAAAATAATAAATATCACAGATCAGTCACTTGTCAGTCTTCGTCAGAAGAAGTATCCATGTTTTCGTCTTCTAGATTCCTAGTATTTTGACGTGTGAAGATATTCTGGCATCGTTTAGAGGCTCCACAATTGCAGAAGTCAGTGCAGCTATTATGATTTGCCACACAGCCACAACGTCCTTTACACATGTTTTCAGAAGAACAGCCGCAACTCACCATCTTCAAG
Organism: Thermobia domestica; assembly: GCF_964235325.1. NCBI lineage: Eukaryota > Metazoa > Arthropoda > Insecta > Zygentoma > Lepismatidae > Thermobia > Thermobia domestica. The sequence continues at coordinate 175,062,401 of NC_137463.1, read as the reverse complement.
ATGTCTTTTGGTGCCATCACAGTTCCCGGTGGTACAGTAACTGGTTCCAATGTTTTGTTCAACTCATCACGATACCACCCAAAATGTGTCAGATCCATGTCTGGTGGGTCTGGTTTATCTGCTTCTTTCCAAATACAAGCCTGGAAATGAGTTATTTTTACATTTTCAGAGAATGCCTCCGTAGTTGGTGGCAAGCTCTTCAATTTCGGGATATGTAAGGCAGACTTCTTTGACAATTTCTTCAGCCAGACATCTCTTCTGACATCAGACATTGTAGGGCCAGTTATCCTACTACTATAGCAAGAAGCTATAAACTCAGTTGCGTCCTGAATCACATCTTCAAGTAGTGATGTCTTATTTCCTAGCTTTTGAAGCTCCTTCTCACTTTGTAGTACTTTCATTGCCTTCTGCTTTCCAATGCCATAAAGAGTAGGAACTGTATCGCAGCCAGAAAGAGAATGACGTGCTAGTAAGTTTGAAACAATATCACAGTGTTTGGACACAGACAATCCCATGTCAATAACTCCTCTATGATTTTGAGTTGCCTGCATAAAAATGTTACAAGTAAGTTTTTGTGTGTGGTATTGGTGCATCAGGAGGAGAAGAACATCCGTGTTATCACTAATTAAATTTATTGTACAATTTCTGTCCAGCTGATTGGCTACCATCACTACTTGTGTGATAATTATGACATCAGCCTCTTTGTGAGTGTTTTTAGTATCTGGACGTTCCTTGATCAGCAGTTATTTCTGTTGTAACATCTTCTGGTCCAGTGATGAATAGGCTCTTGGTGGAATATGATGGCAACCCTTCTGTCATTAGATACTTGCAGATCAGCTGTACTAGTTGTACCTTATTCTTCGTAACATTCGGCACAACTTGTTGGGAGGGCAAGAACGTGTTGAAAGACAATTTATGATACCTGCTACATGTTGATCCTGTTCTGACGCTTCGTATTCCTCCTTTGGTGCTATACTCCTTATATTAGTCAAATATCAGGCACACGTTGCATTTGTTCAATTTTTCAAGCACATATGACCGATACAATTTTATTAAGTCAAGAAAAGTTCCGTTAGATGGCCAGTTGATCGCTCACAAAACAGCGCAACCATCAAGTGTGATAGCATCTTCGTGCTTGTACGATCTCATAGACTTCTCTACCTGTAATATTTGTTTCAATTTTGACTTACTTTTGCAGAAACTGGGAGTCCCACATTCATCAAACAAAGTTGTGGGGACAGCGGCAAGCTCATATGAAATAACTCCTTTAGCATCAATATCTCTTGTAGATGTGAGACACATTGTACGCGTGTACAAGAGTTCTGTGTCAATGACACCAATACTAGCTGTTCTTTTGACGTCATCGCAGGAAACATTACGAAGCGTTGTTTAGATTGGATCGTGAAAACCAGTTGGTAGTTTTTCTTCGTAAGAACACAACGCCTTCTCACCTATCTCAACAGCATTATCAACATTCACTTTCTGGGAACAAATTTTCCCACTCACAATATTCACAATAGTTTTTGGGTGATCATCGGTCTTCAGAGGATCTATACAATAAGACAGCTTTTCCTTTAACTTAATTCGGTCCGCAGCATCTCCTTTTACTCGAGATGGCATTCCTTCCTTATGCTTAGTTATTTCCATTACTAAACGACTGCAGGTGTGAAGGCTGAAAGCCCATCGCTTCACTGCTGATAGATTTAGTGTAAGTCCGATTATTCCTCCTGGTCCATGGCCATAACGCATAAATGTATTCTCAATGAACATGTCTGACCATATAGCATTTCAGATACCTGGTTTGTGACGCAGAACATGTTCGCCTTTCATAAATCGTTCTAGTATTTCACTTGGAAGTATCTCTTATTTTGTTTCTGAGATATTTTTCCTAAATTCTATGAAAATGCTGCCATCTGTGAGCACAAAATTAAGATTTTACGATTTATTATTAATCATGTCAGTAAATATTTTTTCAAAAATAGGTTTCAGAAATGACAACATAAACTTCTTTTGCAGCCGCCATATTGGGCGCCATATTAAATATCTCGATTTGTATCAATTTCATAACATTTTTGACTTTATTATTGGAATCTGCAACCCCAAAAACATATAATTTGATACACATCTTGACAAAATATACAAAAATATTCCTGTCACTTTTACAGCCGCCATATTGGCCGCCATCTTGAATTACTCAAAATGCTCAAGGTGTACATTTGTACACCCGGCAGATTCAGCTTCAGCACCCTCAAATGAACTAAAAACCGCTGAAAAATATTAGACATACTGAAATTTTTGGTTTGGTCCAAAAGTAGGGTTTTTCCTCCAGACTATACAGTTTAACGTGGGATCTGAATCACGTGAACTTCCACCGTAAATTCAACACAGGTCTCTCGCGGCGAAATTGCGAGCACTGAGCAATAGTCCTATTTTCCCGAACAGTGATGATTTGAGTCTTCCCTCCTTTCTGTCGAGCTCCGAACCCGTCGAGACATATCTCCGATCATGCTCAACGTGGGTTAGCAGTATTCTCCCAGGGAAATCGGAAATCAGCATTGATCACGAAGGAGTTCAATAAATCTTGAGCTCCTTATAATAACCCGTGTATAATAGCTCCTTGTATAGAGACAAGTGATACTCATCTGGAAAGATGTTTTGTAGGACATCGAAAACATTTGGAGTTTTCCTAGGAAATGTGATAATAGAAGATTCCGAATAACCCACCTGTAGAAACAGCAAGTGTTTTTTTTTTTTTTTTTGTTTTATTGAACCATAAAAGACAAATTTCTAAAGACAAAGAGTTTCTGTAAACAAAATACTATTTTTGTTCATACATATCAAACCACTGGAGAATGTAAATATATGAAGCAATATAGTGTTCGCCAAATCTTTGTATTTTCTTAAGTTAAATATACTTTTATATGCACATCAGAAAGATAAATGTGTTCTTGAAAGGTTATTGGAACATATAAACCCTAATTTAAAAATGCTACAAGACATAATGTAGAATATTGAGCATCATATTACAAAAAAAAAAAAAAAAAAAGGTTTCTTCCATCGAAATTGAATTCAAAAACCGTATCTTCATATATACTTTGAAATTGTCAACAGTAAGCTACAGCTGGTTCAATGTGTGCAAACAATTTCATTGCTACTCACGACTGCCATCTGGTAGTAAAGAAGAGAAACTGAAGCGTGATGTTGAAACGATTCTTTGTCTAGCAGATGGCAATAACGGCTACGATGCTGAAATGGGGTATTTTTTCTTTCCCTCTACGTACGTGTGTGGGGTTTGTGTGTATGTTTTATAGAAACATTACAACCAACAAAGCTGCACCGTTTATGTCGTTTTTAAAACTCTCCAGGCTAGCAGATGCACTTACGAATATAAACCGTCGGATAAGATTTTTCGATTTTATCCTCAAGTGGCGCTCTCTAGTATCCTATTCCGAGAACTAAGTATTTTTGTTTATTTTCTTTGATTTTCCTCACTTCTTGTCCAGTAGTGTTGGTATTAAAAAAAAAAAAAAAGCGCGAAGTACGAAAGACGTGTCAAATTCTTTCTTTTCGGCACTACAGCAAATTCTTTCTTTTTGGTACTACAGAAAATACACATTACGATTCGAAACAAAGTCTTAATTCTTCCTTTAGCCGGTGATTTTCTTTGATACATTTTTTTGACCCATCGATTTGATCTTCAACAGTGTTTCGGGTACTGTTCTGATTCCCTCCCTCTTTAAGCAAGATATGGATTTTAGAATTTAGGGTTTAGATTTCTGGGCTTTCGGCATCTAAGGCCATTTAGCCCGTCATGTTTGAGGGATGACGTCCCTCGGCGAGCACACTATCCGGGGAAAGTGAAGTAAGAAAGGAAACGGCCCGGGACCTATAAATTAGATACCACCCCGGCATTTACCTGGTGTGAATGAGGAAAACTCAGGAAAACCTCATCCAGGGTGGCTGGACTGGGAGAGCTTTTTACACTTTTTCAACGGAGTGCCCCCACCGGGAATCGAACCGGACCGACTACGCTACATGGGGGCACAAGCAAGATATGGAAGAATAAAGATTTACTATGTATTTTAATATACTATATACTTACTAAATTTACTATATATTTACTCTTAAACTGTATATTTTAATATATATGGTAGTATGGCTGATTCTAAGCAGAAATGTTCATACCAACATGGATTCTATTTTCAGCAATCTGAGAAGTATAGGATGTGAACCATTTTTGATCTTCAGTTCCTTATTGTTCACCTTCTAGGAATTCTACAGAAGTAAGACACAGTGTATTTGAATTGTGATGGAATGACATTTCCAATGGTATGTAGCGTGTGGCAGTGATGTCCTTAAAAGGGAAATGCTTGGAAAATTTGAGAATCAGTGTTTCCTGAAGTAAATCTTAATTTTCCAATATTTCCCTCAATAATTTCCTATTCAAGGACACCACTGTTACAATGTTGCACACCGTCGGAAAGGTCATTCCATTACCATTCAAAAGCGCTAGGCCTTACCTCTGTAGAGTAAGTAACTACAGGGTAAGTAATAAGCAATATAAGGTCAAAAATTGTTCACAACTTGTAGCTTTCAAACCGCTGAGAATAGGATCCATGCCGGTTGGATGCCTCACCTGTTCACAAGCGAACAATAACAAACCCAATGGTTCTTCAATCCCTTTATATTCCGGGTCTGGCTCTAGCCGATTTCTTTCTTTGATCTTCCGAAGGTCCACCTTCACACTAGACAATTTACCAGTGACCACGAAGTCACTGTGTGTGTGAAACAATGGTGTAATAGCGTCCGGGGTTTTACCGAAGTGCCTTTACGGCACCGAAAGGACAATAGGCTATATACGTCACAGCTTATTAAGGATACATTGAATAACATGCGTATGGACACATGCACACAAAATTTCATGATCCTAGTGCAACCACGGTTCATTGTGCAGAACTTTTTGAACGCTCTTTGTACATCAAGGGATATTTTAAATAGTTTTTTTAAAAAGAAAATAAGGAAAATTAAAACATTAAAATCCTCGTTTTGTCCATTGCAAATCAGTAGACCATGATAGTGCGGATAGTCAGCCGCCATGTCATTGTATCTTGTGTAAACGTGATAGTTTAGAGGAAGGTTTCACGTCTAGTATTGCTCATTGGTACGATCTTAGTTTGGAATATTGTATCTTATTTACATGAGAGGATGATACCAACTGTATAGGCAGATTCCTATCACTTCAGACAAATGGCATAGAACGTACGTGTAGCACAAAACGACTTCGAACGTATTTATATTCTGAAAATGAGCAAACATTTTATACTGACAGCTAAGACATTAGCCACATATCAATGGCTGTATACGTACTTGAGACGACTGTGTGTGAGCGTATGAGAGAGAGAGAGAGAAAGAGATTAGCTGTGACTTAACCCTCATCTATAGCTTTTGGATCCTTTTTTCAAATATTGACCTTCGATTTCTGACACGCTGTCTGGCGAAGGGAGGTTTCCGAGATGACGTCATCGCCTCTTTTAATGAGGCCCTGCGACCGCCGCGTGGCTTCAAATGATTGAGCGTGACTGCCGACTCAACCTATGTCACGTGCAACCTCTGTGTTATGCACCGAAGCACAAAATCCCAGTTCTTCATCCGCACTCTTTCCTCGTTTTTATATATATATATATATATATATATATATATATATATATATATATATATATATATATATATATATATATATATATATATATATATATATATATAGATTGGATAGATTGGAACCAATCAAGCCTTTTTTCTTTTTCTTTTTTAAATGACAGATGCCTTGGTATATTATCTATCATTGGTTAACGATTTCCATTCGAAAATTACCCTACACATCCATGAGAAGCCTAGAAGCCTATAACATCAATTTCAAATGAAGCGGAATAAGCGAGCTTTCAGTTTGTAATTTAATGGGACGTGGGTTCGATTTCCAAAAGTTCACAATCCTAATTTCCTTCTTGGTAATTATAAGAAACATTAGCCGAATGCTGGAATTGTATCTTTTATTTATTGTTGTACTGTTTATCCCCCCCCCCTCGTTGTAAATACACAGTATCTAAAATGAGAAGCTAGCAGTGAAAATACGAACATTTCCGAAACTTTCTGCCATCATGTTTTACGTTTGGGGCTTAAAACAAAGCAGAGCTTTGCAAAAGCAATAGTTTAAGTCGATTTTCGAAAGGTTGAAAGAAAAGGATTCACCAAGCAAAACAATATAACATTTGTCAAGTAGGAAAGAAAACAGAAGCCAGGAGGAGAGAATAACATTTTTTTTTCCTGCATAACACTTGCGACCCTCTTTAAAATACTTTCTTCCGTCTATGCATCAATGTTGTCAGGGCTAAATAATATTGTCACATGTCAATTTGAAGAGCATCAGTGTGATTGGTTATTTTGATAGTTATTTGTGCACCAAGAGCTTTAGTGTGATTGATTATTTTGATAGTTATTTGTGCACCCCCCTCAGACAATACTGGATCTGACCCTGCTTACAATGTCTCGGTGGGACAGTTGATGATTAAATGAGTATATAAGGTGACCCACTGAGACAATGGGACGTATTCGAGTACACCCTTCTGTAATATGCTCTCCCATCACAATTTAGCACTCAACAGACGTTTTCTGAATTATTATTATTATTATTATTATTATTATTATTATTATTATTATTATTATTATTATTATTATTATTATTATTATTATTATTATTATTGTAAATTACTCATTGAACTGGAAAATTCAAAATTGCTAATAAAACTCCAACTGACCAAAGCAGTACCTATATATTAAATGTTAGGTTTATATGTTTGTCTCCAAAGAAAAGTTTGTATGTTTGTCTCCAATCATTTCGACAATGAGATCTCGAAAACCACAAGTGCTAGAAACGTGCCGTTTTCACTGGTCGATTCCAAATTTTGTATCGATTGGATGATATGTATTTCGAATGATGGGGCACCAGCATGACCTTACATTGTTTTTAGTTCTTGGTACTGTGAACCAATTTTTCATGCTTCGAAAGTTAAATTGAGGGGACGATATTTAAAGCAATTTAGAGTATTAGGAAATATCTTTTCTTTCTGGGAGTCATAATAACTAGACATTTTACTGCAATGAGCCCACATCATAATTTCTTTCTTTCTTAATGTGGTTAATCTATTTCATGCTTCATTTATATATTTCTGTTTGCATCGTATCAAATGGAATAAGGAAGTTTCCACTTTGAAGTGACCCCTCTTGAACAGCGAGAATTTTAAATGGTGGAGCAGTTGCCCCTGTGCATCACAAGTTACGGTATTGCTGTAGATTCCAGTAATGATATTAACAAACATTTCATTTAAATCGATCTGTTAGTTTTTTGTAAATATTGACAACCAAAAATCACATTTATACCTTCTTTTTCTCGTTTCGTAGAGGATATAATACTGTAAAGATCTTTAAGAAAACGGACGTAAACCGATAGGATAAGCTTAGGTCACAAACAAAAATAATAATAATAAAAAACTGAGATAGTGGATTTGTTTCTCATAGTTTAACTTGAAGATGTGTGTAGAAGGCGCCTAAGTTCCAAATAGATGACACGTTTATTTTATTTTATTTTTTTTTTTTTATTTATTTTTTTTTTTTTTTGATGGAACGATAACATTCAAAATAATTCAGGCGAATTGAAAAGAATAAAAAGACAATTGAACCAGTCTTCAAAACGATAATCCATTTACTTTCTTCTTCTTCTTCTTCTTCTTCTTCTTATTATTATTATTATTATTATTATTATTATTATTAATAATAATAATAATAATAATAAGAATAAGAATAATGTTTCACTCATTGTTAAGAATAGTTTTATTTACACTGCGATAACATATAAACCTCTCTCACGCATGGATCAATTAACTAAAATATGTTGAATCAATTTGTCTTTGGATGAAGTTTCAACGACTATCTCTTGAATCTGACTAGATTATTGTACGTACTTATTCTCCGTTAAAAATACATTGGTGAAAGCTTCACACACAACATAAAGTGTAGACAAATATTTTATTCATTAATGTGTGTGTCTGTAAAGTTATCAACTTATTTCTGCATATTTTGATTTCATGCATGTTAACGAGGCAAGTTAGTAAGAAACAATCTGTGTACAGAAATCATCATAACTAGGCTATCATTCATAAGCTATACCCTCAGACATTAGTATTATTTGCTATATATTAATATTTTATAATTCTTTTTTTTGCAGGTTAGTAGTCCAGTTCAATTTCTTCGTGTTTTCATTCATGGTGAGCAAATTTTTATTATTATTTAGCGATATTAAGGCCTCTGACAAACATCTTGGCATTTCAGCTAAACGAATAAAACGCAAGCTCTGGCGTGACGTTGCCAAGTAGTAAAGGGGTGTGGCCATGGGTAAGCAGACAAACTACAGCGCGATCAGGTGATAGGGGATAGGCGTGGATGTGTGCAAAATAAAAGTGGCAATACCGCTGGTCTCTCATTTGCTAGCAGCATTTAAAGGGAACTTGGAGCGCCGCCTTCAAATGCCAAGATGTTTTTCACACCGTTTAGTTGTGCCTTTTAGGTAATGGTATTGGCTTTTCAAGAGGCTTTAGACAATAATATATATATTTCAGTGGCATACGTAAGGTGAATTTCAGGATTTAAACACGTCATTAAGCAAAATATTATGAAGAAAAAAAAAAAAAAAACATTTGCTTGCCCCAAAAGGATATGAAATTAAGTTCTTGAACTCCCTCCCCTCCCTTGAGGAATTTGTGCATACGTCATTGATATAGCCTCTCTATAGATTTCTGATCCTGATACTCAGTTTAGCACGAAACGAAATTAAACAGTTAACAATATCTATTCTTGTTTATACTTTTTAAAAACATTTTTATTTATTTATTTATTTATTTATTTATTGACAAATACGGAATTAAATTTATTTACGTTCTTTGTCATGGTCACAACTGCTGTATTTCAGTTTGCGATCAATTCAATTTTCGTTTGTTTAGCGATCACCTTTGATTGAGAAGTAGAAAAGATTTATCAGCTATAATAAGATAAAAATAGTCCAGTTTGAGTTGGCTGTTCCTATCTCCGCGTTCCTTCGTTCATCCATCTAAGGTCTTTAACAGTTTAAGCGCAGTGTATTTTCACACTGCGAAATTAACACCGTAGACTAAATTAACACCGGCTCTTTGTGAAATCGGTAATCGTGGATCTTTGGTGTTGAAATTACACGCGAAAGTGGTAGGTATGCCGGATGCACTGGTCTGTGTTAAAATTGAGCTCGATGAACATCATTATTTTTTGCTGTGTGTATAATTAAAACAAGTATTTGAAAGAGCGTATCAAAGATTAATAATTTCAAACTGTAATTGAGTTAATGAGTACAATTTTCTTCTATAAATTCGAGAATTCCCGTATTATTTTCCAATGCATACACGCGTATACGTATAATAGAATGATGATGCAAAATGTTTATTTGTTTATCAAATAGAGCTTCCGAAAACCATATTATTTCAGTTTATATTTTTTAAAAAAAAAGAAAGAAATAAAAAAATAAACATCGACTCATCATTGGGATGATCGTTGTTTGAATGTGTGTATGTATGTGTTCTCTGTATATGGTTTCGTGTTGTAACGGAACAGGGGAAAGGAGGAGGGATATATGAAATAGGAATTACGTTTTTTAAAACATCAGTGAAAACACCATGCTCCCAGGATTATATGTTATCAACGATTTTGCAGCAGATGGACAACTCTCATTTTTCGAATATTTGGATCGGATTAAAGGAAGAAGATAAAAGGACAGTCCAATGATGCAATAAAATTTTGCACACGCGCAAATTATATTCAGTTCAGAAAAGAGCCAATTACCACAGAATATATAAATCTTCGCTCTCTCTCTCTCTCTTCCTTTTTTCCTCTATTCTGTATTATACACGTGTGCATTAGTTGTGTAACTTGTAATTTTCATTTAGCTCCTGGTGGGAACATTTATTGATGCTAGACAGATTTAACTAATTTGTATTCATAAGTTTGCGTAATGCTTTTTCAATCAATTTTAACTAATTGTTTCATTTTTCATCATCATCATCACTATTATTATTATTATTATTATTATTATTATTATTATTATTATTATTATTATTATTATTATTATTATTATTATTATTATTATTATTGTATATCGGTTTAAACCGGTTTAAGTTAGTAATTTGACCGCCGTCTCGGGCAAGTGAAGATTATTTGAAGAATTCTTCTCCAAAAAACTTTCTGACCATATAACAGGTGCTAGTATTACTGATTTTTGTAGATTTGTTAGGAGATGTTTTGCGTTTATCTGTTCAAGTTGTGTCACAGTACTTTTATGGAATTGTTGTGGTTTAGATAATGATTGGTCTTACTGTAACTTTCTGATACTCCCATAACTTTTTGATTTATATTTGCTTATTTTCGTACTGAATGTTGTACGTATGTTACGAGTCAAGGGTATTGCTACATCTATGAGGGTTACTTCTTGGTCAATTTTATTGATAACAGCGATGCAGGTCAGTTTGCAGATACCGTTACATCTGTTCTGATTTCTTGATCTGAATAGAGTTTGTATTTATAATTTTCAAGTACTGGACTTGGCTGGTATTAACAGTATTGCTTGGTACCGGTGATTATGAAAAAAAAAAAAAAAAAAAAAAATCCGCATCATCCGAATTGGCGTATGGCATCAGCCAATAAACTCGCAGTGTGCTGTTACCAAACCTTCAGTGACGAATCTAATCATTCATAATTTTCCACAAATACGAACAAAATCAATTATGAATGATTAGGTTTCTCCCTGAAGGTTTAGTAACAGCGTATTGCAAGCTTATTGGTTGATGCCATACACCAATTCAGGTAACGCGGAGTATAGTTCCATTTTATGTGGCAACAACTGGTGAATCCTTTTCGCAACATAGTTGTGTCTTCTTAGATAGTCTGTGGGAGCCATAATACGGCATGAGCCTGTGATGTGTTCAATCGTTTCTTCACATTTTCTGGAATTTTCATCCGGTATTTATTATTATTATTATTATTATTATTATTATTATTATTATTATTATTATTATTATTATTATTATTATTATTATTATTATTATTATTACCTTTCTCCTAGTCTAGTGGCTAGCTCGCTTATCTTTGATGCACAGGATCTTGGGTTCGATCCCGGCAGAAGAACATTGAAATTTGAATATATTACGGTGGCTCGGATTTAATCTAAACAGTGGGTGGTCATATGTAGGGATCCCAGATTTTCAGACTAAACTGGGACACCCTATAAAAATGTACACTAAAAATCGAAACATGGTTTCATTGTAGTTATGTCGTTATTCATGACAGTGAGCAAGAAGTCTGTAGGTTTTCAAAATAAATAGATTGTTATTTACATATGTAAGCTTGCTCCAATTTTAATTTTTGTATTATCTGTTAACATTTAATAGAAATCAGGAATTGGGGCATCTGTTGTCACTTAATCTTGTGGAATGGTTGGCCTTCCCTTCAGAAACATGTAGAGCTCCCTTGTGGTTAAGCGGTTAGCGTACGGCGTTCGATTCCCGGAAGAAGTACATGTGGTTCGGATCCCACGTAGATCCATGTCTCATATAGTCTGGTTGCTGAAACGGACGTTAAACTTGGGTGTAATCAAAACATGCAGAAAATCCATACAAGGACTTACTAGTATATTAGGTAACAACGAGGCAGAAAACGGGACACTTAAAAAAAAAGGAAGAGGAGGAGGACTTAGTAATAGGTCAACACTCGCTAAAATTGAGTGATTATTCCTGTTGAATATCGATGATTAATAAAAGCAGTATATTTCGAATATCAAACGAATGATATTAACGTTTTTATAGACAAACTGCAACATTTAGAGTTTTGAACAATTTATAGGAGGGAGGAGATTATGTAAATCCAGGACGTCTGGGCGCCCTGCTTATCGTTATTATTTGAAGAACAGATAGTGGCGTATATTATCACCCTTGGAGGAGCTTTAATGTGACATGAACCTTGCGGAGCGGTTGTACTTTATGTCTTTACATAACAGGATTTATTGTTAAAGTGGGGTTCAAATCATTACTGGGACTTCACCCGAATCATTATACTCCTAGTTAGTATTCGTAGTTTGAGGCAGGGAAATTTCATAGGTAAATTTAGCAAAAAATAAATAAATAAATAAAAATAAAAAATCGATGAAACATGAAAATCCAGGGAAATTCCTGCACTGACTGACTGACCAATCTAAATGCCTAAATTTTTCCTTGTTCTTTAAAAATAAACAAATACAATAGCAATTGTGTATGTGTTCAAAGTAGCATAATTTACAGTTGACTAAGTGTATTTTTTTGTTTAAAAAGTTAAGGAAAAGTAAGAAAAGAAGCAAAAAGCAAATGAATAAAACAAATCTGGTTGGTACTTCGTTGAATATAGCAAAATTAATCTTATTACATAATTTCAGTTATTGGAATTGGACACTCAACAAAACTAGGGAAAATTTGATAAGAAAAGAGAAAATGTTCTTAAGAAAACCTACGAACACTACTACTAGCAGGGCATGAAACGGTGAAAGCCAAAAATATGCAACGTTTGCTTAAGTCATGGCATAAGTCATGGCGGTAGTAGAGCTGCACACGGGAGAAGAGTTGATTAAGATTAGGAATTAGATTTCTACATCTATGGCCATGTTAACCCGTCACATATGAGGAATGATGTCACTGGGCGACCACACTATTCGAGGAAAGGGAAGGAAGAAGCGGGCTGGGACCTGTATATTAGGTACTATCCCGGCATTAACCTGACGGAAATTAGGAAAATCCAGGAAATCTTCACTCAGGATGGCTAGCCTGAAAAAGCTTTTTACACTTTCTCGACCGAGTGCCCCTACTGGGAATCAAACTCGGGACCACTCGCACAAAAGACGAAAACGTTAGCCACTACGCTGCGCGGGGCTGCAAGACAAGAGTCGAGGTTGTCTCCTCTTGCCTCGTAGGTAATCCCATATGTGGGTACAACAATGTATTGATGAAAATTCATAACGACAATTATTGATTAATCGTTTGGATTTCATTGAAAATAAATTTAAAGAAATGTTCGAATTTTATTTTGTTCAAAGTTAGGTCGAATCTTTGTACGGTAAAAGATGGAAATACTGTGAAATGCTGTTGTGAGTTATTACCTGTACCTAAGAGAGGTAGAACAAATTCCTATATTTCAGCGTGTTATTTCCTGTCCTGTCAGTGAAGCTGTTGTTTAAACTATTGATTGAAAAACAGAAATATTTCTATTTCAAACGTCACACTCAAATACCGTGAAAGAGATGTATAGACCTCCATTTATAACCAACCCATTTCCACAGTCCAAAAGTGAAAATGAAAATGAACTATTATTCACGGCCAAATAATTCTGTTGAATGTCATAATCCCTTTCACCTAAACAAAGAAGAATGAAAAAAGAAAAACACAAAATGGGAGTCATTATGTACAAGAAAGAATTTCAAAAAAACATATAAAAAAGCGAATTACACCTTATTGACCTGTTCGGGGTTGTTCAATATATCATCGGTTGTCCATCGGAAACTTGTGACATTAAAAGTCCAAGTTGGTTCATTATAATGCGCTGGATGTCGCTGTGCTAAAGTGACAAGTTTTCCATTCATCAATACAGCACACACACACACACACATAACATACGCCACGCTGACTTAGACACATATGCATTATGTGTACATATAGGTCGACTCTTTTCAGAACATGGAATCAATCAAACGATATTCCAGCATGATTAAACCGGTCCTCACACATTTGCATACAAAACGTTGTGCATAGCTTTCTCCCCCTCCTCTTTTTAACATTGACCCCCTTCCCTCGCAGCCATCATTCCGTATGCCCTTCGACATATACCTGCCAAAGGCCAACGTTAAAAATAATAATAGCTTGTTAAGTGACGGCGATGAAAATGGAGCCGACATATGGGCAATTAGGTGGCTTTTGTACGGATCTGAATGATGTTACATTGTTCGGTGAAACGCTGAGAACTGCATCTATATTACGTTGCGTGTGAAAACTTTTTGGAAGCGAAATGTGTTGTGAAATGCGATTGATGCTGTAATTTTAATTTCCATCGATGTATTGTGATGTTTTATTTATTTTTTTTTTCGTATGGTAACTAAAGGCAGCAAATTAACTTCTGAGTTTTTTTTTTAATTGTTTTCATTTTTATATATCGAAATGTGGTGCCAAATGCTAACTTCAGTGTCATCAACAGTGTACATTACAGAATCCTCAAAACTAGGATGCTGTAACTTTGAGAGCTGTCATATCCATATCATAATCTGATAATGCGTTATATCATTGAATATATTCTTGTCTTGCCTTCTTCGTTAAAAATCTCAGTTTAGCGAGGAGTTTAAGCTTAACATATGTCACACTTACTAATTCGAATGCTGATTATGTTAATAAATATCTCACTTAAACTAAGAGTGGTGTATGTTATCTTTCATAACTTCAAAAAGTGGTTGTAGTACTATTAATATACTATTTCGAACAACATTCGTGCACATAGTGTCTTCCCTGTCTTCCACAGCTGATTCTAAAGTGCATTACAACTTAATTTAATAACTTTTCATGTAAAAAAATGCTTTACCAAATAAGCTGTTGTTGAATGTTGTGAATTAAGGCATATAAGTGATGATGGAGAAAAAGTGTGACTGGGAGAGGAGTTATACTTCTCACTAAGATCATTTGACGTATATCTACTTTAAAATGGAATACCAATTTCCCGTATCGCCGTCAACTACTAACGACGTTTTTAACTTTGCCGCAATTGAGCCACAAGGGATACTGCTTTCTCGTCGTATAGTAACTCCTTGGGGAAGCTGCAGCAAGGTCGTCTAGAGCGGAGTTTTACCAGATTGTGCCACTACTGTTGATTGATCCCAAGTAAAATATTGTTTACGACATTTTGTTGCTGTTCCGTATTCATATTTAAATAACTCGGAAAGTTGAAGGGAAAAAGATTAGCAACATTAAATTAATTTTAAAGACTCTTCACTTACAACGGACCTGTTAATATTAAATTAGCGTTGTACTCATATGAACTGTGAAATTTGTAGTTTTACACTCGCTGAAGAAATGGTCTGATTATTAATGTGAGCAACCGTCAAGTGTCAGGGACTCGCCCTTTGTACGCGCGGTCACTTATGCAAGCCGCCAATGGCGGCGATAACTTCGGGATCGGGCGCTGAGACTTTTCCCTGCTTTAGAAGAAATAGTGAAGAAGGATCTAATTAGGGAAAATGCTGTTTTAGTTGAGTAATATGTATTGACTTCGCAAACGAAATGGTTCTTGTTCTGCATTCTAAATAGAATTTTCTGTGTTAGGAAATGTGAGGTGAAAAAAAAAAATAAAAATAATAAAATAAAAACAATATATAGGTATATATAAAGAGTAGTTGTTGATACTGATACGGATATATTCGCCTAAAGATCTTAATTTTCTTATAACCAGCTTATTATAGGTTGATCTATAACCTGTTTTCTTTTGCCTGAAGGCATAATCATAGGACATATTTAGATTCCATTTTGTTTATTTAACTATCACCAGATATAGCTCAGAGGCTATTTTATACTGGATATCTAAACAACGACATTAACAATGAAAAGGACTTTGGGAGGTATCGGCCAGAGCCTGTTTTAGTAGGTACCATCCCGGCATTTGCCTGGCGGGACTGAGGAAAACCTTGGAAAACGTCAATCAGGATAGTTAGTAGCGGGAATCGAACCCACGACCTCCCGAATGCGAAGCCAACGCTCTACCAATTGAGCTACTAGTCAGAATAATTGAATCGTTGAGTTCGAAAACCGGTCATCTCCATCGAAGCTAATTTGAGAGGAGTGACAAACGAAACTAAATTAGTCAATGCGTATGTGTCTGTCATATAGGGCTGTTTTCATTTTCGGACCGTAGAACTGGCATTTTTCTAGTTTCCAAAAATGAAAATAACCCTATATGTTAGATACATATTGATTAATTTAGTTCTGTTTGTCACTCCTCTCAAATTAGCTTCGATGGAGATGACCGGTTTTCGAACTTCAACGATTCAATTGTAATAAAACATTTTTCTTGGTTTTGGATACTTTGTCAGACGTATATATGCTTTTGAGATTGTAAGTATTGAAGGATTCTTTTCCTCAACCATGGAGTTTCGGATCAGTAAATTCAATCAGATTTGTGTATGAAGAACGACTTTCTCATTAATAAATATCTTGTATAATGACTGCAATGCAATAGCCTTAAGACATTTCTCCTATTCTGAGTGTCTGTATTCGTATTTCCTCTCATAATACATCTCGGTTTTGATAGCTGAAAATAGCGCTTTTCCTTGCTGCATTCCATTGTTGAAGAAAATTATTTCAGGATGAATTCATTTCATGAGAAGCTGCCGCCCGGGCAATTGTGTGCATCGCATATAACCATTTTAGCGTCTTTTCGTGGGCCAACGGGTTTTGAATTTCAGAAATATAAGGAAAGGGAAGCCTTTGCAAATGCAAAAGAGGGAAAAGCGAATCGTAAGCACTTTGTTCTCACACTCAAAGAAGAAGTTGCCTTTATGAAGATGATTACAAAAGTCAATGCTACGTTATAATACAGGTAGAACGGAATATTACAGTAATATTCTTATTAACGGGAGACCATAGTCGAAAAGGGAAAACATGACAGACTGGGAATGAGAAAGGTTTCTCACTCGGGTAAAAGAAACGGTTGCTATGGAAACAATTCTATTCGTCCTTATGGAATAGTTTTCTGTTTTCTGTCTCCGTCTGTCTAGAAAGTAGGGGAATCGCATTTCACTTTAAAAACTTCACTTACTACTTCTTACCATTGCTGTGGAATTCTTATTCTTCCTTTCATCCTGTAGATATTCAACTAGGGTTCTCTCAACATAAACATGTTTGCATATTTCTCAAGGATACGTTATTTAGAATATTATACAGTAGTGTTAGAAGTTGGATTTACTCAGATATTTTTTCCCTAATGCCTTCCGAGTATACTGTATAGTGCTTTTTTGCAAATAAAAGAAATCAGCCATGAATTAATTCATTTTCATTTGTTATTACATTCCGAAATTATCGACAGGAAAAGGTATTTCATTATAATAAAGAATGAACTTTTAAACTCAACTGTAGTTACGTATCTTGAGGAAAGTCGCATTGGTAAATATCAGAGTTGCTAACCTCAGAGAATAAATTAGCAATTTTCGTCTTTAAAATTATCGTATACTACAAAAATTATCGTATATTCGTTATTTACGTGCTAAACAAATGTAATATTACTAATAATAGCAATAATATATCGTCGAATGAGAACCAGAGGAACGTAACTCCATTTTCATAGGTTTACAGGCGAGGGGACAAAAATATTATTTTCTAAGAAGGATGTGTTTTTAATAAGATGGTAATTGAGCTCCATTACAACAGATGATCGACAAGGAGAACAGATGGTGTTACGTTCTATTTACACCAAATGGGGTTTTCAAAATTATGTCCAAACATGATAGAAAACGAAAACCGCATTTTTTGGAGTTACGTTACTCTGGTTCTTATGCGACGATATAATAAAACTTATGTAGTAATCTTCAGTTTCGAACATCAAATCAGCGTCACTGTCCTTTCCACTTTTTAAATTCGTCTTAACATTACTCTGAACAACAACAGTATTTAAAACATAGTTGAGTTTAACGAATCAATGCAGGGATGCCATGTAGCAATTCTCAAATGGCTATTGATTTATTTTTAGCGAGAATGACTGTTAAAAAAAACTCAGTGTGTGCGTTTTGTAATTATTTAATGCACATCTACAATTTATTTCTACATTCAAAAACTGCAAAAAAGTGTGCGTTCTAAAATTATCGTATATTCACCTATTATCGCAAGAGCATTATCGTATATCACGATAAATTATTGTATATTTGGCAAATCTGGTAAAAAATTTAACTTATCGGTGCGAGCCACCACTACAATAGGAAAATATGTAACGAAAATAAATTTTAGGTTTAATGTTTCAGAAGCATGTTTTAGGGACTTCAAACGCAAGTGAAGGAGAATGACAAAGTGTGTTTGTGGAGGGGGAGGGACAGAATTCTGTGAAATTCCACAAACATGACACTATCTTTTTTTACAAACTCGCATGATCTGGAGACGAATCAGATACCAGCGCTAGAAGTAAGTACTATAGTACTGAGTCATCGTATGGTCAATAGAACTGTGAAAGAGAAAATTTGACAGCGTGATTGGATTTTTTAAAGCTTTTAATAATTTCTGTAATGAAAATGGAAAATGCATCAATTTTGATGTCTGATCTGAGCATTCGAACCAGAAACCAAACCAGCATTCGGTTACAGCGTGGTTCGGAAGTGGGCGTACCCCTACTTGGTGTTTTCTGACAGTTTTAGGCTTTACCTACATTTGTTTGGTAACATTGCTTGGCACTATCTGGTAACATTGGTTGACATTGTCTGCCAACATTGTTATCCATGTTCATTTGTTTTCTGCTATTATTTGCTTGGTAACAGTTATTTGGCTGAATCAAACGTTTCCTGGCCGCTGGATTGGAAGAGGTTGTGCATCTTCACCAGCTCCCTTTGCCTGGCCTCCAAGAAGTCCCGATCTGACGACACCAGACAATGCTCTCTGGGGTTTCATAAAGCAACAAGTAAGAAACAATCGATATCACACAACGCAGAAATTACGAGCAGCTGTGGAACACGCCTTCACCCTCATGATTCCGGAGTATCTCCGCAGAACATCTGCGAGAATTTGGCGCAGAATTCAGCCGTGTTACGACACGGATGGTGATCATACCGATGTTTATGACTCTTAAGACTTCAAGGTAACTGTGTACAGACATTCTACCATAGCTAACACTATACTGTTGAAACTAAAGGGGGGGGGGGTAAGCCCACTTCCGGACCACCCTGTACATTATGTTACAAATGAAAATACAGTTATAATTACCAAAAAATAAATACATTCATTTGATAAGGCACGAAATATTGTTATTTAATAGAATAAATAAATTAGTCTAAATCCCACTATGTTGTAACGTCTTTATGCAAGGAATAAGTCTTTGGGAATAGAACCAAAAAGTTCAGCTAAATAACATTACCTTCAAACATAAAAGTTTTCCCCTCGGTATTTAGTGTATTATCATTGTTATCGATAATTCTAAAAGTTTGTTACGCAGAGATAATATATAGCTATATATAATTTCTATAAAGGCTACCAACACAAATAGACACATATATGTAAAGGAGGTATCGAACTCGCTCGTGGCTATATGGTTAGGGTATGCACCTTCGGCGTGGGAGCTGGGGTTCAATTCCCGGTGAGAGCTCGGGTGGTTTGTATCCCACGTTAAGCTGTAAGTCCACGTCTCATATAGCTTCGGTACTGAACGGACACTAAACTTCAACATCAACAGGTACCAATATTTGAAAGACTGTTGAGTTACAAATAAAAGAAGTATCATTTGCACTTGTGGACTGTGTTAAATAAACTTACACGAAATCAGAAAGAAGTAGGCAGTATGTAAATTCAGCAAACTCCTATACAATGGTAAGATTTATATTGCGCCAACGAGCGCTTAAAATAGATTGTTTTTAACGAGAGTGACATCCATTGTAATAATAATAATAATACATTTATTATTATTATTATCATTATTATTATTATTATTAATAATAATAATAATAATAATAATAATAATAATAATAATAATAATATATCCAAAGTCTACTCTAGAATGTGTTTTGGAAATATTTTGAGACAATCCCATAACTTAAATTTAAAAAAGAATAAAAAACATTAAAATGGAAATGACATAAGAAAGGAAGCTCATATTTTGACAACTTTTCCCATTTTTCGTTCTGGTCCAGAAAATATGTTGCTTTGAAGCTAGATCTGGCAAGATCTTTTTGTGTTTTTTTTCCCTACCCATAATAATACCGAGGACAAGCAACCACCACATTTCCTATCTTCTGTTCTCTCCGAACTCAACTCCCTTGCGAGAACAGCCTTTCTGCTACGATGGGATGTCGACCTATATTGAAATACCAGCAGTGTTCGGTGAAGAGAAGAATTGAATCTTATCCTTTGAAGCATTTCCTCTATGGCGTTACCTAAAAGCGTGAATGGGTAACAACTGCAAAGGGGTAACAAGGTCTATAGACCGTCAAGGAGAAAGGAAATCAGAACCCTAAAGTTCTTCAGATTCCTTCAAACGAAGTGTGCAAGCAAATAATAATTGATTTTCAAAAGATAAACAGATGTAACCAAAGATTAAGTGGCTATTTTTCTGTATGATTTTTTAAAATATTAAATCAGGTATTTATTTACCAGATATCACTTTTAAAGTAGATATTACAGTATATACAAAGTATTCCGAGAAACTTCGCATACATATTCATTACTTGAATACGACATAAAAATATTATGTGCAACTTTGGTCGGAAATGCCTAATACTTCGGTCGGTGCCAATTTAAGGATATTAGCAAAATTGATTCGTGGGTACCTACACTGAATAAAAACCGACAGATTTCTCATATTTGCTCAGGACTTCGATACAAGGAAAAAAGTTTATCTGCGACTAAAGTCGGAAACAGTTAATTACAGAAATGAGGCATCTTAAGCTACCCTATGATCAATTTAACTAATTAACTTAAATTAACCCATCTCCATAATGAGACGTTCCTCACAAAAATCTCAAATAAACTGTTTTCCTTTTGCTAATATCCTGAACATACGCGAAATCTATTGGTTGATTTATGCAGTGTAGCTACCCTACGAGGATTAATTCCACTGATGGGTTCGCGATGCCTCAATGATAGAGCGTTTACCTCTGGTTCGTGGGGTTTCTAGTTCGATCCCAGCTCGCGTCAGTTGAACTTTGTGGTGGACAAACACCATGTGTGGGTTTTCTCGGGATTCTCCCGTTTCCTCCCACTTTATTCATTCAACCATTCCATCCATTTCTTATCACCGTCTCCTTTAGCCTAGCCGGCATAACCATGGGACGTGCAACTCAAAGATTTATAATTCCTCTGGTTACCTTAAATTGGCCACATCTCCATAATTAAATATTTCCGATCAAAGCCGCAGGTAAACTTTTTTCTTGTATCGAGATCCTGAACACGTGTGCAGAGTATGTCGATTTATTCCCGGATCGTAAATTTTTATTATAAACGAAAACTGGAATCAATTGAATTTACACTTCTAGCTTTATGTCCGACAGTTACACCGTGTAAGCTAAAGGAGAAAACGATTAATGAAAGTAAAGGATTAGAAAAGAACTGATGAAGTGAAAATGATAGAGAAAACGGGAGAACTTTGAGTAAACCCACGGACATGAAGTTGTTCACCTCAAATTCACATCGCTTGGGATTGAACCAGGGACTCCTTGCGCCAGAGACGAGCGTACTTCCCTAAGAATAAATTGAGCTGTCATTTTTTTAATGAATGATTTTCTCATGAAGTGTAATGTATTGCATTTACCTTATTCCACTCGAGAATTGGCGAATAATACTGGAAAAGGTCATGATTTTCGTTATTTATCTTTTCGTTTTATCTCGTAGAACCTTGGTAATGTTGTTCCAAATATTTACTCAGTACAAATGGGGACTATTTACGAGTATATTCTGATACATGCGTTTCAAAATCTACTGATAACGCATGCTAAACCCTATCAGAAATATTCGATATTCAGTAAACACACAACATACTTGGCAACACTAAATACAAGAGAGCGTTTACTTACAGAGGAATAGGCTGACAGTGACTTTTTGACTCTCATTTCCTCTGAAATGTCATGCCCACCGAAAAGATACCTTAGAAGAGAAAGAAGAGAGAGAGGTAGGAGACAAATCATGAACGAAATTTAAGTGAATGATTACGTCAAAACGAGTAAGTCATCAGAAAACGTTAGAAAGGTTAACTTGATCATTTATTGCAGATGATCTGCTTGTAATCGCAGAATAAAATCATATTAATCAATTAAATAATCCAAGCCTATTGCATACTCCATATTTTGTATAATGATTCAGTTTGCACTCATCTTTTAAATTATACACTGCACAGTTGCTATTTTGAGGAAACGTTCGACATCATGAAAGCTGGCATATAACAAGTAAATAATCCTACTTTTGTACTGAACTTTTCAGGGGATAAGAACAACTAAGATGTAAACTACATTAATGAGCAGTAGAGAGAAACATCTATATGTTTAAAAGCAATACTCAGTAAGCTAAATATCTCTACTTAAAGGTACACCAATAATACTTTGACTTCTAATGATATTTAATGACAACCTTTATTTAGAACAAAAGTTGTCACAGATGTTAGGAATATCTATACAATCCCCACATCACTTCAGACTGCGCTTTTATGACTGCAGACTCACTTGCAAGTGGACCTTCAACTGCAGAAATTGCTGGACAGGCTTAATCAACTTGAAGACGAGCATGGGGATCCCAATGAAAACTTCGCTTCTCCTCGTCCAAGAAATACTGAACCACGGCCAAGTAGGGCCTACATCTGGGCTTAACATGCAACAGTCTCCTACAAAACTTTTGGAGTCGATTTCATAAGTACCATCTTTGGCCAGACTTCCTAAAGCAAGAGACCAAAGTTTCATGCTACTGTTTTTAACTTCTCCAGATACATAAAGAAAGTAAAGATGAAATCAGTAAACGTAGACCTAAGTGTCGTCCTAAGCACATTGCAAATCAGCTGATTTCTCAGAAAGCGGTCTCTTTCATCCAGGTGCAGCTCCAGCTCTGAGAAAAGGTGTATTCGATGATCAGTTCAGCAATGATGAGTTCATGGATCTTACTACAGAATGTGTTGGAAGTGGTGAATGAATACTATGAAAATCTAAACAAAAAATACAATTGGATTCACTGTATTCGCTGTAAACGGTGGCTTCTTGCAACCTTCAGTTTACTCATTGATGTTTGTTTGCCTTGTGGGAAAGTGATAATAAGGAAAGTTAAGCGAATGCTTTAGTGACAAATATATTTGTCTTTTGCTCCTACAGTTCTAAGCTACTTAGTTAGACTTCGTAATAATGTGATATATTCCTTGTAAAACTTATTCTCTATTATTGTTTTTATGTTTGTGGAAAAAATATATTACTATTCCTTGTTTAAAAAATAAATGCCGATAATTCTAACTTCAGAAGCAAGATGAATAAATATCCCAGTATCCTATAGCCATCTCTCTCGATCTCCTCGGAACTCGGAAGAGATAGCCACTGTTATACAAGTAATTTTCAAAATTTGAATTTTTTTCTCTACGTCGTCGATTTTTTTTTCATCAAAAGCCATTTCATTATTAGAAGTATATATTCTAGAATCTAATTGTTTTTTTTTATCTAATTCTTTAAAACTCCATTATGTTTTCAGGCTTTGAAAAATTATGGCCATCACACCCGAAATTACCCGACATAGGTGAGTTAGAGGTGTCCAACCGGTAATTCGATATGCAGTTGTTATTCGGGCAGGTAATAAAGATGACATAGAAGAGATCATATTAAGCTGTGGTTAAAGGAATAATTTCTAAATCCAAAAATGACATTTTCTGATGTGGTTGATTTTGCCTAACTTTCATTCAACAATTCTTCATACTGAAACCTTACTAGTCTGCGGCCGGAGTGATCCTTCATTCATATTGCTACAGCACTGTAAAAATAGCTCTTCAATGACTTAAAAATTGTGGTGTCCAAAGGCTGAAGATTGTGTGTCATACGACTTGGCAGATAAATCAACATGACCCCATTCACCTCTGCAAATTCTAGCATCTCTACTGTCTTGCAGTGCGAAGTATGCCCAACTAATACAAGAATTACTTTCCTTCTGGCTTTCGAGGAGCTAAATAAGTTGTAGGGCACGCAGAAAATAGAGTTGCATTTATTTGTCCTGATTTCTCAGACATATAAACAACTACTTCTGGAAGCATTTCATCTTCAAATTGTTGCATTTTGTTTTTTCTCCTTCATGATGGACACTGGTGGAAGAATCGTCTCTTCTACATTGCAACATACAACGACTGTTATAGTTTCTCCTTTTTCTGAAGAAATTTCTGCCGGAATCTCTTCTAGAACTTAAGTCTTAGCTTCACAAAAACAATTTATAAAGTTACAAGTTTTTTTCTTTAAAATTAAATTCAGTTCTGTTACATGCCTTATTTCATCTTAGTTCTTCACCAGAATTTGTTCAATTTACCGAAACAAAACATTTCCTTACAAAGGAAACTCTTCAAAACACAATACAGATAAACTTCCTACTACTGACGACGACGACTACAAAAACGAGTACTGACCACGATGATATGGTTACTTAATGCATATACAGGGTGTTTCAAAACAACACCGACAACGTTTGGGAGGTGATTCCTGACAACAAAATAAGACAAAAAGTATAGACCAACCTGGGTGTACAAATGCTTCCTTTCGGAGTTATAGGCTGCCGAAAACGTAAAAAAATGAATTTTAAAGGTCCGTAGCTTCAGTTCTATGGGACCTATCTTAGTCGGGTTAAGACTTCATTTAGGAACTAGTGTGTACCCTATCCAAATATCTGTGTTTCAGAATCCTGCGGTACTCCCATAATAATTTGTATAGAGGTAGTTGGTGACTACTTTTAGTTATATACCCGTAGCCAAATTCTCTCAATAAAAATTGTTGTGTGAGTACCTTAGGATTCTGAAACATGGATTTTTGGATAGGGAACATATAAGTTCCTAACTGAAGAATTGGCCCGACTACTGTAGGTTCCATAGTTTTGGAGTTATGGACTTTTAAATTTCATTTTTTCATGTTTTCAGCAGCCTATAACTCCGAACGGAAACATTTGTGCACCCAGGTTGGTCTATACTTTTTGTCTTATCTTGGTGTCAGGAATCACCTGCCAAACGTTGTCGGTGTTGTTTTGAAACACCTTGTATATTGCGAATTTATTTTCTTCTAATTTTGGTAAGTGAATTTTGGAGCACTTTATACAAAATGTACTACAAAAGGTAATTAAAGTATAAATGTCTTGTCAAAGTATGCCTTGAAATTATATTGGCCAAGCCTACCGGAGTCGTAGGGGCCATCTCTCCCAAATGTAAAACATAATAGAGTATCTTACCTCAGATAACATATTTCTGAAAATCGCTTCGCGAAAACGTCGCATTTCTACTTCTCTCTTCAGCCACAAAGTAATTGACAGCATTGAAAAAAATAACGCGTAAAATTTTTCGTATTTTCAGACACTAATACAAGCACCGCTTGTGCACAACAATTGACTGTTGTACTAAAAGTTTCCGCGCCTACTGAATTACACTTGATCAGCCTATTGCTGTGTAAATAAGAGCGATTGGTCATCTCCCCCGTATGGCCGTCATACCCAGAATTACCCTTTTCCATGATAAAATACTTTTGATCCTTTCCGAAAATACAAATACTTTTAACCCTCAACAATTTTCTTGTGGGATTTTTTAAATATTTTTTTTAAAATTGGATATTTGTTTTTATTTCCATACAAGTACGACCATGTGTTCAATACCAATATAGCACATTTCATCGACATCATCTCCGTGTTTTGCAGTTCGTTCATTCATGAGTAGATGGAAGAATTGTAGTGACATGTAGTAGTAACGAAGTTTCATTCAGAGATGAAATGTTGAGTTTCAAAGAGGAATATAGCGATCCCTCGCCTCCCATAGGGAATAGTTTGTCTGTATTTGTACTGCATAATCCCATTCACAAGCATCCATGCTGCTCTGGTCGTCTCTTTTTAAAGAAGAAGAAGAGGTTCGTTTCGGAAGTTTGCGATCGTTTTGGCACTTCCTTCTTTTCCATGAATTCTCCCGGTGAGGTTTCCAGTTCCATTAGAGAGGTTCGATTCCACGGCCATATTTCGTGTGTTCCCTTACTCGAACGACGGTGTGCAAGAGATTGGGAAGTAATAAATAGGGGGAAAGAACGGAAAACACGGAACTTGTCTCGAGAAAGGCGGAGAGAAGGGTGGGAAAGAGGAAGCTAAAGATGGTCTTTCGGTCTCCAAATTCCACTTCCTTGTTCCGATGAAACTTTGGAACTTTCGTCAAATGTTCCAGTGAGTTTTTTCTTTCCTTCTTAGGTCACTTTAGTTCCTTAAGTTTCAATGACCAAAGAAACTACGACTACTTGCTCGTGCTTTTAGCCTCAATTCTAACTCCAGAAACTGTGCTTTCGATATGAAGATCTGGCTTTGAAACTATTGTGAAAAGCTATGTGCTATGCATTCAGAATCAAATTTCTCCAATAGTTTATGCAGTTGAGTTCTTAAAAATGTTATTTATTTTACCACACTTATACAGTAAAACTACTGGAGTTGGAAATCCTATTATCTCGGATTTCGATGCTTTACCCGCTGATCTAATAGCTATTGGTGCCGGTGGAAAAGCCTTGAAAATTGAACGCATTACGGTGCCTCGGAATCCGTCTTAAAATTGTAGATCCACGTCTCATATAGCCTTGTAACTGGAAAGGAACGCTCAAATCCAACTAACCAACCAAATCAAATCGAATGTTTGAATCCGATGACTGGCTGTCCTAACAGGTTTCCCAGTTTTTTTTCAGCACGCAAATGCCAGGGCAAATGGCATATGTACCACTTTCGGTTTGAATATTGGATTTTTTCCCCCTGTAGTGCAGCAATGATTGCGGCATGAAGACTGTTTTACTATTCCTCTGGTAATGACTCAGAAACTCCTATCTTAATTCCATAACAAGCCCCCCCCCCAAAAAAAAAATCTACTACATGGAAAATGGAAAAATGGCACAAGAACAATTTGTCTGCCTTATGTATACTTGACCTTCTATCTTGGAATCTATATAAACTCATACATGTCCAAATCTTCTATCTGGA
Organism: Thermobia domestica; assembly: GCF_964235325.1. NCBI lineage: Eukaryota > Metazoa > Arthropoda > Insecta > Zygentoma > Lepismatidae > Thermobia > Thermobia domestica. Next base: position 175,035,381 of record NC_137463.1, on the reverse strand, counting down.
ACGTCTTGGTAAGTTTATCATTGTCTGAAAAAAATAACACTGTTCAAATAGAGGTGATTATTGTATTTGTATTTTATGGTTCTTCATACATTGAAATAACACCTATGTACTTTGGTTAAATTTTATTACGCGAGATCAGTTACAGTTTTCATCTTACGCCATGTTTAATGTACGAGTGATCCCAATGAAAACAGCCCGCGTGATCGGGACCGACCAAAATGTAACATAGAAGGGATACGTCCACAACATATATATATATATATATATATATATATATATATATATATATATATATATATATATATATATATATATATATATATATATATATATATATATAATTTTGGAATACATAATAAATTCATGATAATAATATTTCATTTATTCTTAAATATTAAGATCTAGACATGGAAATAGTAGAAAGTAATATCGCTCTACATTATTAGAAGGAAAATTAATGAGAAATTGTAACAGTCGTGTATTACGTCATTATGACGTGTCGTTACCAATCGCGGGTCTTGTTTGGGATCCCGCGCTCACTGTTATTCATTCTCTTGATTGTTCATAATACGCAATGTTAAATTGATGCATGTTTTTTAATTCTTTTTCCATTCCTTTTCAAAAATTATTTATCTGTAATATCACTCCATGTGTATTAAAAATTTACAAAATAGAAAGAAAGTTCATCATATTTGCAGAAATTACAATTTGAAAACATACACTTGAGAACATGCAAACATTTTCAATAGATGTAAAACTTTCGTTTCCGAGTATTGCTTGAAAATGAAAGTATCCAATGTTCCTTCTGTTTGTTTCATTGCCTTTACGCTTATTATGTCGGTAAAATCACTATAAATTTTCAACTTCCTGCAGTTTTTCTTTATTCAGCCTACTGTGTCAACGTTAAGCAATCAGGGATTTTATCTAATTATGAGGGAAATATTTTGATTATAGGGTTACGGCTTACAAATCTAATTTTGCACACGGAACGTTGAGGGGAGGGTTTCTTCCCTCTTCGTTGCATGGTGGCAGAAGTAAAAAGCAGAATGAGATATACTATTTTCAGTGTTGTTACTTGCTAAAACACTCTGTGCCTTATGCAGAGTCGTTTTGAGGAATAATTAGCGTCATACTAAAATCCTGACTACTACTGGAAAGATATGTTAATCGAGCTCTTTAGTATGGCACTAATCACGCTTCAGAACGACTCTGTATAAGGCCTATTATTTCTATTTAGTATGCTTTACCCCAGAACGCGCCAAGTGAGCTTTGTGGTGGACAGACATTGTGGGAAGTGTTTCCTTGGGGTTTTCCCGTTTCCTTGTACTTTCTTTATTCCACCAGTATCATCCATCTCATTTTCACAGTCTTCCTCGGAACATATTCTTTAGGTCAGGGTTTCTCAACCTGGGTGTAGCGGCCACAAGGTTTCATGGGGGTCGCGAAGATATGCGGAAGAGATAAATATAATTGGAATTTAATACTGGAAAATATTTTTAAATATTATTTTGAATTTTGTTCTGGTAGGCATATTTTTATTTTTATGCATACTGTTAAGAACAACAAAAAATTGGTCTACTAAACAGGTACAGAACAGGTTTTCAACAGGTACAGATTTGTTTAAAAATCAATTTAAATGAAAGAGATACGATATCAAATTAATGAGAACTGCATACTGAAATACCAGAAAAATACAAATGCAACAAAACCTGCATATTGAAATACAATTAAAATTAAAAGCTAATGAGATACCTGAACATGGAGTGATTTCACTAGTGCGGCAATACCCGGTTCAATCTTCGTGATACATATTATCAAGTCATTTAAAGTACTCAATAACTTTTTTAACAACTGTCCAAGTTGTTATAAGCAAAATTAGAAATCACTTTATTATATTATCATATGACCCAAAAGGGAGTTATGAAGTTTTAAAATTTTTAGACGACCTTCATTTTGAAACAGTATGATGGATCGGATTCGATATTCGTAATATGAATGAACTGACCAAATCTTATTTTAATCCATCCCATTTGCTTTTAGGGAAGTTACTGTATCTATTATATACGAGAAATGGATTCTACTATTATAGAAATAGATGGATATCGTGAGATGTTCGCAATAAGTATATTAAAAGTCCCACAAAAGCTTATTACAAATCAGAAATCATAAGGGTTTGCTGACAAGAAGATGTGATAAAATGAGGTTCGTAATAGAAATTAGGTTGAGAACCACTGCTCTAGGTTAAAGGAAACTTTCTTTTTCTAAAGGGAATAAGAACTTCTATTAAGCGCACAGCGAAATTTATGAGGGTCCTAATTCTGATTATATTGTGTAGAGTTAATTACACAGTTTTGAAGAAAAATGCTAGAGTGGATATGCCTCTTTTATTGACGCTCACGCTTGCACAAATGGAAGAAGTTCCTTACGCGGTCAGCCATTTAAACATGACATTGTTGTGCATTCATGGCAATACCTACCCGCTAATATGTAATTAGTACAACCAATGCAGCAATGTTTAATTAGCAGAGGTAAATAAGTTTTAAAGAGTAAAATCGATGGCAAGTAACATCCAGAATCATTACTGTAGATAGGTCTTTTGGTACAAATTCTCAATAACAATATAATGTATGTGTGAGAAAGGTAAGCAGAGAATTCCAATCTGTGGAGCTAGTGTGCTATACCTTTATTAAAAATTCCTTATTGAAAGAATCGAAAGAGAAAAAATTAGAAAGTTCTTGTCAGAGAATTTTAACTGTGATTTTTAAATACGTTTCGATTCTGAACCGAGAACTAGTTCCGTAACACCTTTTATCCATTATTAGAGAAACCAGAAGAAAATAGCATGTAAACTAATTATTGCATTCCATGTACGTACCTGGTTTAGGTTGCAAAAGTGCTTTTTCGTTTCTGGCCAGGAAAAGAATAAGTTAAAAAAATAAAATAAAAAGAGGCACTCGTAGAAGGGAAATGGAGAACCGATAAACAAGCAAATAAACCGCGTTATTTTCCCTTCGGTATTGCTTCGTTCAGTTCGTCGTTGAAAATCCTTTTCGTACTTGTTCTATACGCTAGAAAAGCATTCTTTGTTTTCGGTTTTCCGCTGGAAACAACTTGGGGAATTTTTTCTGCTTTGGACCATCGTTATTCAGAAAGGAAGAAATCGATACCAGAGTAAATGAAGTTTTTTTTTTTTCTGTCTTCTAACTTGTACGTTATGAATGCTGTTATAAATTAAATTCTGCTTTTGATGTGTTGAGGATAAAAGCGCATTGTTTAGAACAAACTGTGAAAACATTTGAACGTTATTACAGGTAAATCGAAGTTTAACAAAATAAAAAAAAGAAAATAATTTGTTAGTTTTCGTATTCATTTCTTTTGTTTCCTTAGTTCTTTAAAGTAAACAAATCTAACAGAGCCAATGACGTATTTCAGTGACTACCAGTGGCGTACGCAGAAATTCATCAATGGGGGTGTTTAGCACTCAACATCATATTATGTCAGGGCAAGTATGTTTTTTCCATAATAGTAAATATTTTATTTTTCATAATATATTGTCAAGAGAGATTAATCCCCCTCCTTGTGTACGCCACTAGTTAATCAGGTCTTTCAGTGAGAAAATCTGCATACAAACTATGTGTGATTAAATTACTTTTTCTTTTCTTTTTCTCTTAATTATTCTCTAAGTGCAAAAGTAGTAGGGCTATATCTGTCACCATCACTTTAAAAAAAACACAGGAATGGATATGTGCTAGTTAGAAGTGGTATTTGTACATATAAAGAAGATAAATAAATTTCTTCAAAAAAAATCTTTAGCTTAGTTGTGAAACATCCAGGTTTTTTTTTTTTTTTTTTTTTTTTTGTGCGAAATGACTAATTTCCTACCTGTAACGGGAGATCTGTATCAAATTTTTAGTTACATTATGCTTATATCATGTTGGAAAGTGTCCATTGAGGAAAATGTTAGTCAATAAACTGTTGCTTGTGTCTGTTGTATTCAGATCATAAGCATTATTTATTTGTTAGTAAACAAAATGATAATAAAATAATTATTAGTAAAATCATCTTTTCATTCTCTTTCATCCATTATATATATATATATATATATATATATATATATATATATATATATATATATAGAGAGAGAGAGAGAGAGAGAGAGAGAGAGAGAGAGAGAGTATTATATTTTATATCAACAGTACTAAATTGGTATCTGAGCGCATAGGGTGTAAGTTTACGGTTCGCTTGAAAGAACTAAAGTACGGATTAGGTGAGCTAGTTGGTTCATTGATTTTAGTGTTATATTCTATTATTAGGAAAGTATGGATTATTAGATTATTTAGGATTGACTTAGTTTTAATGATAATAATAATTATGTACATGTATTTTCAGATCCATTTAACAAATATTTTGAGAATTATATTAATCCTTTAATTACAATATAGTATACTATACTCTTGCTAATCCGGCTATGAATTAACCCACTTCTGAGTTATTCGGTCGTCAAAAGTTTTGTGTTATTTTTGTTGTTTCTTTTACATTGTTGTTATTACTTAAAAGTGAAGAGATTGCATGACAAACTATACCCCGACGATAATCTCCACTAAAACAAAGAAAAAGTAGTGTCATATTTTGAAACGTCGCAAGTTACTACTATCCATTTCATAAAGATAGGCCCCTGACTTCGTGGTGCTGCCGTGACGTCCAGTCAAAACTTATATTTCATTGTCGTACCTCGTTGGAATTGCTGGAATGTTGTCTTTTCAATACTTAAGACATAAAAATTTTCTTTGTACTATGTAGTCAGAAAAAAATAAAAATTAATGAAAAAGTGTGTATTTTTTCGCACATTTTTGGTAGATCAATGTTTATAGAGCTATATCTCAAAAAAGAGATCACGTGAAATAATTTCCTGTGTACAATATGTAGATGCATCAATTAGCTGTAAGTTGTGAAAAGTTCAATTTTCATCACTTGATACTTTTTAAGTAATTAAAACAAATGTACGACGCTCTGATCTTCTTTACCATGGTAGGTAGAGAAACGTACAAAACACTGTTCGAAAATTTGGAAGTCTAGTGTTCCAAATATTTGGAACTATTAACAAAAAAGGGTTTAGTTGGTAGAGTATTTATTTTTTTTAAAAAAAATGTTTACTTCAACATATTCTCTGCGTTAAGCGGTGAGCCATGTTGCCGCCCAATCTTTAAATTCCCCGCGCTTATATGAAGAAACAGCATACAGTAAATGAAAGTGCGGCAACGCTGTCGTGCAGTGTTGTCGCGTTCAGAAAGCTTGTAGCGCGAAGCCTACTTCATAAGAATGTAATAGGAAAAAGTATTTATTATAACCTTTTACAACATCATAAAAATATTAATGCATGTACACTCATGTCCAAAATTATTGTCGCATGTCTATAAATATGTTATTGTAGGAATATAATTTGATAACGAATTCGCCTGGTTTCTTATAATGTTAGTATGTGTATAATCGGCAAAGACATCTAGGCTATGTGGCAAATTTCATGTCAAAAGAGCAGTAAATAAGAACAATAAAACGAAACTAAAATTTTCTTATCCATTTAGCAACATTTTGTTTTACTCATGCTAATTTTCGTATTCTTTTCCTATGAAATTTACCACAAATATACATTTCCCGACTCTACATATAGTATCAGTATTAAAAGTACCCTGCAAAATCATTATCAAATTATATTCTTACAAGAAGACAGTTATAGATATGCGCCAATAATTTTGGACATGAGTGTACACATCTCAATGTAATCGAAATAAAACGTTGAAGTAACACATCCAAAAACTCATCTCTTAATCTATTTACTTCATTCACTTTCGTCATGGCTTTGTTGACTCATCGCTGCTCCTGCTATCTTCCCTAATATTTATAAACAATGGCTCCATTTCTACCTCAAGATCTATCAGTATACACACTCTCCAGCTTACGAACATGTTAAAGGTTAAAAAGAATTGTACTGTAGCCTTGGCAATCATATGTTCACCCAAGTTCTGCGATCAATTCCCCTGCCGAATGTAACACAGAATGAGTCCTTTGTTTTCTTTCAACGAAAGTAAACAATGCAATGAGTAGGTGACGAGGGCTGTATTTGCGTCTAATCACGTCGCACTGATTAAGTCTTCAACACTTCCCTTCGGTTCGTAGGCGTCAAAAACTCACAGACAAACTTACATCATATGGGTTCATTGCAATGAGACGGACGAATGGGCATTTATATTTTCCTGAGTATATCTTGTGCTTTTTGATTGAAAAAAAAATGGATATTCCTTCACGAGCGGCAGTATTACAAAAAGAAGAGGCAAAATGTTTAGCGATAATGAAATTGCAGAACTGATGAATGACTCCGACTCAGACGGTTATGAGTTAGTAATTAATAGTAAGGACATTGATTATTCTGTGCTCAGTGGCGTATCCGGGAGTGAACAAGATAGTAACTCTGTTTCAAGTAAACCTGAAGCTGCGCCGAAAAAAAAAAAAAACGCGTCATTCCTATTCAAAGGCAGATTCTAATGTAGCTTGGAGCTCTTAGATCTGAGAAAAGATTTTCTGTGAAGTGTAAACTCAATATTACATATCAACTAAGGTTGTATCATATAATAAACTTTGTGCGTGTTTTTGTATCTGTGCAAGTGTATTTTGTACTGCGTGCAGTAAGTGAAAAACTGACAAAAAGCAACAAATTTTCGAGGACCATCACATGCAAATCCAAACAAGATAAGAGTTCGCTTTTCTAATTTTGAACACTTGGTACATTTACTGTACATCCTGTTAATTTCTAAGAAGTTCGTTTAAAATCTGTGGAGACATTACATTTTAAAAATATCTCTAAAAAGTGCCGGACAGTGTGCGTGACAAGTTTAAATACCCGTCCGGCTGAGAGTGTATACGCGCCAGGAAAATGTGGCAACGTAGCATTCTGTATAAACTGCGATAGCAAAGGGCGCAAAGCAGAGAAAATCATAATGTCATATTTGTGATTGTTTATCCTTTAAAACAAGTCAAAATAGTTTGGTTGAAAAAGCTACTTTAAGATCTTTCTAAAAGTTTTTTCAGATTGTTAATACACCGCAGCAATTCAGAGATAATGATGTCTCACTTTTTACTGAATAACAAGAAAATTACTACGTGTTAAGTAATGAAATTTTCAGAACTTGCAGGTAATATATGCATCTACATATCGTGCACAGGAAATTATTTCATGTTATCTCCTTTCCGAGATATAGTCCTATAAACATTGATTTGCCAAAAAAGTACGAAAAAATACGCACTTTTTCATTAATTTCTATTTTTTTCTCACTATACAGTACAAGGAAAATTTGTATGTCTTAAGTGTTGGAAAGACAACATTCCAGCAATTCCAACGAGGTACGACAATGCAGTATAAGTTTTGACTGGACGTCACGGGAGCACCGCGAAGTCAGGGGCCTATCTTTATGAAATGGATAGTAGGAAAATAATTCAATGTTTTATATATATATATATATACACTGTACTGTATTTTAAAGACACTTCTATTCAATTTAAGTTGTATTTGTGATTAAATCTGCTGTACTGCCAGTGTATACTAAAATAATTAAATTATATCTTCAAAATGTATTAAATTGAAAGTAAAAAAAAAAATTGAAGCGATCTCAGTGAACAGGGATTTTTTTTGAAATTTTGCATCCCTCTGCGGAAGAAATGGCGGAATTAGCGAGGAGTGTAGTGTAAAGAGCACACACGGAATAAAATATTGAGAGGCTCAGTTACTTTCAAGTTTTATCGCATAATGATTTCCGTTAATTTCTCCAAATATAAATTTTTCCAGTATTGCACAGATAGCAGTCATGTTTGCAAGCTTAACTCGGAAAAATATTTTATAGAAATTAGAACACGAAAACCACACTGAAAAATGAGAGAGCTCTTCCCCCTCAACAATATTAATGGTGCTGTAGGAATATGAGCCTTAGGTTCCGCTGCCTATAAGTATAATTAGGGAGCGATATTCAGAATAAATAAGAAAAATAGATGCCAGAAAACATGTTAGGTTTCTAACCTGGAAGTGATCTTTTTTCTTTCTTTCTTTTTTAAATGTACGTTTTAAAATGAATAAACGATTTCATAAACGAAGCAAATTTTATTTTGTATTAAAACAACTTTTATATTATACCCCTGCAATATATTATAACCCTATATATATTAGGGTTATAATATGTTGCAGGGGATAATATAAAAGTTTTTTTTTAAAATACAATTTTGCTTAAAACCAGTGGAAACTTCTTCGAAGCCATATGGTTAACGTACGCTCCTTCCTGACGCAGGAGACCCAGGTTCGATTTTTGATAGAAGCTCATGTGGTTAGGATTCCACGTTAAGCCGTAGGTCCACGTTTCATATAGTCTTGGTACTGAACGGGACGCTATACTCCAAATCAACCAATCAGTAAAAGCCGTATTTATTTCTGAGATTTTCTGTGTGCGAAGAGTTCTTTTTGGTCGAATATCTCGATTAGAAATATTTTCAGAAGAATGGGCCTTTTCTCGTGTATGTGTGTTCTCACCGGAGATAAGGTTAATGAAAGTGAAATGTGTCTTGGTTTTGAACCAAGATCTAATCAATCAGGGAACAAGCACATTAGTAGTGACCTACTACGGTTGATGTCAAGGTTTACTCCTCCGTTTTCGGGAAGTAGCACTTTGTGGTTACTAAAAGTAAGACAAGCTATCGGTAACACCTCAAAGACCGTTGGTAGAAATTTGTTGGGAGGAGGGGGTAAAGGGAGAAGGACGAATTAACGACTAGCAGCAACCGAATTTATGGGTGAAAAGGAATAGGGGAGGCCGATAATTGAACAGAACATGGACGAGAAAGAGAAATTAGATGGAAGATTGGATCGGTAATATGGAAGTGGTTTGGTTGTGCCACAAACCATCAGTTTCCTTCCCTTCATCTTAGCTCCATCTGTTCAGAGATCTTTTCTCCAAGAAATAAGAAAGAAAAAAGTGAAAGAAAACGACGACTGAGTGTGTGGGGTCCTTCTGTAGAGACAGATCAACATCAGAACAGCTCGTTTACGCAGGAACCAAGGCGAAAGAAGATTACGACGACATTCCCAGATTTTCGGACTCAAGGGTGGAACAGAATACGGCGAGCGACTACTACTACTCAGAGCTACGGAACCCCTCTTCAATGGTCAATTTCCATCCCTCATCCTCCTCTTTCGTCCACCAAACAACCAAAGATCTTCGAAGCACCCTCCTGCCTCTTAAAGTTTTATCGGGACAATAGTACCACGAAACGGAGACAAAAAACTCATCGTCCACAAAAAAAGAGAACTCAGTCTCTTCAGAAATAGTTCTTTGTTTTATTCTCTTTCCATCTTTTCTTTTGCGGAAGCAGACGATCTTCAGATATTGTCACCGTGATGTTTCTTGTCTAAGATTACTCCCCACCACTACCCTTAAACCCATTCACTATCTGAATTGTGGTCTTGAGGCTTGGGTGGCCATTGACTACAATCTTACGCGCTGAATCTCATTCGACCAGTGGTTAAATCTTCATTTGCTGAAGGCTACCGGAATACAATACGTTTCACAAAGAAACAAACAAATGGTTGGATTTATGGTAACGAGGGAGAATAGGATTTACGCTACGACTACTTAAAGCTGCTATATAAATACAAAAGGTAGTTACTGCTCGCAATAGTTTAAACTTGTTTTCGTAATATTAATAATGATTCATGAATAAATGTAAGTTTTTTTTTGTTATTCTACAGTACACAGCCAAGACAAAAAGTACAGCGATACAAATTATTTATTTTAATTAGTACTAGCAAATGTTTCCGAGTTTTGCCGCGGTCAGCATTTTGCCCCTTTCTTCTGCGTCGTTTGTGTTAAATTCGTACAAGAAATTCACATATTCGTATTCGCTAAAGTAAGTCACTTCCATATACTGTACAAAGTTCAGGTCTTTATGCTCAACGGTTCAAAAGAAACGTAAAATAATGTAACCTCCTCTCGTTGAGATGAAATTAAAAAATAAAAAAAAAGTTGCTCAAAAGTCATCGCTCCATCTTATATAGAAACGTCTGTTTATATATACAGTAGATGCACCTTTTATAATGTCCAATCCTGATAATGGAGACACCAAGAGAGGGAGAGAAGCGAAATTTTGCACGATGCAACTTTAGGAAAGGAGACACCTATCCACGTATTGGCTAGCATCACCAGATAAACAGTGTTGCCAATGCAATATGAAGTTTTTTTTTTTTTTTTTTTAATGGAATGCCCTAAATTTGATTTCATAATTGGAATGAGCAACGAAAACAAACACAAAAGAGATGGCACTCGCAGATCTGTGTTGCACACTTGTCGAGAAATAACGTTAAACATGTGCCAAATTAAAACGTCTTTTGCACACATAGGGAATGAAGTATTAACTATCTGTGCACGTTAAATTAAATACTGGCAAGTAGTGTTTAAGTTGACTCCAAGTTTAGAAGGGTCAGTTAAACAGTGTTGCCACAGTAGAGGAGAGAAAATGGTGCAGTAACTCGAAAAACATCATTAGTACGTCATGGTTTAAAATTTATAAAGCAAGTCGGTATTTCATAAGGAGCATGCTCACATTTGTGTGAAATCGATGTGTGTGAGTACTTACACAAATATTCGGTACCTTGTAAAAGCTGTAATGCAAGTTCTTTCTCCACTCGAATCTCTCTACTAAAACCGGAAGTGATATAATTATACTAATATTTCGAGATACAATAATACGGAAAATATTATACCTTAAAAAACGAATTTTTCACGTGGCGTGCAGTGATACTCCTACTTGTTTAATTTGATATATCTGTTATACTATCCTTAGAGACAAAACTTTTTCGCAACAATTTTGATATTTTGTACCATTAATTATCACAATTTTCGCATTTATGTCGATATTTTTTTTAATGTAGCACATTTTTTTTTTAAATTATGGAACTTGTAAACAAGATATTTTTGGTAGTAAGATGTAGATCTAATACAAAAATGAGGATATACTTTGGTTAGGTGCATATTCTACCTAATGTATTCACTGAAATATAGAAATTAATGCAAAAATCTAAACACTTCCTCTAACCTCATCCTTAGTTAAAGGATAACATGCAGCAATAGGGACTTATGCAGGGTTTGGGTCCTGGGGTCCGGACCCCCGCAAATCCGGACTTTTATGGTAAATTTAGTCTAATTTTAGGGGCAATTTTACAATTTTAAATATAATTTAGCCTGAAATTGTGTTTGGACTCCCCCCGAAAAGCTTTGGACCCCTCCCGAAAGAAATTCCTGCGTACGTTCCTGTGCAGCAAGACCAATTCTTATTTTGTCAGTAAAAATCACATTATATTGGAAAATAATCTCTCGGCATCAACACTCGAGACTGGCAAGCAACTTTTAATCTGTTTAACAATGATACAATGTCAACTTCCTTATCCTCACTGTTGAGATCTTCAATAATCTTACTTTAAAATTCACTGTAAGCAACCAACAGATAACGAACGTTTTCATTACAAAACACAGTCAACGATTTAAACAACAGTTCAATTTTGTTGATGTCTACATTTTTATGAAGTGAAACAGTTTCTGGATCAAATAACTCGCAGAGCTTTTTCGTAAATGCATCTTTTTTTAAGTTAAATAATATTGGAAATACGCTTTTAATTTATTATTAGCAATAATTATCAAGAACTCCACTTTTTCGTTTTCATTCGCATTTATCGCAAGTAATGCCGAATTTCGCGAAAATTCGCGATAATATAAACGTATATTTTTTGCGAATTTCGCGAAAATTCGCGATAATATAAACGTATATTTTTTGCGAATTTCGCGAAAATTCGCGATAATGTAAACGTCTCTGAAACAAAAAAGTTTGAGGTTTCCTGAAACATATATGTATTTTTTTTAACGTTTCGCACATATCACATTAACGATAAAGTTTCGTCTCTAACTATCTTATATTTTTCTTGCTTTTGTAATATCAAGTTTACTTCAGCTCATTTCCCTTTATCATTAAATTTTATAATATAGTATAATGTGGGCGTATATACTGTAAATGTACATACAGTACGTGTGGCATGCGGGCAAATTTGTATATTAATCAACTAAATTGCTTACCATTAATGCTTTCTGTCTTAACTTTGTCCTCTTTCACATTCATTCATCTAATCTCAATCTTAAAGATAGTAAGTATTGCATAGTTCTCAAACATGACATAACGTAATGTTGTCACGCAAGACATATTGTTTGTACCCTATTTGTGTACAAAAAAGAAGTTGCAGTATGTATCTTTCATATGTATTTACGTTAATTCTCTTATTCTTTCTTTCTTTCTTTTTTTATTTTGGATAGAAATATTTTCCTTTTCTAGAAACGAACATTTTTTCTCTTTAACTTCTTACTCGTAACGATGGCGACGTATTTCTAAAAAGGGAATTAATATAAATTTCTGGATTATTGTTTTTTTTTTTTTTTTACGCAGGAGACAAGAAATAACATCATAAGCTTTTCTACTGGTAATAATGTTGCCAATTGGAGGAATTATTGAAGTATGTCATATTATTGCTTCATATAAATTCAATATAATTCGTGTAATTCAATATAAATCGCGGAGGATGAGGTTAACTACACGTAGAGCACAGCCAGAAAAACTTAGGAATAAACACAGGTAGGTTTCTTTCGACGATTGTGTTTGCTGTCGAAGAGATGGTGTAAGAACTATGTTTTGGTTGTTTCTACTTGGATAAACTAGACAGTTTTTTCGGCAGCTTTAGAGCTTGATACATAATGTAAGCCATTCGATGTTCACTGTTGCATTTCAACTTGTAATGTATAGTTAATTAATAGAAGTGATTTGGGGATACGGTTGCTCAGTGGTAGAGTGCTTTCCTTTGGTGCGTAGGGTCTCTAGTTCGATCCCCGGCCAAGTAAGTTCATGGTAGACAACATGTTGTAAGTTTTCTCAGGTATCCCTTTTTCCTCCCACATGCTCATTCCACTAACTCCTCCATCATCATTTACTTGCCTTAATCATCGTCTCCCTTAGCCTAAAGGACATAATCGTGAGGCCTCACTGACAATTCATTTTCATTATTTACCGAAGTTACTTCTTTACATGCACTGAATTGTATGCAACCTGAAATACAGCGGAGCGTTTTGGGTTGTCTAAGTTGAGAGTCTTGTGAAATACTTCCTAAATTCTGAACCTCGTTTTTCTCTAGAATGCTCATTCCAAATATTCTAAATAGCCATTCTTTTTTTCTTACAGTTACCGAGAGGCATGCCTAGCCAACGGTTTGAATTTGGATAAGGAACAACAGACAAATAGCTTTATAAGTAGATTTCGACAGGTTCATGTCCTTTGCCATTTATGAATGGAATTTATTATAGCACAGGGTAGTTTGTGAATTCTCTGTCTGGAGACAATGGTTACGTTTCTTCACGACGGCTTCAAAAGCTTTTCAGCAGTTACTTTGCTCAGATATAGAAGCAGATGAAGCCGTAGTATGTAATGTAAATATTAAATAACATTATAAGTCCTGTGGAGCGGATGGGTGCGCGGGTGGAGAATGGGTGAAAAGGAAGGTGTTTAATTAATTGGCTAATTGCACTTTGATGTAAAGGGAAGTCGTTAGAGGTCACGTGCCTCTAATTGCATTGGGAGACTGCGAATTAATTAGTAGGGATATACAGAGTAACCAGTGCTATAAATATGCCCCCAGTAATTAGGAAGTATCATTAAGGTGCTTGCGGGTGGTGTATGCCAGGGGAAGGGAAATGAGTACAGAAAGGGTTGGAAAATGGATATTTTTGCATTCTGATGGTCAGGTTTTACACATTACTACGCATCCACCCACTATCATAAATGGGTACACTATGTACTCCTACATCCACATATGTATATACATTGTATTTGTGTATGTGTGTGTGGAAGTGCAAGAGAGGGCCCATATTTATATGGAGGAGAGAGTGTGGAGAAAGGGATAAAATTTCAACCCTACAGAATCAACCTCCCCCTTTTAATGTATAAACCCACTTTCATTCATATGAACAGGCACCATACATTTCCGACATTCCATATAATAGGGACAAAATTTATGGTTTTGTGGTATATGGTCGGTAGGAAATATTCGTAAATCGCTTATACATCTCTATAAATTGTTGACATGTGTTCTCTATAAATCTCTCATTTGTTTGTTTATTCGATTAGGAAAAGTTAGCTTGAATAATAAACCACAAACACTGTAAATTGATTCATAGTTCCTGTTATCTTTCCAGAGTAAGTTACCATAAATTTCAAACTGGGAGTTAAAAATACCGAGTGTTTATTAACTTTATATTGCAGCGCGGTGGCTCAGTAGTAGGGTGTTCACCTTGGATGTAAAAGTCTCTGATTCGATTCCAGACTATAACTTGGTTTTCTTATTCTCTACTGGTCATTTTTACTAATCGATTCTTCTTCCTCATTCACTTTCCATTCAGCATCTGCCTCCTTGAGGCTAAAAGCATAACATAATACAAGGATAGAAAACTGTGAATGTTTTCTGTAAGAATTTAGACAATTTTAGAATGTTAAACGTATACATGTTTGGAATTAATTTTTTATGTTAATTTTAGTGCTTCTGCATGATCTTTCAGTGTAAAAAAGAGTTCCAATCCTCGGAGTGAGCCTCCAAGACTATATCTGAATTTGGTGCAGGACTGATTATAAGTGTTAATTCGCAATTTAAAACATAGCCCATATGTCCATATTGTTGATAGCGTAATCTTTCTCAGTTGGGGATTTGGTGGACAAGAATAAGCGATTTTTAAATTTCATGTTACCCCCAAAGTTTCTCATCCCGTAAGAAGACAGTGTACTTCTAAATTTTGTGTGGATATTTTCGTGAATAAAAGATACAGTAATGTCATGTGAAAATTTACCATCCTTAGTTTTTGTTTTTGTTTCGTCCTAAGATACCCCTTCACGGACTGTTGACAGTGGACACCGGTGACAAGGTTGGTGGAGAGTCTACTCACTAGTTCTCCATAATGGGTTGGTAATCGCCCTCCTTAAAGAGCAGTACTTAATTACTTAGACCTGACCTGTGTATCTTAATTATTAGTTGTTGTTGATCGTTCGAAAGTTGCCTGCTGCATACAGAGAATTCTTACGAGAAAGGGAAACGGTATACGCCCATTAGCTCGACGGACCAAAGTCCATCTCCCATTATACCTACGGTGAAGAAAACTCTCTTAGCAAGTACGAGTCTAGCGGAATCTCCATACAGAGAGGAAAAAAACGTGCGTGACATACGTAAAAACATAGGTTACATGCATAAATTCTGTAGTTTTTGGACTTAAGAGGCCTCATCCCGGCGAAATTAAAGTACCGCTAATTTTACAGTAATTATGTGATATCTTCAAATTGATAAAAGATAATTGAAATGTGGAGCAAGAGCGTCCTAGACAATATTATTTTGCGTCAGGTACCGTCATCACAAGTTACCTAGTGGTTCTTCGTTTTCAGCCATTTAGAAACGCGAAAATAAATGCCGATTTTCATAATGGCTCGAAATCAAAAGTAGATAAGTGAGTTGTGATAACGGTATCTCATGTAAAATGAGATTGTCTAGGGCGCTCTTGTTCCACATTTCGATTATCTTCTATCAATTTGAAGATATCACATAATTACTGTAAAATTAGCGGTATTTTAATTTCGCCGGGATGAAGACTCTTAACGCACGACTATAGGTAACATCCTACATCAAACGTATAACTGAAAACATATGTTTCATAATACTCTCCGTATAAGGTTCCATCTATACGTACTTTACGTATGAAAGAAATAACTGTATATAGACTATCAGCATCTCACATACAGATCGAAGTAATATACGTAATATACGGAAAACTGTTAAATGTCAAACATCCTGCAGTGGCGTGATGTAACATGTAAGCGTGAAAACGGCAGTACGTATGTAGCATATGGATAAAGTATGCTTCGTACAGATTTCCGTAGTAAACATAAGGATTCCGTCTATTTGTACAATATACCGCTGCCCGGATAACGGAATTTTTCTGAATGCAGTATCAGCGTCACAGCATTAAGGAAATCTTCCTGTTGGTACGTAATCACACAGTATGACCACAATCTGACAGATTAAACCTGATCTTCTAACTCCTGGAAGCCAGTCCTAACCGTACTGAAATCGTGAAGGATCATTACCCGAAAACGTTCCCTTTCGAGCTCTATTCTAGACAGCCGGATACTGCTCACATCAACAAACAAGTGAAGGCGATACGGCCACGCCGATAAGCGAGGCGAGTTGAAACTTGCTTCGCTTCTTCGCTCTGGATACCACTACCGAACGCAATTGTTGGAATTCAAATACTGTGCCACAACAATGTATCTCAAAACTTTCGTAGTGACCCTCGTATGTGACAATCAGATTTTAGCGACAACTTTTGGGACCCTCCCGTGTCAGGAATCATGCAGCAGTGATTTGCGTTTCGCTTCGATGGATTCTTTTTATGATTTTCTATACTCTTTGAATTAACATACATACATGGAATAGTTTCAGAAAGTTGAATAAGTCCACATCTTTAATACTCATACTTCTTAAACGAAGCTTCAGCGGCTCCACACTAATATATCATGTTTAATTATCTTTGGTTTTCGTGAGTAATATTAGTAGTATATCATGATCTTTACTTTAAGTCTACTTGATACCAGAAATTTCGGCCATTTTGCAATCAGGGTTTGCGCGGTCTCAGACTAACTATCATCAATAGGGCTTGCGCTCACTAGTCTCAAAGAGGCTTACAGCGCAGTGTCGCACCCGCTTGATCTTCAATGAGGCTTGCACGAGCTCAATCTGGCGCTCATTAACCTCAGTGGGCTTGGACTTTCTATCCTAAGTGGGACTTGTATTCGCTCGTGTTTGTGGCAAATAATCTCATCGGAGCTGAAGGTCTTCAATACTATCCACTTCCAGAACTTATCTTGGCATGGACTTGCGCTCAATTATTGAGCTGGAGGCCGATTGAGTCTGAGAGCCGGGCTTCCGTGTTTGGACTTGGTATAAATTGTTATAATAGGTCAGTAGGCGAAATGGACTATAACGTAACTCTCAAGAAAAGAATTGGCATTCACTCCCAATCTAAGAATCTCTCTCTAAAGTATAAGATAATAATAATTGTCGGTTTTCAGGCACGCACCCAGAAATTTTTGTTCGGGGATCCAAGCTTTGGGGGGACCAAAATTCAAGCTACTACGTCTATGTAGTATTGAACAGCTATTATTCTGTACCCCATAAGTAATTGTAAAATATTCTATCTATATTTTCAGAAAAACAATGATAAAACTAGATTGTTTTTATAAAAGAAAGAGTACAGATGAAGTGTAAAATTAAATGTTCATACTGCATCAATCATTTCACGGTTAAACAAATATGGTTGTATTAAGAGAGTGTAGAAATGTATGTTGATTAGAATTTTTTTTGGGGGGGGAGAAGGGGGTCCGGACCCAGTGGAATCCGGAGTGGAATTTCCTCCCTGGAAATTTTTATTGGGAGGTGGCCAAGGTTTGGGAAGGAATCCGTATTACAACACACAAACTCTGTATAGTATTGAACTGATGTTATTCTATACTCTAAAAGATTATAAATAACTGTTAAGTACTGTCACCTATATTCTTTTAAAACTGGTAGAACACGATTTTAAAAAAAAAAGAAGAAGAAAAGAAAAAAGAGCATGGATGAAGGCGAAATCTCAAATCTTTAGTCTACATCAGTCAGTTTCTGCTATCAAAAAGAAAAAAAAAAAAAGTACAGTTATGTTAGGAAAGTGTAAATATATATGTCAGGTTACAAAGTTTCTTTCTCTTTTTTTTTGGGGGGGGGAGGGGGTCTGGACCAGTGAGCTCCCGCGTGGGTATATAGTAAACTAGGAATTCTCTGTACATTTAGTTGCATGCAAACACAATGATGCTTCTTTTTCTTTGTTTCGGTATGAAAATAAATTTCAAGGTATTTAAAAAATAATTATCTTTAATTCTCTTGGATTTTGTGAAAGCTTGTGTATGTGAATAAAATAATAATAATAAAGCACTGCTAGTATATGCTGGTGTATGTATGTGTGTGTGCCATTAAAGGCGAGATTGAGCGAAAGTTGCTCGAACACGTTTTAAGCTCTCTCTGTCCGTCGCGGTTAATCTCCAAAGGGCCAACAAAACACGATGGACAGAATAATAAAGCTTGTAGACAATAACAGAGGTGATGGAACCAGAGCAGGAGATGATGAGGATGATGATAGAATTGAGGGAGTGAGTTGGGTGGAGGGGAATAGGTAGTGCTGCCTGGAGACTCGTGGGCATTTACTCCTCCCCTCGTATTACATGTCCAGCGAGCTCTCTGGACAAATCAAGGACAGCTCGTTTCATGAATATAACATGGACATAATTATCTTGTGCACTGGTCTCTTCTAGTCAGAAAGGAAGAAAAAGTGGGGCTACTCTTTCTTCAATATTCTTCGGTTCCCTAATTTCTTTTTCCTGCAGTATGAAAGAATAATAATTTTCCGATGTGGTGTAACCAACCGGAAGAATTCTTTTTGCCTGAATAGATAACGATGGGGGTTCCTTCTTCGGTCTTTCATGTTTCAATTTTTACACAATTCCCAACAGATTAAAAGACAATACGAAAAGGAGAAATCTTTGTTCTCGCTTATCAATATCCTTCTGTAATCCCTCCCTTTAAGTCCTGCCGACCCTCTATTCTTGATGAAAATCTCAGCTATATATTTTAACGTTGTTCCGAAAATGATCAAATATTCAGACGCTATAGGCATGTGCCAATAGGGGAGAAAGAGGTGATTAATATATAATCATCTTAGACTAATAGCTACGGGAAATTTTCAAAGCGAAACAAAAGCCAGTGATTCTATGGAGAGTTGCAGCTACTGAAGCCTCCAAAATTACTTAATGATGTCTGAATCTATCTTTCGCTTTCAAGTCCAGGCCAAGTTTCGAAATGAGTCATGGTATTAATATTCGATAAGCATATTACTCTTATGACTTGTATATAGTGCCATAACTTGTTTGGGGAGCAGGGGGCAACTGCCCCATTTCTTAAAGCATTAAGTTGTGTAAAAACTCGTTCGTGGTTAAGCGGTTAGGGTACGCGCCTTTGGCGTGTTAGACCCAGGTTCGATTTCCGGGGGAGCTCATGTAGCTCGGATTCTACGTTAATCATTAGGTCCACGTCTCATATAGCCTCAGTGCTGAACGGAACATTAAACTCAAAATCAACTCAACTCAAGTTGTGTAAAATATTGCCACCCCAGTTTAACTAGGGAAGCATGAAATGAGCATTTCTAAAATAACTGAAAATAATTTAAGGTGCTGTTGCTGTCCCATCATCTGTACAAATTATATTTTCTTGAGATTAAAAGACTATCTGTAAAAATAAATGTAATCTCTGGACCCTACTTCAGTAAAACTCCAATTGGGACCGGAGAAATAATAAATATATTTAATATGGTTTACACTCTAGGGTGCACAAATTTTATATTTTTCTAAGGGGCTCAACTTCATTTTTTCTAGAGGGTTCCAAATATTAATGCTTGTCCTCCCCAGGAAAGGTTGCAAGTTAAGACTGCTTGGATATTGTTATGTGTAGAAGAATGGACCAAACTCTTCTCACACACGCACGCATGAAGACTTTGGTAGCTGCAAGAATAAATTTAAACGTGGAATAGCTTATGAAATCCTACAAAATGCATGCGTTGTGTTCATAGTATGAGCATAAGGAACACACTTTAGAGACTATCACACCTATATCTGACATAGCTTGAACAAACATACATCCTTTACCCACCATTGGTTCGAATCCACTGTTGTTGTGCTCTAGTAAAAGTTACTATTTTATTTTTTGTTGTAATATCTAGTGCTGTATGGCATTTGTTGCCTCACACTTCTGTTATTTGAAGTCTTCCATGTGCGCTGATCTGATTTCGATCATTTACTTCTTTAGGTATTCTCAAATGGGTGAAATCAAGAGCAGTAAGCCTGAGGTATGCACCGACGATGGAGTGTCTCCAATGCGTGAAAAGAGGCGGCCTGGAATCAGTTTTCACAGAGTTGATAACAGATATCACCACGTGCCGCAGTTACGGACGTTACAATCGTGTTAGTGTAATGTTGAACCGTAAGAATACACATTTCTTTTGTGTCATCCGCAGAAATGTGTAGGTCCTTCAACGAATGCCAAGTTACGAATCCCACAGTAAAAATATGCACTCAGTTTTAAAGGCTCTAATTCTCTGAAGAATTCAGTCTATAAAACGAATGCAAAGTTACAGTTACTGAAGTTCAATATTCTAATAATCCCTGATCCTCTTGAACATATATTTTTTAAGAGAATTAAAAGACCTTTCAAGCGCTATTACTAGATCCATAATACTACGTAATATTTTTAAGTGGTGTAGCACCTCTTCTGTACCAGTAAAGGTGAAGTGTTCATTTTAACACTTCGCCTGACTTATTATTTTCCTACTGAAAATAAAAATAACAACTAATACAAAATTTCCAAAATATTAAATCAATGAATGAAGAGATATTAGGTTCATGCAAAAGTACTGCCCGTTTGTGATAGATCGCTGCTGAAAGGTGTTGCAACCGAATAGATAGTGCTCCAAGAGCTGGAATCGCTTGTCATGTTATCGGGAGAACATTACTGCAGCAGCGGACAGTGAGTGTGTACTAGTGGCTCGTAACTGGTGAGAGAGTGGGTAACTGGTGTTGTACCCATCTAACAGTAAAGAACACATCATACTGTTTATTGTTCAATAAGGGCAGTTTGCGATCTTAGCCTCCCGCAACATTAGGCAAGTGTATTGTGAGGTTGCAATTGACGAAAGCACAGTTGTCGCTGGTTTCGAAAATTTAGGGACGGCGACAGAAATTGTCAAGATCAACCATAGTCTGGACGTTCATCAACATTTTCCGGCATTTTCTGAACCAGTCCGAATCCAGCTGTAAAAGAAATTAGCGGAAATCATACAGGTAGGTACACAGGAGAACAGTTGAAAGAAGGCTTGTGACGCCGGGTTTCAGCACAAGCTTCGATCGTTGAGTTCCACAACAGCTGAGTGCAACTCATCGACAGAGGCGAGTTACGACATATTTCTTTACTTTCCAGACACAAAAAATGACTCCTTTTGACACAATTTGTCGCAGGGAATGAGAAATGAGGTAGGTACCGAAACGTGAAGGGTCTCAGGATTGTGTGTTGCGTTTCTGAATTACCTCCATCGACGTCCAAACAAGAACTTCATCCCAAGAAGGCGTTGTTCAATGTGTGGTAGATATTCAAGGCATAATTAATTGGAAGGTCCTGGAACCTAATCAAATCATTAATGCGATCTTCTGCTGTGAACAACTAGACAGACTACAGGAATCATTGCTGTCGAAGCGGCCAGGGATTGTTAATTGTCAAGGGGTTATCATCCAACATGATCACGTTAAGCCGCATACTGCTGTGATGACACCGGAAACTAATAGACTATGTTTGGGAAGTTTTACTCGACCCGCCCTATTGCCATAACTTGACCCTACAGACTTCTATCTTCTTCGAGCTTTGCAGACCTTCTTCACTGGGAAGATCTTAGCTTATATAAAGACTATGAAAATTGCCATATATGAGTTATTCAACTCTCCAAACCTGCTGAGTTTTGTTATCGTGAGATACATCTTCTACCGGAAAGATGGCTAGATACTAGTGATTATACACAGTCCTATGTGAATTACATTTTGTGTTCTTCGCACTTCCTTATAGACACCAAACACAAGTAGGACTTTTGCACGTACCTAATAACTCATTTATATATTGTTCATATTATAACTATTTATATATATAACTAACTCTATGGCCTATGGAAGACGGAGGTTCAATGCCACGTTCACAAAAGCTTTCCGTTGAGTTCTATCCCTACCCAACTGGATCCAATTTCTACTTTGGATTCCTATTTCTGTGAGATCCATCTTAATATTGTCCTCCCGTCTGCGCCTATGTCTTTCTAATGGTCGTTTTTCGATTGGTCTTCCAATTAAGACTCTGAAAGCATTCCTACTTTCTTCCATCCTGGCTACATGACCTGCCCACCTGAGCCTCCTAGACATGATGATCCTAACAATGTTTGATAAACCGTATAAATTATGTAGTTCCTCGTTACGATTAAGTTTTCGCCATTCCCCATTCCCGTTCCTCTTGGGTCTAAACAATTGTGTCAGGATCGTGTTCTCAAATACTTTTAGTCTATGTTCTTTCCTCAGAGTAAGGGACCATGTTTCGCAACCATACAGAGCAACAGGCATGATGATCGTTTTATATATTTTAAGCTTCAAATTCTTCGATAGAATTCGCGACGACAAGAGATTTTGTACTGAATAATAACACGAATTCCCTGCTTTTAGTCGACATTTAACTTCTTCGTGAATATCATTTTCGTCTGTTAATATACAGTATATATTCATACACGTTGTTGATATATTGGCCACACCTGGGAATAGAAAGACTTCATATTTTAAGGCAACTACGATGTCTCATAACACATTGGATAGATACATAGATACAGACATGTTTTTGTAGTTCCAGCACGAGGTGACTGTGTAGATTATAACTAAATATGTGAAAAGTTTCGTATGCATTACCTGTTCTACTGAACTACTACATGTTTTCTTATTTTGAAAGAAAAGAGAGACGCTCTCCATAGAGCGCAAACATTTTGAGGTCTTAAAGCTAGAAACGCTTTGGGAATACTGATTAAACATATCAAGGTCAGGTTAGCTCCTTCCCATCTTCTACAGCGAAAAGTCACGTAAAATTCTGTAATGCACGAGCTCTGATGAAACTAAGTTAGCAGCCCTAAGTACCACGGAGGAAGAGCTATAACTCCCCCTACGATTTAAGAAGTTCTTTCCATAGATAATACATGCTAACATACCATCGACTTCCCCTTCTCATTATTTGACCCGAAACTCATTCGAATTCAGTATTTCACGCACCCCATCCACACTCCTCATTTCATACTCTGTTTGCCGATCTTTGTTTTCATACCCTAATCCTCCGAGAGAGAAAGAGGGGAAAAATAGTACCATTCTTTATAATCTTTACTCTTAAGTTTAAGCATTTTTAAAAAAAAGAAGTGCTTCCCCAGTCACTTGACTCAAGTCTTAAAAAATACGGACGCAATCTACAAGTTCGCAAGATCCTCCTATTCTTTCTTGGCGGTGTCAATGTCAATAACACGATGAAATGCCTCGTCTCCTGGGAATACACAGTTTGAAAGCCAGGGACAATCTAGAAGGAGACGAAGATTGTGAGGGTGAGAACACAATTCGTGATAACAAGAAAATCGAAGGGAAACGGCAGTGTGTACTTAAAGTTTTAAAAGAGTAGTCTTAGAGACGAGGGAAAAGAAATGTGAAGGATCTGTTACCACGAAGAAAATTGTATGGAGAGCTCTTCATCGTCATAAGTATTGTTTCTTCAAATTTTTACATGTTTAGATCATGAATATAATAATAGAAGGAATCATTCTATTAAGGTTATAAAGTGTTGGACACAGTATAGTGTGCGCATTACGATAAAGTATATGGTTCAATTTCATCTTCTCCTCAGACCAAATATCATACCAGAAGGCCAGCTTCCCACTCTTCCCTATCGTGAGACAGACTTATCATTTCCCTGTACTTTTTATTCTGTACACATATTATATTATGAATATATATATACAGGGTTATTACAAATCTTCTATGTACGCTCCTCGTGTTGCATACATCTATGCGTATGCGCTAGTCAAACTCAGCCCATACACGTTCGAGCATATCCCTGTCAATGTTTTCTCACCACAGTGTCCTGCCCTTAAACTGCAGCATGTGTCCTTAAACTGTCGATACCATCGCAAAATGCTTGGGTGGGTTGGTGGTTGTATGTGGTACTGTCTTCGAAACGCACACTGCACGGTGGTGATTGATTCTGTCTTTACATAATCCATCACACAAAATGCTTTCTGTTGATTATTCGCCATTTTGCAAACTGCCATCACCCGGCCACCTGGTGAGTCACAACGGAACCTGCAATGACATAAACAAAACTTTAAAGTATGCTCTTTCGATTGGTTATTAAGGCTCAGTGGTAGAGCGGTGGCGCGGTGGCTCAGTGGTAGAGCGTTTACCTCTGGTGCTTGGGGTCCCTGGTTCGATCCCAGCTCGCGCCGTGTGGACTTTGTGGTGGACACACACCGTGCTCGTGGGTTTTCTCGGGGTTCTCCCGTTTCCTCCCACTTTCTTCATTCCACCATTTCACTCATCTCTCATCATCACCGTGTCCTTTAGCCTAACAGGCATAACCGTGGGACGTAAAATATTTCATTTCATTTTCGATTGGTTATTAGTAGAAATAGGTGGGCATTAAATATTTTAAGTTATAAGATTTTAAAACGTGATGAATCATTTGTAATACATACCCTGTATATACACATGTATATTTTCAATGGTGGCCTCCTCTAGGTATTTTTCCTTCTGCCATTTTCTCCATCCTAATAGGGCGATTCCTCCATGTCTTATAATATGCCCATTTATACTGTCTTTTCTTTTCGAATAGTGCACGACGGCTCAGTATTAGAGCGCTCACCTCTGGTGGTAGGGCCCCCTGTTTCGAACCCAGAGCAAATGAATTTGCGGTATACAGCATTGTGTCCATATATTCTCTTGGAGTTCTTTCCCGTTCCCTCTCGTATTCTCAGCCCACCAATTTCTTCAGCATCGTACATTTTCCTTAATCATGGTCTCCTTTAGCCTTAAGAACAAAACCGTTGACGTCAAACTAGAAACTTCGTTTCTTTTTTCTTTTCGAAATATACTTCTGTATATTCCTCTTATCTCCTACCATTTCCAGTATTCTTTCATATTGAAATATCCCGCATGGTTGTATTTACAAACAATCGACATGTGCTTATATTTAAAAACATCAATCCTGTGCGTCTTACTACGGATTACTATAGCTGCAGACGACAGGGAAAACAGCGACACCGCTAGTCATGTGACGACAAAGGAACAATACCGCCACCGCCTCATCTGGAGCACCGAGAGGATTTCAGTGATAAGCATGAGCCCCTACTGGTCAAATCCCCTTCCTTGGCTTGCAGTGGAGCTCTTTCAAGTACCTCACCTAAACCCAAAGCCTCGAGCTTGCAGTGGAGCTCTTGGCTTCCATTTACTCCTGGTTTGCATTGTGCCTTGTGGAAACTTTTACCACTCTATCTGCTTGCAGTGGAGCATTGGTAGATTCCTTTTCACAACACCGGTTTGGCTTGCAGTTTTGTTCTGTCGGAACTCCAACCCTTCTTTGCTTGGAGTAGAGTATTGAGTGTCCTACGACTCCTCACATAGCTTACTTCGTGAGGAATCCTTCCAGAGACTTTTAGTTTAAAGGGACACCTATTTTTATATAAACATTAGAGAATTTGTGTATCTGTTTGTATTATACAGTGGAATTTTCTAATAAAATCTGGTAGTGGGAGAAAACGATTCCGGACTGTAATTTGCTCTACCTATACCTGCACAAACAGAACTTTACAGTATGCTACCTTATTAACTCATCTTATTTTTGACATTTTTCTATACCATCATTTTGGAGTCTTCCATTCTCCGTTTCTCCCCTTCTAGATTCCATGCCTTACATTCGCACAACACCAGACCTCCATTTATATGCTTTCATCAGCCTTTACTTCAGTTCCATGTTGATGTTTCCGACTAGAAACTTTGTTTTTCTTCGCATCCCTTTGCCTGAGCTATTCTGGATTTTACATCTTACTATCCCTATTATCGCCGTTATGATCGCAAGTAGTGACATATAATGTGCACTTTCCTTATTAAAATAAAAATGTGTATGAGATCAAGTTTATAGCAAAAATATTCTGCTATTCTGCAAACGGTGATAAAATATGTACTCTCCTCATTTGACTGAAGTACTCAAAATCAAATTCAAGTAATGAGAGAACATATACTGCAATTTTCTCGTTGGACTCAAGCAACAAAAGTATTCGGAAAATTATCAAAAGCAAACTTCTATTTATTTACTTTATCACCTTCTTTTGCCTCCGAGATGTTGATTATTTTTGAATATAAAGGACCTAAAATAAATGAAATGTTGAGTTTTTATTCGAGAATAGTGCTTCAGCATCCTTTTGGTAATGCTTTTCGAATAAGTCGATTACATGGGCGGCGGAATAACATTCTTGAAGCATGTTACTCTGTCTCTCCGTCAAACATATACTTGTAGCCATGTCCTATCTAGGATTGGCCATGAGACAAGATTGGTTGGTTTGTTTGGAGGTTATCGGCCCGTTCAGCGTTAAGGGTATATGAGACGTGGATCTACAGTCTAACGTGGGATCCGAAACATATCAGCTTCCACCGGGAATCGAACCCGGGTCTCCCGCTCCAAAGGGACGTAAGCAAGCTATATAGCTACGAAGGAGTTTCTCCACACACAGAAGAGTTCAGGTTGTTTAGTCGCGAGAAGGTAGTAAAAGCGATATCTCGTAACGAAAATTCTTTGTTGTCTCAACGTGTGTCCTAGTCCTATATAATAGAGGAAGTGGAGTGAGGATGCACAGACTTGAACTTTTTTATATCAGAGGTAAAAATCATATGATTGTTCAGTAATTTTATTATTTATTATTTGCGTCTCACAGTTTTACTCTGTAGGCTAAAGAAGTTGAGAAACAAATACGTGACGTTAATAAAACAAATCGAAGAATAAAATTATTGATACCCAATACGAAGGGGAACTTGGTTGATTCACTGGAGTTTAATACCCATGTATGAGATGGGACTTAGTGTACAAAGTGAAGTCTGAAGTGCTACTGATGGCTTTTACTCAAGGCTTGTATCTATGCTGTTAGCCACTTAACCACAAGGAAGCCCGATAGAAGCGACTCTCGAATGTATGACCTTCCTGCTTGTTTCTGCCGATTTGATGCCTTCAGTAATGCAAAATCGAGGGAATAAAGTCGGTTTCAGTATTCTAGAGCGTAATTGTTCTTCAACAGAAGTGACATTCTTCTCAGTCTTGTCATGTGAATGAAAATGTAATCATTTAGCTTCCATATCTTTCCTTACTATATTTTTTAATTGTACAAGTAGTTTCCGAAGTGTGTATTTAAGAAACTCCCGACGACTACAGTTCATATGAGTCGCCCAATACCAAAATGTCTCTTGTCTATTTTTGTGGAATGTGTTTATTTCATGCTTTTTGATTTGTTAATACTTAATTTCATCTGATTTATCTCATTTAGTGAGTTCACATATTTAATTTACATTTCACAAAACTTATTGCATTTTACAAAACTATTTTGCTTATTGTCAAGTGTAGAAATTAAGATTTAAAAAAAAAAGAAAGAAAAGAAAGAAAGAAAATAAAAAAGGATCAAAGCTTTTTGCCGGAAGTTTTGTAAAATGGACAAGAGACATTTTGGTAAAGGACAACATTTACTACTATTCTTTCAAACTTAAGAGCACATTAAGTTTATGTTGCTTAAACACTGCAATGATAGCATTGAAAGCGTACCAGTGTTCGAAGTGGGGAAAAAAGCAGAGGCGGTATGTTTTACTATGATTTTGACTTGACATACCGGTTACCTAAATGTTGAAATGCAGTGAGGGTATGTTGCATTTAAGATTGCATTTATATTTACATAATGATTGAAAACCATTGGAGAGCTTCTTGTAGTAACGCGGAGGGAGCAGTGGCGGCGTATAGGGGGGTAAGAGGGGGCAGTTGCCCCCACTTTTTTGAAGTGACCCTTTAATATACATATAGTTTCTTTTGGAAATGTAAAGTTTTTCGTGTGTATTACTGGTTCATAGTAAAAATGATGCCATGTAATATTTGCCGTTGCGTGAGTACGTATTCGTTATTTGTGTTCCCGTGAAGTTAAGAAAGCTACAGGAATTGCGTTTTAACTGCAATTCAAAGCAATTATTATTGCAATTGCACATTTCTTTAAATATCGTAGTATATGCTTGTAGTGTTTACTGTCTTTCATTTTCTAAGAGTAATAACATATCTGTACATTTAATGGCATTTGTAGAATTGAAACTATAAGTTGTTCATTTAACCCTAGTTTCAATACAACTTTTGCAAAACAAGCCTCATTATTCATTACTATGATTAATATTATCGTTTCTATTTATTTGTTTGTAAATCTGTTCTTAAATAATTTGATCACATTTGTTATTAAATAATCAATTTTGCAGGCAGAATTTTAAGATGTTCATGAGCAAGGAATCAAATCTCTTTTTACACTTTCGTTGTTTAAGTGTACAAAGGGCTAGTACCTACTTGCGTTGCTCTTGTCAATTTACTTAATAAAATATGAAATACGATATACAGTATTTTAATTGAAAAAGATAGTATCCTATTAATTATACAATCTTTGTCAAACAAAATGTTAGAAACAACCAGGAAATTAACATTGACATACAAATATGCAGATCAGTCTTGCCCCCCTGCGTTTAACGTCTAATCACCACACCGCCCCTGGGAGGGAGGATGGACAAACTTTGATCCCCTCCAACTTTCTGGGGGGAAAATATCCCTTATGTTGTATCACAGAGAATTATACACAAAAATGCTCAAAAACCAAATGAGGATATTAATAATTTCCTGCGAGAAATTCCCGGTCCCCCACTCGACTATGGGGTATTCCAAATACTCGGAAGGTTTGCTCCCACAGCAGACAACACCTAAACCCGCCCATGCTCAAAACATGGCATTTATATGCATTAAGCAAGAAGACACACACATACACACATACATAACAAGGAAACAATTCAATATGACACGTCTAAATACAAACTAGGTCGACTTCTTTGCAAACACCTCATTTTAAAAACAAAAGGTAGAAAAAAGGTAAAAATGTCGGTGTTGACAACTTAGAAATTATTTCTACATAAGAAATAAAACCTTCTACATGCAAAACTATTCGTCAATTACTGTATATAAAAATGGATTTGTTAAAGGTATTTAGCATCTACTTTCCAGTGACGGTATGTTTTAATCATTGAAAAACCAGAGACGGTATCACCGAAAAACCAGAGGCGGTATGGCATATCACCGCATACCGTCTCACTTCGACCATTGAAACGTACCATATCACTGAAAACAAATTATGTGTAGGAAATAATATGTGTTTACACACGTTCAAATCATTATGATTCAGAGAAAACAACACTTTTGCAAGAGCAACAACATTAAAGCTGTCAAATACATATTTGGTTGGCTGGAACCCAGCTACTTGAATGGTCAAGATTTAAACAATCTATTAGCTACTACATTCACATATGGACAAAAGCTGGTTCCTTTCAATTAAACAATTTTTCCTCAAATCAAACCAAATATCTCTTTAAAAACTCGATTTTTATGTTAAATGTTCTTTCACTGTGGTGCTATTTCTAAGGCTAGGAAAGAATTTTTGTTCATGAATGTCCAAACAATAATTTTCTTCATGCATATACTGTTCCGTATGTTTGCCTGATAATACATGTTTCGAAAATCTCCTGCAAATCGAAAACAGTCATTATTCTTTTGCTGGACTTTTTTTTTTTTTTAAGAACTGCTGACATTAATAAAGAGTCGCATTCGCTTCACATATTAACATGTCGTTTAAAAAACTAAGAAATTGTATGCTTAACACAATATGAAACAAAATTGGAGCATGCTCATACGATTATAGCAGCTTAATTTGTACTGGGCAATATTGGATAGTCAAGAAATTAATATTCTTTCCACATTGCATATTCATGTATTGTTGCAAGCGTATCATTATCATGGAAAAATAATGTCCGCGTTTGGAATTCACCAGTCATTAGCTAAAAATTAAGTAAATGTAAAATAATAAGATACATCGTTGTTTTATTATTTCCTCATTTTCTTCCAGTGCTGTTGTTTCTCGAGAAACATTGATATTTTTCCAGTGAAATGGGCTTGACGACTGTTGATTATGGTTAGTGTGTGTGTAGATTACTGATGGGAAATGGGATTTTAATTTCTTATGATGCTGCAGTATTTAAAAACTTAGATTGAAGCATTACCATAGATTGTTTGGAAATGATAATCACACTACTAGATATATATATACATATAGTGTTTTTTACTTGTACTTTAATTTTCTTCGTTCCTCCTACGTTATACGGATTATAGCCTAAAAGAACGACGAAATATTAACGTTCTCGCTTGAATATTCAGCGTTTAAAATAAGCGAAAACTACTCCAGTGGGAAATCAAACACGGAGCCAAAGTAGAACAGAAGTTTAATAAATGTCAAACTCACTGCCTCTTTACTCCACAGATTTTTTTTACCATATTTTTTATATATATATAGTCTTTTCCCTTTAGAGATTTGTCGCATAATTGCTGCAAGACAAAATTGTTTGAGGTTTATTTTTTAAAAAAGAAAAAAAACAGTAATTTAGAATTTCCTTCTTTCTATTTTATTGTAGTGTCTTCTTTTGCATTAAGAAAAGTAATGAAGTCTTAATGTTGATTATCTGATATTTGATCACTCAGAAACAATGTATGTTTTATCTTTAAACGAGAAATGTATGTTTAAGAGTGCTAATTAGTTCCCCAAACTGGGAGTGAAAGATGATGCTGTAGGATTCGTAAATTAATGTAGAAAGTAAAGTAATTCAAACAATGGAGAAAGAAGAGCAACTAGCAGATGAATGTACAGACAAAGCCAAAGGACATAATGTTGTCCAACAACCGTCTTTATTTGGCAGAATTAATTTCGTAAGTTCTCAGTAAAATAAAATTAGCTATAGGAGCATTTTCCTTTTCCTTTTCCCGATTATATTGTAAAATTACCTAGTTAGATAGAAGATAGAGCAATTTACACATGGGAATCGGTTTTCTCCCAAAATCTTTATATATATATATATATATATATATATATATATATATATATATATATATATATATATATATATATATATATATATATATATATATATATATATAATATAAAGTTTCTGTTAAAAAAGAACATCACAGATTCACTAAGATCAATAAAAAAATCCAGTAATTAATTAGGGTAAATAGGTGTCCCAAGACCAGGCAGCTTAGGGAAGGATTTCAGCAAAGTTCCCACAAGCTGAGTGGAATAGGCAGTGGCGTATTTACGATTTTGTTTCGGGGGGAGAGGGGACTTTGCCTGAAAATGTGAAAATTCTGCAGGATATTTCATATACTTTACTATAGTAAGGTTTCGGAAGCACCCTAAATACGCCATTGGGAATAGGGTTAGGATTCTCAGTGTTCCACGTAATCAAAGTGACGTTGGAGTCCCTCAAAGCTCCAGGCAAGCTAAGCGGAAAGACAAATCACGAAGTTCCGCTGGGTGCTTGCGGTTAGAAATCTGTCAAAGCTCCACTCAAGTTCCCATAATGCTCCAGGTGGGCAGGACGCCTCAGAGCTCCAGGCAAGATAAGAGAGGGGACCGCTGACCAGCCGAAATGATTTCGGTAAGGCGATGCTTGTAATTTTATACCATCTACTGAGTAGCAATGGCGCTGGTGTTCCTCTTCAATCACATGACCAAGTGATGACGATGATTCCTGTCGTCTGTTTCATATAGTAACTTCTAGTGGAAGATCACGTCGTTTATAAATAAAAGCACATGATATTACATGGCAACTTACTGTGTTTAATGTTATTCCAAATAGGGTTGCTTACAACATAAGAGCTGTGCTTGTCTCATCTCGTAAAGGTGTCAACAAAGTTGAGATTTCGTTTCTATACTGTGTATCTGTTTCTATTAGAAGAATTCTGTCTCGTCTTCCGTCACGAAATTTCTGTCTCTTGGGCAACTCTGATTTCGGACATTGCATTCTCTGCGGTATTATTGCTACGTCACCTATTACTCTTTAATAATTTTTGAAACGCTTACTCCTTTTATTGATCATAAACTTAATTTCACGTCCGACGATTATGCAGCGATCCTAAGAAAGAAGGAGATAATGATTATAATGGTGGAGTAAAGAAAGCGGAAGGAAATGGGATTACGAGTTAGGATTAGAAATTAGATTTCTGGGCTTTCAACATCTATGGCCAAGCTATATCCCGTCACGTATGAGGGATGACGTACCTCGGCAATCACATTATCCGAGGAAAGATAAAGAAGGAAGAAGCTTGGGACCTATATATTAGGTGCCATCCCAGCATTTGCCTGATGTGAATGAGGAGAAAAACCCAGGAAAATCTCACTCAGGATGCGTGGCCTGGAAAAAAACTTTTACACTTTTTCGACCGAGTGTCCTCACTGGAAGGAAACGGGAGAACCCACTCCCATGATGCCACAAAGCCCATTTGATCGAAGCAAGAATCCCACACACCAGAGGTGAGCGTTCTACCATTGAACACAACAACCCCTTTTGGAATATTTTTCGTGATTTAATCTCTATACTCTGTCCTATATATCTTCCAACACTAGACATTGCTCGTCATAGAGTTCCAAAGCTTCATGATAACGCAATATAGCATTACAGAACTCTATTTTTCTCTTCATAAGATAGTGGCAAATTAAACTCTCATTCCTTACTTCCCACATTTAAGTTCGGAGTACCCATTTGCAGTACACGTAACGTAAGTTTATATTATGATCCGAAACATAATATAAGGTTGTTTATGTTCAGGCTTCCCAGTTCCCACTCAATATACTTCAACCTACCGTAGATGTTCTCGACTCTGAAATATTTTCAGGTCCTCATTGTGCACACTGAAGTTCGTAAATAGTATTTTTCTTGTTATTGTTTCATTTGTCTAATGCCATGTTTTTTTCTGTTTTTCTATCCGGCATTTGGTCACACTGAGATCTATATACTGGAAAAAGTTCAAAAATTTCCTACTGAAAGCATTTTAAATTTAATTCATAAGATTGAAATTTTCTTGCTTTATATATATAATATCTTGTTTAGCCATCTTTCTATACCGATAGAAATAATCATGTTAAAACATAGGTTAGCAATTGTGTCAGGTGAATCAGACGTATGCAGGAGGTGGGTCCTGGAGGTCCAGTTACACTCAAAATCCCGACTTTTGTGTAAATTTAGTGTAATTTTAGGAGCAATTTTACAAATTTTAGTATAATTTATCCTAATTTTGGATTTGAATTACATCCGAAATAAGATTCCTGTGTACACCTGTGTTGTGAATAATTGTCGCACGCTGTACTGCAATGTTATCTATTTATCGTATTGTTATCGTTATAATGGCATGCCGTAATATATATGTTAGTGAATTGATACAGAATGATTAGACCCCTAATACAGAATGAAAAAGCCTCGCCTTCTGGTCTAGTGCCTCGCAAATGGGCCTTTGGTACACGTACTCCTGGGTTCGATTTCTGATGGGCATATTTTGCTATGGAGTCATAGCCTCTTTCTTCTGAAACTTGAAAGAACCTTACATGTGGTTCAGTGATATTCCAAGGTACCCTGACCCCCCTCTAGTTACGCCTATTCCGGTGGAAGAGTATTGGAATTTGAAAGTAATACGATGGATCGAATTCCACCTTAAATTGCAGGTCGACGTCTAATAGCCTGATAGCCTGAAAGGAGCACTAAACTTCAGCAAATAAAGCAAAATGAGAGTGAGTTAATGATAAATTCTCTGTGGTACATGAGTTTGCGCATCAACTCGTTCTCAAGTTATTCGGAAGGATTAGCTTTGGTTTAACTGTTCTTGTGAGTAAAATGAGTAAAGTTCGCGTAGAAAAGTGTCCAAATTCTAAATGCATTCGGAGGCACAATAAGCCATTTGGAACTGGCACAGTAAGTAGTGTAGCAATGAGTTCCCACAGAAATGCCCTTTGTTACACAAGTCATAAGGTTATCAGATTGAAGCATAATACTAGTATTCGAATTGGCATTCCTTTTTAGTTTCTCATATGAAATGCCCAAAATATCTAACACTAGCGAAAGTTTCCGTTCTTCACATGGGGAAAATAAGGTTTAGTGAATATTACATTCATACTCTCACATAGGTGGCTGGCTATTTGTAGCACACTTCGTTCATTATCGACAAACTTATGTATGGCCGAGCAATTGAAGAACGTAGCACAGTGGGAGCTCGACTCGTCTTCCACCCCTTTCTGTCTCTCTTTATATGTCAAATATCAAGAAACGTAGAAATATGTGATAATTATTTTAAATGAAAAATCTAAATATCAAATTTCATGTTTCTAAACTTAAGTGGTTCGGAGATATGAATATCTTTTTATTTTATAATAACTGCAACCCTCATTTATTCTCCTTGAAAGGTGAATTGTCAATAATATATCCATATCTGAAAATTACTTAAATTTATAGATATAAAATTTTGTATTTCCACTTTTCATTGAAAGTAATTAAACACACGATTCAGCGTTTTTTGGTATTTGACCTAGATAAATGAACAATACCCACCTACACCTTCCCGATCTTACTATTCCCTTTTAGGTCCGAAAAACCCCACTGGAACACGTGTTTAATTATTTTAAATAAAAAAGTTTAGATATCGAATTTAATGTCTCTAAGTTTAATAGATTCCGAGATAGGGACATCTCATTACAATATTCATTAGAATTTCCAAAAATTCTTCTTTAGTAGTACCTTTCGTCACATATCCTATGTTATGTCCGAGTTTCCAGCTTAAGCGGTTTGATCTAGGCGTTGATCAGTTAGTTAGGACTACTTCATTCACCTTATATAGAGGTTTAACATTTTCCCTTCACTTTTTCTACCTATTGCTTCATGTTACCTGTGCTGATTCTTTCAGTATTACGATTTTTTCTTCCTTTTTTCTTTTGTTTGCAAAATATTGCAGAAGTGTAGGTTCTAATGTTCGAAGCAGCTTTGCGCTTTGTGCAAGGCACGATTACGCCATTTGTCTTAATCAGTTAAAAATCAAAGGAAAAAATCTTGGTAAGATGTCACTACTGTAATAAAATTTAGATCCTCTAAAATAGAAACTTAAGCCCCTTTTAATTTTACTCAGTTGATAAAGGAACTCAATATTCCACTAAATCAAAAAGTATGATCAATTTCGTAAGTTAGAATGAAATGCAATTTCAACACATGAAGAGATAATAATGGCTCAGTGGTATTTATATAGTAATACCCTTTGTATTTATTATAATCTATTTTTGTATTTGTACTAAATGAAAGAAACTTTAAAACCTGGGAAGACCCTTACTTTTCGTGCGTGGGGTTCCTGATTCATTCTCATTCCTCGCCAAGTGGGATTTGTGGTGTACAAATACCATGTTCATGGATTTTCTCGGATTCTGCTGTTTCCTCCCACTTCTATCATTCGACTATTTCACTCATTACTCACTTCCCTTAGCCTCGGAGTATAATCGTTGAACGTTCCCCAATTGATGTAATTTAAATAGTTTTCTCCTTTAAAACGCTCGAAGTTATTTTTTTCATTATTATTTATTATTATTTTCTACCAGGTTTTTTTCCTGTTTCCCTTGTAAAATGAAAATATCATAAACGACCACATTTTGTGGATATTTTTCTACATTATTTTTTTTTGGGGGGAGAGGGAATGTAGAGAGGGGGGAGCATGGTCGTATATTATACGGTTTCCTCCTTAAATTCACATCATTAACGAAATCGATTAGAACAGTAGCGAAGGAGGGAGTTAACTGAGTTTCTATAACGAAGGCAGAGAAAGGAAGGGAAAAGGGCAGCGCAATAGAGTCAAAGGGAGAGCAGATGAACTTCAGTCAATGGCTAATGCGCTTGATGTCCATCGTGCTGGAAAACAGGCGCGTCCGTTTTCGGAATGCGTTTTCTCCTGCACAACTCGAAGAGTAAGAAGAGGTTCCAGGTAGAATAGACAGTGTTCCAGGAGGAAGGGGAAGTAAAACATTTCTCGAGCTTTGAAGATGAAATGGTTTTGGGAGGTTTTGTGACAAGGTTGCCAACTTTTTACGAAAGAAAGTAACAAGTTTATTTCCTTTCTTTTCTTACTATTTGAGTAATGTAGATATTATTTATTAGAGAACTTGTTTCAATTTATAATAACGTAATTGTACAATATTACCAGCGTATAACGAAGAAAATGTGTTTAAAGAGGAGAAATATACCAATCGGTAGATCTCGTTGAGCTGAACAAAATTATATTGTGACTATAAATCCTCATGCGTAGTTTTCGAACAAATCAAGAAAAACTTGTGTTTTTGTATATCTAAAAATTATTATTGTAGGAAACACACGACAGCTATTAAGATAATGAAACTGATAATTAAGTATACCTTCACTAAGCTCTTCATTATGGCACTGAGCCAGTGCCGGATTTACGTATAAGCTAAACAAGCTATAATTTGTATTCCTGCTTTCTTTGAGGCCCCAGAAAAAGTAAAGGAAAAAATTGGATATACATTTTAAAAAATAAATGACATAAAATCTAACAACAATGTTCTCCTATGATGTAAGTAATGGGACTCCTCCTGCTAGCATTCTCCCTAAAATGTCAGTTGACAGGGGACAGCTGGACGTATAAAATGTTAGTTGACAAAGGTCGAAGTACCTTTAAAGCTTATGGCCTCACCAAACCGAAATCCGTCTCTGCGCTATTCAGATGACAGTACACCTTATGGTTAATATGATATAGTCCAAAATTAAAATTAACCCATTAACTTTAATTTTTGTTTAACTATAATATATTATCTAAATGTGAGATACATAACAATCAATAGATCACATCAAACTGAACAAAATGACATATTTGAGGGTAAACTCTGATGAGTAGTTTTCGAGAAAGTTGTTAAAAACAAGGGTTTTGGGGCTACAAAATATGTTGGTCTTTGTCAATAATGATGTATAGCTTATATTGTGCCATAACAAATTGTTTGCATTTATGTATTGTACATGTAGAAAAAATAGCAATAACTTCCTAAGGATGGCATACATACTCTTAACAGTGGCACACAGTTCTAATAGTTACGCATATATTCAAGTACTAGCGTCAATTACTTGCTACAGTGGGTTAAAATAAGAAAAAAACAGTAATGTGTTCAGTTAGTCAATCACTTTCTATTAGTACTGAAGCGCTTTCTGATATCGGTCATTTTTTAATCATTTTTATATATTTTCCCCCTCTCCCGAGTTTCGGGGATGAATTCGAATTTAAACAGCATCGAAAGTGTCACTGTTCATCTCAGCGACCCCGAAAATTAATGATTCGGCACTAGTATCGGTCACTTTCGATCACTTATATATATCCCCTTCCTCCTCTCCTAAGTTGCACCATCAAAATGAAATGATAAAAACCATTCCAGGCCTAAACCTCATTAATGTTGAAAATTTCGTTGAAATCGCTCTTTTGGTTCAAAAGTTATTAAGTCACAAACATAGTCACTTACATTTATATACATATAGGTTGCTTGTAAGATGTCTTGAGTATACAGAAAAAAGAACAAATATTAACAGTCGCTGTGTGTATATTCATTTCCCCCAAACTTCGTTCTCTAGTCATACAGCGCATGAAAGATTATGGTTGAAGAATAGCGAAAGTTGAACTCGGTAATGTGTGGAGTCAGAGCATCAGTTCCCAACGCCATTGTCTCCAGTTTCCTAGAATGGAGATTACTATATCTTATTTGAAGTAGCTTACTACATGATGAAATTCTGAAACGAAACCCCAGACCTAGTGCACCAAAATGGCGTGCACTTACATCCATCAATCAACAAACTCACTTAAGTTTTTAAAAATGAACTTAGATTTTTCATTGTTCTTATCAAAATAGAATTTTTGAACAAGTATCTGCAAAAAAAAAAAAAAAAAAAAAAAAAAAAAAAAAAAAAAAAAGAAACCGACATTCCGTAAATTCGTATAAAATCAGACAAAGAAAAATTACATCATTCAATATAGTAAATAAATATTTTCTAAATTTAGTTATTATTAAGTTTTATTAAATTCCTATAGAAATCTAAATCTTGCTTAATTTGACCGAACAATGCTCATCTGTCCATCCCACTTTCGATTAACCCAGGAAAATGTTGAATGAAAGTCGAGTTAGTTTATCATCTTAAACAAAATAGCTACATTTCAGTACTTTATTGCCAATGACGTATTAGTTGTAGACTGCACTAAATTGAGTTTTCGTAGTGAAGTGTGAAACAAAAATTAAAATTATTTGTGTAATGTTTTAGAACCAGATTCTGTTAAAATACCCAAAACAATTTTAAGCACTTGCAGAAAATTGTATCGGATGGAGATTTGGCTTTAAGAATTTGTAATGTACTTACTCTTATTGAGTTTCAAGTTTGAAAAATAAGACTTCCTGCTTTACCATCTCAAAGATATCCTGACTCTTAAAGATATACCAGATTATTTTCTAGATCGTATCCAAAACTCTCTCAATCAGAATCTATTGTTTATTAGTATATCACCAAAATATTAAATAACAGTAGAAATACAAATTACACTACCTTTCCACTGAAACTTGTCATCGGTCGTCCAATATATATGTAAACGTAACACACTGTAAAACTGACGTTAATTTTGAACTGATTTGTGATTGAAAGAACAATTTTAAATATAACAAAAAAGACGACGAATATACATGGCTAAGAACGAACTGTTATGAGAGATATGCTAGAAGATATGGTGGCAGAAAAAAAAGTATTAAAATAGAACAAACTGCGTCTAGAAGATTTTAGCTGAGAGGACAATGATTGTGCAAATTTCTCACTTTGCGGTAAGTGATCTGGCAATAATGATAAAATACCTATGAATGGTTATAGAGTGATATTTGGTTTGGTTTTTACAAGAGCGCCTACTGTGGTATTATCATTCAAGAGTGCGTCAATGAAGTCAAAAAGTAAGTGAAACCAGTTATTGAAAAATATGTATAATTACCAATAATTTATGCAAGGAAACATGTTTTAATCAAGATCTTACCCTGGACGTGGAGTAGTCGAAATCAGAAACATTGAGGAAGATTTTAAAAGTGCCATAGACAATATGGGGAATGGTCATTCTTGGATTTTATGCAGATCGATTGTCATTGGGTCAAAACTAATGTTGTGAAAATTCGAATAATCTCCTATTTGAGTAACCGAAACGAACTTACTTTTTTCTAATTTTCGATCTTCGATCAATATATTATCAAACAATTCGATAAACAAATGTACGAATAATTGTGACATTAATAGTCAAAACGAGGCTGAACCTTTCCTCGGGTTTTACAAAAACCTATGTATCTTGGAAGAAACATCCGAGCTTGCAACCTTCAGTTGATTCAATTGTGTTCTGGGATTAGACTTCAATTCCTGTAGTATCTCATAAAAGACAAGAAACCTACCATAAATCAGTAAAAAATAGTCTATTTGGGATTTGAATTTTAAGTTCGAGACTATAAGTAAGAGTAATTTCATTCAGTAAGTCCTAGTTTTGTTTTCTCAGTTTCATCGAAGCTAAACGGTTAGATCTGTGTTTGATTCCCAGTACCAGTGTATATCGTTGAAATCCTACGTTAAATTGAGTTCCACTCACATTCAGTTATATTGACACAGAAACGGTACGTGAAACTTTAAACGAATCAACCAACTTACTTTTACATCACATTGATCCTCGTTATCTCTTTAATGTGCTTATTCCCGTCAAACTGCTGACTTTTTAAAATGTATTCCAAATTTATTGACTATAAGTACGATATTATTGTATTTTTTGATCGGACTTTTCTTTACCTACTTTCTCTATCATTGTAAACAAAATGAAAAGATGAAAGAAAAAAGAAATGCAGGTAATAATAATATAATGAAAATTATTGTAATGTGGCAACCCTTGTGAGCAGAGATAGACGACATTTAAGCAACGTAGCTGGGCATCTGTGGAGTATATAAAGCGACGACTCCCTTCCACTACTGACATTTCAGGGCTCGTGAAAATTTCATTACGGAACACAACCATAAAAGGTCTCAAGCCCCCTTCTCCATTTCCTGTGTTTGGGGGCATAGCCCCTCGGAGCCCTCCACTGCCATTCAAAATGACCTCCCCCTTGCTAGAGTCACCACAGATCCTGAAGGGGATACGATATGAGTCCGGAGGGAAAACGGTTCTCTCTCTCTCTCTCTCTCTTGTGTCTGCCTCCCTTGCACTCAGACACAGACAGCTTTTTGACAGGGATATACCCTGCGTACACATACTTCTCCAACATCCAAAAATATATTCGACGTGAATATGCGTTTTTAATGACACTGTTCTTGACTTCTTGACCAGAGGTACTGCACTATTTTTTCTTTCTTTTGTTGTTCCTTGCAATTTCATTTTGTATTCTAAGGAAAACATTTGAAATGGCCCACAAATCCCCTGAAGTATACATTTTAAACATGTTGACCTGCATGTGACGACAATAGGTTTCAAATGTGGAACCATAGTAGTGTAGAAGCATAGAGAAGACATTGGTTACTAAGTTGACAGAAGTATTGTAACTTTTAATGAAATGAGGTTTCTAATTTGCCCTAAATCAAGTTAATAAAATCATTTGTTAATAAGACGAAGAAAATAATTCGCATGAATAATCAAAATATTTTTATTTTTGTAATTTATTTAAATACAAGGTAGGTCTGAAAGTAACAATGAATACGAAAGATTTTTGTTGACTTGCTTGTTTGGAGATTGTTCTTTCTGTCTTTGTACTTTATATTGCCATATTTGGATATAGCTGTTTTTATAAGGTAATTCATTGAACAAGTATATTTCGAATTGTTAGAGCATATCTCTGTACTCATACCACAATGAAATGTCGTGAACCTTTCAGGCTTTTACGGACCGCCATAAATAGAGAGAGGAATAATTGTCAGACCTGTTTCTTTGAGTAGTTCGAATCTGGCGGATTTATTACCGGATATATTGGTTTGTGATCGGTATCTTACTTTGGTATGGTGGTTACAAGACATTGTATAACTTTTTCTGATCCCAGACAAACATGGACCTACGATCGGATCCAAGGATCGGATCGGTGGATCGGACCTACCACCATGGATCTAATCCAAGTTTCTCGCAATATATTAATGATTAGTATTTACGTAATACATATTTTGTATTAATATAATTTAGACATTAAAACGACTTTAGTGTACTTTGTTGGATATTCCCTCTATCTTTTGTTATGAATGTATCCATTTTAAAATTATTAGCTATATCCATTTATGCGTTAATAAATAAATAAGTTTGCTACTAAAATAAGTGAATATTTGTTTGTGAAGTTTATTTGTCAGTGAGCTGTAATTTTATTCCGAATATCCTGGCTTGGAACTCATTTCTCTCGTTTGAGAAGCGAGATGAAATTGATTACCCTTTTAGTTTCCTGGTGACATACTTTAGAGGACTGGGTGTCACAGTGACTCAGTGGTAGAACGCTTACCCCTGTTGCGTGAGGTCCCTGGTTCGGTCCCCGGCAAATTTTGTGATAGACAGCATCGTGTCCATGGGTTTTCTCGGTATACTCCCGTTTTCTCTCATTTTCTCATTTCACCGCTTCTTTCATCTTCATTCAGTTGCCTTAATCATCGCCTCTTTTAACCTAACAGACATAAGTGTGGGACGTTAAACTACAAGATTTTGTTTCATTTCATTTTCCTTGGAGAACTCTGTTAATATACAATACGACCTAAAGCAGAATTATATTTCTGATATTATTATTACTTTAATATTAATACAATACTAACAGACGATTTCCTTAAGGTATGTTTACAAGTTCAATGAAGAATATTACGAAAAGAGATAGGATGATTGACGCATTATGGGACATGGAGGAATCACCTTAATGTGGAGGAAATACAAAAGGAAAAGTAGCCTAGATTGAGAGGCTGCGATTGAAATATACGTACCATATAATAAGTAGGTACAGTCAGCGACAAAAGTTCTTTCCGTTTGATGAAATTAGTTTCGTAAATAACTTCAGAATGGAAGGACATTGTGAGTACAGTTTTCAGAAAAATTAAAAAGAATGCAATTTTCTGTACGTTTCCAGTCATACCACCCTTGTACGTTCCAGCCCTACCATCGTTATTCTCAAAATAAATTTTACGAAGTGGAAAGAACTTTTGTCGCTGCCTGTGCAAGACGTAGAGAACAAAAAGTATGGGAATGAAAAGTCTGCTGAGAATAGGGAAGCATGGAAATCGGCGTGAAATGAATTGCTAATATGAGAAGAAGAATATTGCTTTCAACATTTCACGTTTCGTTGCTTGATATGGTCAACTATTTAGATAAAAAGGTTCTCAACTAAACAGAAAAACTACCTAAATAATAAGAAAGTGAGTACATCAACATAAGGTTGCAGTATACTCTAAATTATTCTGTATACTACGTCTTTCTGCAATGTTTTGTTGTTTGAATTCTGTGTGATTCATTC
Organism: Thermobia domestica; assembly: GCF_964235325.1. Classification (NCBI taxonomy): domain Eukaryota; kingdom Metazoa; phylum Arthropoda; class Insecta; order Zygentoma; family Lepismatidae; genus Thermobia; species Thermobia domestica. Next base: position 174,992,881 of record NC_137463.1, on the reverse strand, counting down.
TAGCGATCAATCTTACAAGGAGGGGAACACTGTCTCTCAGTAGTAGTGCGCTTACCTCTGGTACATGAGGTTCCTGGTTCGATCTCCGGTGAAGTAAGTTTGTGGTGGACAACATCGTGTCTTTGTCCTTCCACCAATTGTTCCATTATCATTCACTTGTTTTAATCACACGTCTCCCTTAGCCTAAAGAGCATACTCGTGGGACGTTGAAATGAAATATTTCATTTCACTTTAAATATTACAAGAAAATCGAATATAATTTAATACAGTACTCGAATAATGTAACTACCTATTGTTCACAATACCGCTGAACTAAGTTACTTCTACATTTACTACGGGTCTACTTAATAATGTTATGCTAGTATTGCATTAAGAAAATGTTTCTACACTTCTGAATTAAGTAATTTTTCACATTGCTATTGGACTAATCAATATTTTTTGTACTACTACTAAAGTGATTTGTGTGGAGTGTTGTACTGTATGGGGCAGGCCGGTAGCCAGCCCAAAAAATGTAGGGGGCCCGGCTGCAGTTAGGGGGGTCGATTCAACCATATTATAGTTCATCACTATATTATAGTTCATTTGCAAGCCTACCGTGAAAATTTTAGAGGAAGCCCGCAAAAACTTAGGGGGGCCGGCCCCCCTAGACCCCCCTGGATACAGGCCTGGTATGGGGTGGAAACATCGATATTATGTAAATCTAATGAAAAAACACTGGAGGCCTTCGAAATGTGGTGTGAAGAAGAATGGAAAGAATTAGTTGAGTCGAGCGGAAAACGAATGAGAAGGTGTTGGAAATAGTGGGAGAGAAAAAAAAATCACCCTTAGATATTATTGAAAATAGGAAGAGAAACTGAGTGGGACATTGCCTAAGAAGAAATTGTATCATGAGGAACGTGCTAGAGAGTATGGTGGCAGGAAAGAGAGAGAGTGGGGGGGGGGCGAAGGAGGTTACAATTAATGGACGATATCAAAACAGAAAGATAATACGTGAAAACGAAGAGGTTAGCGAAAGACTGTGGAGCATGGAGGTTTCTCAGCTGCAGCAAGTGACCTGCCAATAAGAGCAGAATATCTATGTGATGATTACAGTAAAGTATAATAATTTTCAGATTGCTATCGGGGTAACCAGTTTTAACATTACTACTGTACAACCTGACATAGGAGACTTCCAGTCAATCTTCAAATCATAATAAATAAATAAATAAATATAATGCAAAGCTTCGTGCGTGAACTGTGGAAGAAAAGGAGAACGAATGAAATAATTAGCATAAGAAAATGATGTAGTCTTTTAATTTAATGCACTTAGGCTAAAGGCGACAAGTGAGTAATGAAGTGAATTGTTACGAAAGAAATGGTAGAATGAGAATGAGGGAGGAAACAAGAGGACCTGGGATTGAAGAAGGAACCTCTCGCACCAGAGGCAAGAGTTGTACCACCTTACATGCTATTTAGCGTAATGAGTTATAAGAAAATGACTATGATTGGTATATTGAATAGTGGAAGAAAAGCACGAAGAATCTCGGGAAAATCCACGCACACAGTGCTATCCAATGCAAGCTCACGTGGCTTATAGTTTGACTAGAACCCGTAGATCAGGAACCTATTACTGAGCGATAAGTACACGTTGTGTAAAGTAAATTAGTACTGACAATGCTAATCAATATAATCTTCAAATAAATATTAACAAACGCCGCTGAAACCCACAGTAGGTTCTTTTTTAGATTTTCGTGCTCCTGTTTATGTGAAAATATTGATTTTTTTGTGTTATTAAGGTTTGCTGCGGAGAGAGATTCATGTTTTTTTCTTTGTATTATTCTATTTTTTATATTGAGAAACTAGTTCTGTTGATATTCAAACCTCCTCGCGTCTTTCTATTCTCGGTACACAACTACGTAAGCAACCAACTCTCTCCAACTTTTTTCTTTTAAATCTTACTATCTAATATACTAGAGATCACTAGGAGTGTATATATGCTTATGTTTTCCCAAAATTCTCTGGAACATTCACATAGTTCCTTTACAAACTGACTTCTATAGGGATGAAAGTGGAACTTCAGTTGAAAATATGGCGGATTATTGGCCTAATCCAACCTCGAAGAAGTTATCTTTTGAAAATTGCTTTCTTCCGCTTAATTTGCAGTCACACATATGTTCTCTATTTTCCTACATTACTCAGTTTTATTCAAAAGGAGGGGGGAGAGAGGTTAAAAGTATACATTTCCTCCCTCCTCCTCTTCTTTCCAATGAAACTTATGTGTCCTGCCTTTAAATAAACTTTTCTACTAGACGATAACGAGTTCTCGTAGAGCAGGAAGGGGTTTAAATCGCCCCCATAAAATTGCAGCTTGCACACAGGGATTTGGTGCTAAAAGCGTCTCTGTTACCGTAGAAAACAGGATTTTATTACTACGCAACGGTGCCAAGATACAAAACAAATTACTGCTGTGTAGCAAAAGCACAGTATAGAAGTTTTTGAAAAAAAGATAAATAAAAGTGCAGAAAAGATATTCTCTCTCTCTGTTTATTTTTTTTTTTTTTTCATACTAAAATTCTCAATCTTCGTATAGTTTTGTAATTTTAAGTTTCATTTGTAATTATATCTGGAATATGAACAGTTGAAAATTTACTGGAATTAGCTTTGTATCAAGGAATCATTAAGGATTAAAAATTACATTTTTCGCTACAAAGAAAACAGTAATTACGTCCATCTGTATTGTTTAGTCCGTTGATTTATACGGGTAATTATTTTTGTATTTCTTTGAAATAAACTGAAATTTTAATGGTTCGATTTTACTGCTTTTTTTCTATAAGTCTATTTTAAATGTCCTTTATTTCGTGAAAATTAAATTTTCCTATATACCGGGTGCGTCAAAAAAGGTATACACACTTTGAAGTATCATAAAAATCTTATTTTCCAAACTACAAGGTTAAAGAGTGCGGCCAACAAAACATTACCCTCGAGCCTCAATTTCATCTCCCCATGAATTTGTCCAAACTTGAGTGCAAGTGATGCGTAGAACACGCCTGTAAAAGAACCAGAGTGGTCGGATGCACCGTTCCTGGAATATCGCGTTCCAAAGGTGTGGGATGTCACGAGAGAGCGCCAGTATCGAGGCGCAACTGCGAGATTGCCTCTTCAATCCCCAAGGGTATTTGTATAAAGTGTGAAGCTAACTCATTAAAATGGTCACAGGCATAACTTTGTATCGTATTAAACTCGTTGATCAAGCTCGTTGTTTCTATCTTTTCTTCTTTCAACCACTGGTGCAAATCCCGGGGTGATGAGGGAGACATGTCTCCCTTAATTTTGGAACTAGGAAGGACTGTCTTCCCTAATAACCCGATTTGAAATGTGATTTTGTGGAGAAATGTAATGATTTGTGCCCGACTGCCACTTCATCTACATCGCATGATATTTAATATACAACATGTTCACCTCAGAAGAAAATGCTGGTCAATTACTGTAGTGTTCTTTCACGTTCTTTTGAAGCAAATCAGGTCACCAACTGCGCTCTCTCGGTACGTCAGTATTACAAGATGAGCCCAATATTCTATTCCAAGTACTATTATTTTTGCTATTTGGAAGTCATACATTACAAACCATCCTGTCATCATATTACGATTATAGAGTTACGACTTTTAAACTCTCTAAGATTGCCGCCAGAATTACTGTCGTTATTGTTACAGGGCTTTTGGCAGCAGCGCCTTCAACGTATCACATGTTCTGTCTTTCAGACGCCAATTTTCCTTAAACGCACAGTAGAAAGGCAATTAATAAATTATGTTTAATATTTTTCTGTATCGAAAAGTTACCGCACGTAACTTTAGTGAGCATGGACCTTACTTCGATTCCTGGAATAACACAATTCTTTCGGTGTATACCAAGGTTCGTGAGGCATTTGGGGAACTATGTGAATTAAGAGGTAACGTACTCCAGTAGAGAAAACCAGATATGACGTCGAGCTCTCAATATGCAACTGACAGTGTCTGGCCAGCTATAGCTCTTCGTGGTTTATAGAATTAAGGAGTTTAATCAGTGGCGGATCTAGAAGGTAAAAACTGAAGGGGTGCAGCCAGAACCTAGACTATGATAGGTATATCATGAGTTTACTATAAATTTTCAAAAATGTATAAATAATAGCTTAAAGTATTTTTGTCACTAAAAAAAGTGGGGGGCCTAGGCCTCCAGACTCTGGGCTAGAGCCGCCACTGAGTTTAATTCAGTTTTAAATCGAATTTTGTTTATTTTAACCTTTTTTTTTTTTTTTTTTTTGTAAATTGCGTTTACCACGTGACTAGATCAGATGGTTTATCTTTTAGTGCTGTTTGTGGTTGATTCCTTTCTTTCCACAGAAACCACGGAACAATTTGTTTGCTTCTGTTTCCGGCGGGTTTATGGCATTCCATAGTGTTGTTATTCTTGTTTGAAAAAGGAAGAAAAAAAGCCTAGTGGCTAATGGCAGAATATATATACACACGTTTTCGTGTTCTATGTGTGAATCTCGTACTTATGGCTGTGTATTTGGATGAAAGGAGCAGCAGATGCATGCGTGCTTTTGTTGGACAAATTTATGGGATGTAAAACGCTTAAAATACTCTACACACTTTATTGCTAATTTGAGCTCTTTTTGGCTTTATGTTCTACACTATGGTTGTGTATATGGTAGTGCATAGTTGCTCTTCTACTTTTTCTCTACATTTTGTCACGAATAAAGCAGATGAGAGTGAAAATTAAACAATTTTTCTTTGAACCTCTAATGTTTTATTTGCGTTGTCTCTAGAGTATTATTGGCAATGGGTGATTTGCAATTTTGCAGAGTTAATGAAAACCTTGAGTTTAATTAAGATCATCTTTATTTACTCAGCACACTTTTAAATGGATTTTTAGTATATGTTTTGTTTCAGATGTAATTCCAAATTATCTTACTTGCTTCTGTCAGTGTTACTACTCCAGGTGCAAAGTTAGAAGTTTACATACAATTATAAAAGTTCTATTTCAACCGCATTTACAACTACAAGATTTAAAAAAAAAAAAAAAAAAAACTTAAAGGGTTGTGGTGGGAGGTAAGAGAAGGAAAGGAAGAAAAATTTATATTAAAAAGACTAATGTGGAAACTAAGAAGTTAGCAAGGAACCGTAATGATTGGGAAATCTCTTTCTCGCGGAAAGTAACCTGCAAACGATGCCAAAATTTTATGATGATAGCAGTGGTGCCCACCCCCCCTCATGTCCATGACGCACCCCTCCCCCCCTCAATTGTCTATCCATAGGTGTTCTTCCATGAAAAAAAACTTTTCGATTAATTTTTACACCCCCTTAAACATATTTATATAGATTTTTACACCTCTCCCCCAAATATTTCAATGGCGCAGTTTGCGTCATAGTCCCCCCTTGTGGGCACCCCTGATGATAGTCACTAATTGCTGGTTCTATGCACTTGTGATCAGCTTTTAAATTTCTGATTTACATTAAAACCATCAGAATGCTTTGGTGCCGATTAAGAATACAGATTTACAGGTAACATTTTATTTTACAAATAAAGAGTAATATTTAAGAAGCATTGAAAATTAAAACAGTGGTTTATTACTATGCAATTCTAATTCAAGTCTAACTTGTATTGTGTGACCACCTAGCACATTGATTCATGTTTCTCCCACTTACGCTGATACTTACTCTTACTTGACACACCGCATACGGACTAACTAGCAGGCCTACAAGCTTTGCCCTTTCTTGATTCGAAATAGATGCAATGCTGACGTGTAGTGACCACCTAGCACAGGTTGACGCATTTTTCTCTGCCATTCGTTTTAATCGCATGTAAATTTACAGGTGTATTATAAATCTCTTCCCTGTATTCAGTTGATGCACAGGTGTCAGGAAAATAAGAATTTAGAAGGCATTGGGAGATTTTTTTTTTCATTCGCACAGCTCCGTAACTCTCAGCCTATGTCTTGAGCATTCAAAACCGGCGAGGTATCATCATTGCGAATGTTTGTTTATTCTGTTTTTCGTACCTTTTATTTCTTAAGTAAACTAGCTGAACCTGCGCTCTCTACATAGCGCATCATCGCATATGAGCATAAATCTCCTTCTCATTCCTCAGAACATATGTACATGTCCCTTTACAGACACAAGTGAAAGATGTCTTGATTTAAAAAAAAAAAAAAATCGGCAAGGAGTATCATAAAGGGGAGATTTTTTCGATTATTTTTTCTCAATATCTCGCACCGTTTGCAAGAATTGAGCCTACTTCCGGTTGGAGTTTCTAATTCATGTATGACCAGTGTTTTCTTTCTTCTTGCATGCAGTATGTAATAAACAAATACATCACATATACAATTAATTATAATGTCAGTTATGTATGGTGTTCATTGGGCAAAACACTCAAAAAATAAAGATTTATCTTAAACTCGAGAAATGCTTATCCTTCCTTTTTCATTATTATTTGGCCATGAAACATACGCCTGAGACATATACAACCCCGATATACAACAATGTGGTGTTGGAATGTAAAACGCGTAGGATATGATGCTTTTGTTTTTTTTTTTTTTAATTTCGACACTTCCAGTGTACCCTAAAAATGTAATAAAGAAATAATGCCCATGTCTTTTTTAAATATTCAATTAGAACTGGACAATTACGCAAAATTTGCAATCGATCAGTGAAAACATAATCTTTCTAGAGCCTGTAGTTTCCGAGATCTCATTGTCGAACGGGTTGGCCACAAACATATAAATTTCCAGAAACATATAGTTTAAAAGAACTCCAAAGATGGCAGCATAATTCATGTGCATTCATTTTGGAGAAGGCTTATTAAAATACAAAGGTTTTGAACACGAATTTCATATCATAAACTTTATGAAAAAGATATAGTTAACTAATTTAGACTATTTAAAGTACAAATACTTAAACTGTTTGTCTCCGTTAAACGTGAAATCACATATAACCGTAAATAAAAGATTCGAAAGCTAAAGTTATAGGTTGGAACTCAGGCACTTTTAATTGCTATTGTAGCATTTTAATAGATAGATGAAAAGGAAAGAGAAAGGAAGGTCTTGGACAACCACACACAGGGGATTGACAAACAAACAAACTGCATTGGAAGATAATTAGAATTGTAATTTTGGAACAATTAACAATTATTTCTGGCGGCACCCGTGTACTTTACCTTAAAATGGGATATTTGAATGCGCCAACAACAAAAAAAAAAAAAAAAAAAATCCCATGGAGAAATGTGAGTTTTATTGTTACACAAATTTGAACTCGTGTTCTTAATTTTTACGAAAGTTATACTTGACATTATACTGTATAGTTGTATATGATATGATAACAGAACACTTATCAACAACTTATTCTCGGTTAAACTCATCAGAAAATTCTAGCACTAGCTCTAAGTCAAAATTCATGATTTATGAGGAAATCATTATTTATTGCTTTCTTTAAAATTATCCTCCTAATTACGTGATATTACTTTATCTAACGGAATATTATTTTTTCTTAAACAGTATTAAATATTAGGAAAGTAATTGTTACGCAATACCTTTTAGAGTCAAGAGTACTATCAGCTGCATAGGAAAACTTTAGACCTAATGCCAACACCAATAAATATTTACAGGTTTGAAGACAATATTAAACTAATAATAATGTTTAAAGTTTTCGTAACCATTTGGTTACACATTTTTTGATCTTGCATATTGCGTTTGAAGAGTATTATTTTCAGGAATTGTTTGTTGTGGTTATTTGTGTACATACTTTCCGCGATGGTAGAGCAGCTGTTGCCCTCTGGTGACAATTCTCATGAATTTTACGCCGGAAGTAGTCTGTGGATATGTTGTTTTGCAAGCAGTACCGAAAGCAGACTGAAAAGGTAGTGAACCGTTAAGGGTTAAGCAATAGTACAAGATTTTATGCGTTCACCCACTATGTGTAACTTCTTTCCCTTCTCTATATCTTCTTTGCAATGTTCGATGTATTTTGCTTTGTTTTTCCGAAGGTATGCAATAGTTGTATACGACGCTGAGAAAAATAAAAGTTGCAGCCAAAAATAATACGATTCTATTTTTTGTTTCCCCCTCCCCTCCTAATGCCATTTTTTTTTTTTAATTTTACCTTTAGAGTTTCGTAAACTACCATGTCACCAGAGCCTTTTTTGTTCGTCTCTAAAATAACGGAATTTGTCATTTGCCCTTCAAATGAGTTTTAAGTCTCCTTGACATCAGCGATAAAAACAAAATAGAGAAAACTATTAGAATTGGCAGACAGTTAAATTTAGTGCTTGTATACGTTTGAGAGGAATTTCGTTGTCGTCAACAAGACGCCAGCAATTACTTGGCATAACATGAGTCTCAAGAGTCGTTTCGACTTACACGTTAACAGAAATCCTAACATCTTCCCTTGGGATATTCCTCTACTGTTTGCCACACATCGTTTATCGCCTAGTCCTCTTTCTTTCTTATTTTTCCTTTTATAACTTTCTTCTTAGCGTACATTACCCATTGGTTCGGTGTTTGCTTCGGTGATTTTTATTGCTCTATAGGAAACATTAACAGTACTGCTTTTTGAATGCCATTTTGGATCGTAAACAATGTTATTGTGGCACCATTTTCATTTTACAAAGAATTTTATGTTTGCAAAGATATTTTCTCGTCGTGTACAGATTCAAAGGAAGACGGGAAATGTAATTGTGCATTAAGAAGGAAAGGAGAAATGAATTTTAAGGAAGATATAAAATTCCAATTTACGAAGATATGAAGGGACCTAGTTACCAGTTTGTTTGTTTTTGTTTTTGTTTTTGTTTTTCAATAATACATGCATTTTCTCTTTTATAAATAATAATAAATCATTACCAAGAACGGTGGTTTCCTAATTGTAGCGCTTTTCTCTGGAGAAGTATGAAAGACTATTAATAGGGATCAACCTACGTCAGATAACGAAGCGCATATTATATACAATACATATAGCTATATACATGTTACATTATTCCATATGACTTTTGATATTGTATTCTCCATTATTCATTATCATTAAGGTGAAAGATAATTTGAACTTGAAAAATGGGATGGAGGAAGGCGAGGGGTAAACGTGAGATTCCAAGATGACATTTTGGGTACCAGCCAGAGGTAAAAGTGGATCTGAAAAGGTAGGGGGACGGATGACGTCTCACCTTCCCTCGTGCCTCTCTTTGCCCATTTTAACGTTTTTTAGAAAGTGGAGGGACGCCAAGATATGTATTATCCACTACGCAGCAGGAAGGACCGGGCTTCAGCGTGATGGGTATACATATAAACGAGCATAGCGGAAAACATTGTATACGGCATAAAAACCCTTATCCTACGTGTTGGATTATGTATTTGTACGTTACTAAAAACGTTAGGGTAATATCCCGATATGTCTTTTGCTTGCTTATTTGTGTTCCAAAGTAACGTAACACATTACTAATGTACATTTCACAAATATATGGATCTTTTAACACTCAACACTTCTATGGTTGCTTATCTTGAGTGAGCACACAAACTTCAGATACTTTTTTTCTCTTCACTTCACTTTGATTAATGTAGTTAATGGCTACCTTATTTGTAAATCCATACTCAACAGGATAGACTTACATTAATGTTTCTCTGCATAGATACGCATCTCACAGTAAGAACACAACATATTTAGATTTTTATTTTTTTTTTACACACTGCCCTATTAAAATATTATTACAAACTTGTTTTGTAAATTTTCTAAATATGTGAATCCGTATAGTAAATCTGCACCAATTTTTTCTGCTGCGAAAACTCCATATTTTATCAATATACTGTAAGTATGCCCTCATAAAATGAGATAGCACGAACTTTACACCTTGGTATTTTTCACATCTATTCTTAGACATGAATTGTACTTATTTGTATTATACAATTCTTCATTCAGTGTTTCATTAGCTATCATAATCAAATCAGGGACAATGTTTAGCAGAAGGGTTCCAGCTATTTTTTCTAAAAAGTGTTACAATTTCGGTAGTTTCTGTTAGGTTAAGTTAGTTTGTTTTGTATTATATTAGTGTAGGAGTCCAACATCATTCTCGAAAAAAAAAAAATTAGATAAAATTGCGCTTATTTCTATTAAAATTAGGTTAGTTTGAGTTAGGTTATGTTAGGCCTAAGTACTTACATCTTCCATTTTTTCCGTAAAATTTGCATTTTTTACATACTTCTGGACCACTTCTGCTAAACATTTACCCAAATCAATACCGGTATATATGTATATTTCTTTCTTTCGTGTAAACAAAATATCAAAATTTACATAGAATCAAGCGATGAGGTGGCTTCAGAAAACTTAAAATATACCCGTATTCCTGTTACACAATACGCTATATGGAATAAAATCACTTAATTAAAGCAAAATAAGCGAATAATATATATCATGTTTAAACCTTTCCTACTCCCGTTTTATATTGCATAGCATTTTCATTAGAATGAGATAAAATTATTAAATTTATGTTACTTATCTAAATAAAATTTATGTAAATATTACTCTAATTTACATAAACTTTACTAATTTGGTAATAGTATACATGAGAACCCCCTGTCTTCCGTGCGCGAGGATACTTCATATTATATATTTATACGTTACCAAATTAAATCACTGGGTTGTCTTCATTATATGTGCTTAACATTTTATTTTTACTTTCTAGAATAAATTTTGTTGATTTCGATTCGAAAAATGTTAAATATTTTTAAATTTATATCATGATGCAGACCAAAATCCTTGTTGCATATAATGTAATGCGCTATAGCATATAAAGTACAAGGGCAAATAGGTACGTTCTTTTTTATTTTCGTATCAGTGGTTAAGTAAATGAAAGTGGGTTTGTTACCCCCTTTCTAAGTTCGTAGATACTCAATGAATAATCCCTAAAAGTATGAGCGTCCAGCTTCTTCTGGAACTCAGACGGTCTTACGTATACTATATCCACTAATTTTTTTGTAAATATAATTGCATTGTATTACAATAGAAATTCGTTCATAGAGACAAAACGCACTTAGCAGTTTTAAGTAATTAAAATGATTAAATGATTAAAACGATTCCATTATTGCAATATAAAACAATAAAAAGTCGCCGCTCTAAAGTTACTTTACTGAAATTCTATCACAGATTTGGGGATAATACGATTAAAGAAATATTTCTTTCAAAAATTAAAAAAATCACGTTGTACATTATTAACTCCATACAACCTTATTCAAGACCTTGGATCTTTCTTAGTGTAAGTCGCAGCCATAGAGCCTTATCGACTGTCACTAAAATCATTTAAAGTATAATTTTGTTGTTTTATAATTAAATGGTTTCACAGACAATGTTTAGCAGAATAGGTCAGCTATTTTTTTTTTCTAAAAAAATGTTACAATTTCGGTAGTTTCTGTTTACAGTAGGTTAAGTTAGGTTAGTTTCGGTTAGGTTTGGTTAGTTTATGTTAGATTATATTAGTGTTAAGGGTTCTGCATAATTTTCAAAAAAAAAAAAAAAGTAATTGATTTTCGCTTATTTCTATTAATATTAGATTAGTTTAGGTTAGTTCAAGTTAGTTTAGTTTAGGTTAAATTTGGTTAGATTATGTTGGAACTAAGTACTTGCATTTTCCATTTCTCCCGTAAATTTTGTAGTTTTTATGTACTTCTGGACCCCTTCTGCTAAATATTTACCGGTTTCACTAGCTGCAATATTCACTGCAACTAAAATGGCATGGCCGTTCTCCAATTTCTGTTTTTAGTAGGTAATGTAAAACAATAAAATTAACATAAAATACTTGTTGATATTAGCACTGGATGATTGAAACTTAAACCGTATAAAATTCAATATTTATAACAAAATAACATTTGTCAAAATTGTAAAGTGATGTCAAGTAAAAAATTGATATATTTTTTTTTTCAAAATAGAATCGTATAACTTAATGGATGATCTAGAAGACATCTTCGGCGGGATATATTCGATCTTTCTTTCTTTCTTCTGCACTATTAGTAGTGATGAATAGGTCACCAGGCATCAGCCGAAGTGTGTTATAAGTGTAGAAAAAGAGTAATTATTTTAAGCACAATGATCACATATCAGTAAATTATAAAGATCAATGGGAGTATGATTCCATGAACTTGGAAAAGGTCCTTGTAGTTTTGAGCCAGTTCTTATCATGTTAACCTTTATGCAAATTGAGTAGGAAGTTGTAGTCTTCTATTAGGATTGCCATATGTCCGTATTTTGTACGGACCATTTGTATTTTTGGGACCGTGTCCATGTCCATATCGTACAAAGCATGAACTGTCCGTATTTGACAGTTCCGGAGCTGCCCGAAAATTACCGAGTCGGGAATCGCTAAAATCTTGGGTGAAAAGAACTGTGTGTTCATAATATAACTTATATTTTGGTCACTATTAATAAAGTAGGTTATGTTTTCAAAAAGTGTCTCATTTTTCCATTCCAGGATTCCATTGGTTAGATTTAATATACGTAATTTAATTGCATGCTTTATTATATTTGTGTAAATGGAAAAAAAAAATAAACATATTAGTTTCCAATAGTGTTTTAAATAATTGTGTGATAACCTAGAAACGTGATTTTTAGCTAAGAAATTTCAAAGTATTTATTCTGTGTTTGGGCACCGTACCTTTGATGGGTCGTCATTTTAAGCCTTGACCGTATTTTGGATCAAAAAATTATGGTAACCCTATATATATATATATATATATATATATATATATATATATATATATTAATATTATTACATGTTATTTCGTTGATATAAGTGAATCCAAATAAGAAATTTGAGCAGCACTTTTTAGTGATGTTGTTTATTACTTTTTCACAGCAGAGAATTACTATTCAATAACGTATAAGTTATAATAATTGAAAATTAAAGTAAGTTCCTTTTCTCAAAGGTTTAAGCCGGACTTTAATAAAAATTGCGGCAGAATTTTAATTGAAGGTTAGTTTTTGGATGCCAGAATATATTTATACGAAAGAGGAGAATAACCATGATGTTTTTGTACCTGTATACGATTTTTGCATATCAAAATTGAACTGTGTCATAGATACAGAAAAATATAAGAGCTATCATCACCACAGATTAATAAAACGTAAGAACCATCATGTAGTCAAGAATATGTATATTACATCAAGCATTGACTTTTTCAAAATGACACATTCTATAACGCAGAATAATTAGAATAAATAGAAGATTGTAAAACAAATAGAACATTGTAAAATAAATAATTATTGTCAACATTCAGCTTTAACAGCAAAACTTTAAAGCTTAAAATGGGAAATTATAAAGGTAAAAGAGAAACGGGAATATATTGCAATTGGTTGAAATATTAGCGATATTTTTTTAATGTCTAAGTGAAATAAAAACAATGATAGGAATGACAGAAGAAGCCATTAGGAGAAAGAAAGACTATTTTGCGAGATCTTGAATAAAGAGTTGAGAAAAACACTTATAAAATGCTTCGTGTGAACCATTGCACTGTATATGGGTTAGAAACATTGGCATTATGCAAAAATGATGAAAAGCGAATGGAAACTTCGTTGAGAAATGTTGATGTGGAGAATAATGGAAAAAATTAGCTGAGTGCAGCTGAAAACGAATGAGAGGGTGTTAGAAATGGTGGAGGACAAAAGAACAATTTTAGATATTATTAAGAAGAGAAAGAGAAACTGGTTGGGATATTGGGCAAGAAGGATCTATATCATGAGGGACGTGCTAGAGATTATGTTGGCAGGAAAGAGAGGAAGAGAATAAAGAGTACAATTAATAGACGATATCAAAACAGAGAAATCTTGCGTGAAGACGAAAAGGTTGGCGGAAGACTGTGGAGCGTGGAATGTTCTCAGTTGCAGCAAGTGACCTATCAATAATGGCAGAATACCTATGATGATGATGATGATGAACTGAAGAAATTAACGAAGGTTCTTAATGGTGGATGAGTAGAAATTTGCGGTTTATGCTCTGAGAGTGATGGCATTATTATTATTATTATTATTATTATTATTATTATTATTATTATTATTATTATTATTATTATTATTATTACACTACATTTTCCCTTTACTGTTTACAACTGTGGTTGCCCAGAAGTGAGCAAGTAGTTTTTTTTAAAGATTATATATTTTATGGTTGTTTTAATATATTTTAGGGTTGTTTTAGTATATTTTAAGGTTGTTTTAGAAATATTTCTTTGTATATTTACAGAGCGATACCCTTGTTTGCGACTAAGCTAGATGAGCCTTTTAGAGTAGGGCTGGTTTGAACATGTAAATTAAAATTTAAAATCCTTTATTTAGAAAAGAAGTGTTTCCTATTATTAATTTGATTGCTCCGTCTACTGTACATAATAGCAGGATTCGCTTTGGGGAGAACAAGGCTAAAACTTTAAAGTGCTTTTAAGTGGACAAGAATAAAGAACATAACGTTATTCTGTTGTGTTTTTTAAGTTAAAAAAAGCTTTTGTAGTTGTTATAGGTTTTATGAAATGTAACAATACGTGAATTAATGTTCACGTGGCCTTCACCTGAAATCTTTTCTTCTCTGTGACAGCGCTGAGTGTTCTTAGTTAAGTTGGCGCCAAGGCAACCATGTTGATTGAATGAGTAAACACAGTTTGTTCCTTGACAGATGTTTGTCCAATTATGATAGTTAATTGTTTGCTTTTGTTCTATCAGAATCCTTCAGTTATTCTTTGTAATATTTACCTGTGTTTATTTTCTTCGCTCCCGTTCTTTTACTTTCTTTGTTTCTCTCTAGGTTGTAACAACTGAAAAGAGTTGCGAGAAATAGGCGCCACTAACAAGCATCTGCTCGGAACCCTTTTTATATTACGAGGAGCGTTCAAGAAAATCCGGGACTGTTATAAAGAACAACAACAAATTTCGAGGAGTTTAAACTGAGTTTATTTTTCGACATAACCCTGCTACATCATTCACACATTTTACCTCAACTTGAACTACCAGTAGTGCCTGGAAGACTTTTGCCTTTAAAGATTTGTTAGTACATCTGAACCATATTATAATAGCCTGTTTCACTTCGTGATCACTGTGAAATGGTTCAAAACATATGGTGGTTTGATCCAGGAAACACTGGGCTTTCCTTGTCATACTAGTCCTTCAATTCAGTGCAGGCTTCAACTCTTCTGTGGCAGTCAAAAGGGAAAAACTGTTTCGAAACGCAACGTGCACTCACTTTTCGGAACAGCAAATGGTCATGAAGTATTTTGTGTACTTAGAGATGGAAATGAGGAGTGACGCGAGTGGATGACCTCTCCTTAGTAAGCTGAAGTGTTCACTCAAAACAAGGAAGAATATCAGTAGTTATTAATAAACACCAGAAACTTGGATGGTGATCTTGTTTGTTCTAAACGCTATTCTTTTAGTCGGTCATCCACGAAAGTTTTCTTGTGCCTTTCCCTCTGGTGCTAATGTTCTTTCGACGTAGCCTGGTCAGACTGTACCTATCAATGATCGTCCCGTTAGCTCTGAAATTCGATTTCCGTCCCTTTGTTTACTGTTCGTAACGAAAGACTATACACTTTTTTTTTTTTTTTTCAATTTCAGTGCAGACTGTGCAGCGATGTAAATGTTGATCAACGCGCTGAATGTTCCCAGGCTAGGATCCAATACGATGAAAATGGAAAAAATCGCAAATAACACACACAGACACAGACAGACATAGAGAATTCAGTAACAAAATTTTTAAGTTCGTTGCAAATGTACTCGTCTCGTGGCTAGTAGTTATTGACCAAAAAAGAAAGAAAAAGTGTTCATATGGAGTGCATATACTAGTATAGGTAATTTTGCTTGTGACCGTACATACAGACCACCTATTCTTTTCTTTAATCGATTTATTCAACATTCATTAGTTTTCTTATTAATCTGGAATCAAAAGCTAAAGGAAATAGGTTCTAATTTACTCTGTAAAGATTAATTTTCTTTTGTCGTATCTCGTGTTCTTTACACTTGAGGTATATCTTTGTTTAAGAAGATAATTATCACAAACTTTAATTAAGATATAGTTCTGTCTGACGTGCTGTAGTATATGAAAATTATGTATTATATTAACTACTTGACCCAAAAGAAAGTCCTTTTTCCCTCAATAGATTCAAGGGAAAAGTAAATTGAAAATACAGTAGATATAAAACAAATAGGGTAGAAGTTATTGTAAAAAACATTGTGTTAGGCAATTGCCTTTACACTCACAGCTTCATATTTTGTATTGTTCTGAAATCTTTTAGATTGGCATCTGTAAGGATGCTTTTGAAAGAACCATGACGCCTTGAAACTAATAATAAGATAGATCCCATCCTCATGCAAGAGTAAGTTCCTAGTTAGCAGTATTTGAGGAGCGTGAAGTAGGAAATGGAGCTCCCTTTTTTATTATTCATCATATTTCGAAGAAAAATGTTATTTCTTCATCTTTATATAATTTATTTTTCAGCATTTCTTTTCTACTAGTTGTTCGTATGAAAAAAAGGAAAGAAAAAATGCAGAAGGGAGTCAAGTTTGCAGTAAGAAGTGAAATAAGGGGATTTTTTAAAAAGTTTTCTCCCTCATTATCTCTTCTCTAAGCTATTGATTAGCAATTCAGGACCAAAGTTGATTCTGTGAACTGGATGTCACAGCATCTTCCACAATTTTTTCTCTTCTACTTTTTTCTTTATTCTTGTGCTTCCCTCTTCTCTTTTCACGCCAATTAGCTGTTTCTTCCATTCCTCTCTCCAACCATCATCAATGTTACCAACTTGTTAGAATCTGTAAATAATAAAGCATATAGACGAAGGAAAATGCAGAATAAGACATACAGAAGTCGCTTATTGAATTTTAATTAATGAATACTGCCATTGTACTTAAGAATTCATATAGCATATTCGAATGTTATATAAGTCTTTATACACTGAAGAAAATGCATTTAAGAGCCTAGTAAATATCGTCCGAAATTCGAAAGAAACTACACTGAGAAAAATTCGTTATCCAGACAGCTGTATATTGTACAAATATACGGAATCCTCTTGCTTACTATAGAAATCAGTACGGAGCATATGTTATCCGTATGCTACATACTCACTACCCTTAGATGTTACATCGTGCCGTTGCAGGATGCCTGACATCTAATAGTCTTCGGTATATTACATACATATATTTAATACGTATGTTACATTCCTCAGCTATATGTTATATACGTACGTCCATTTGTATGTGAGATCCTGACCGCCTTTATTGTTTCATACGGAAAGTATGTATAGATGGAACACTTATGTGGAAAGTATTATAGAACATGCGTTTTCAGTTATACGTTTGCTGTATGTTAAGTTCAAAAGCTACAGGATTTATAAATGTAACATACGTTTTTTACGTACTCCACATACGATATTTTTCTCAGTGTAGCATAACAGAATATGTGTTTCTCTAATGGCACTTATATACCTAGGTATATACAGGGTGCTTCAGAAAAATGTATACATACTTTGAACCGTTATAAAAAACCGTATTTCCCGTGCTACAAAGTTGAATTTCTGGGAGAAATTAATGCTATCTTTCTTCAATAGGTGGCAGCAGAATTGTCGCTCTAGCTACTCAACCCAGTTAGTGGCAAGGAAGGTACTGCAAGATGACGGACGTACGTTTGAATTTTAAAGCGCGGAAGCAGGTAATTAAGTAGTACTGGAACTTTGAGAATGTTGCTGCGGTTCAAAGATGAGGTGTACAAACGTAAACCACCTAACTTAGACACACTTTAAATTGAGATTCAAGTTTTGTGCGCAGAAATCCCACTGGACACGTTGATGCAATATACGAAATCAGTGGTGACTCGTACTCAGAAATTTATTGATGCCGAAGGCCGCCATTTTGAACAGTAATAACATTTGCGTGAGAAAGTGCATTTGTGCTTCAAATTGGACTTTAAGCTTTCCATTTCCAGCAATTGAACCTTGTAGAACGGAATAAATTTTCTATGACGGTTCAAAGTGTGTATACATTTTTGACCCACCCTATATATTAGCGTTTTTACGTTATTAAATTTTGCTTCTTGCTTAGCAATTTGCAAAACAAACTTCAATTTGTTTCCCAAAATATAATTTTTGTATACCTAGGTAATTAGGTATTATTTTCGACAGCAGTGAAAATGGAAATCATTTATTTATTTTACTGATTTACGCAGACATGAAATAAGGAAAATAAACAATTGTTATATACATATATAATAAACTTGTATAATAATGAAAAGCAAAAGATAGGTCATTCTACAAATCTGTTTCTCTTTTAAGTTGTAAAGCGTATAACACTTACCTTTTGTCTTTCCAGTGAAAACACGAGACAGTGCCAAAAGATTATTTCTGAGCTAATACTATGAAATAATTATGCATTTGTGTCATTTATGAACTCCTTATCTCAGAGTTTCAAATAGGAGATCAGAAAAGGGAGTACGCTTAAACTCATTTATTCGCTGGTTCCCTAAATTCCGAAAAGTACGCTAAGTACTTGCGTTTCGAAAGCTGAGGGAAGCGTTTTGTTTCCATATGCTATAATATATCGAAGTGCACATATGCACCATCTTTGCCATCAATTCTACGGCTAGTCTTCGTTAAAATGGTGTCGACGACATGGTGGATTGGTATGTATTATTGAGAACCAAAATATTACCCAAAGGGAAACGTTTCGAGGGAGGATTGTCACAACTATGTTGATTAAAAATAACTGTCTATCATGAAGGAAAATATATATATTATGCTATTTTCTTGTTAAAATAGCTCACTTCATTAGTTGTTGGTTGATTTGTAGTTTAGCGTCCCATACAGGACTGAGAGTAAATAAGACCAGGATCTACCGCCAAACATGGGATCCGAATCGGACCGGGAATCGGACATCGGTTTTCCGCGCTAAAGGCGTGCACGGTAACCATATAGCTACGGGGGAAATAGTCCATTTTGGTAATAAATCATGATCATAGATGCATCTCATTTTGCGATGCAATTTTTGGTCTACGTAGGAAGTGTATGTATATGTGTACTACCCAATATAGGTTGGTGTTGTCCATATATATAAACATCTTGGTGACTACATACAGACAGAATTTCGTGTGGATTCTCAACGAAGTGTACCCATGATGTACTTTGTACACCAGTACACCAGTATCTTTCTTTGATCCCTGATCTAGTGGTTAGCGCATGCAGTTTTACTGCACGAGATTCTAGGGAAAAATGAAAATGAAATGAAATTTTTAAGTTTTACGTCCCACGATTTTGTCGGCTAGGCTAAAGGAGACGGTGATGATGAAAAATAAATGAAATGGTGGAGTGAAGAAAGTGAGAGGAAGCTGGAGAACCCCGAGAAAACTCATGCACACAGCGTTTGTCCACGACAAAGTTCACTTATCGCGAGATGGGATTGAACCAAGGACCCCATGTACTAGAGGTGAACGCGATTGTAGGTTCGTTTTCCGTTTGGAGAACATCGATCACACTAGAGTAGTTCAGATACCGCTTTAAACTGTAAGTTAAGTTTGTCCTGCATAGCCATGCTGCTGACGTCAATAAATCTCTTAATATTGTTGTAGGAGGTCATTCCATGCTACACTAATACGCTACGTAACTGTTATAAATAAATAAACAGGGCACTATGTTAAAAATTAATACTTTTTAAAATGCAAATCTCTCTAAGATATTTCTGACTGTTTAAGCTTAGAAGACTGTGTGAGATCCATCCAGAAGTATTCTCATATTAAAGTCATCACGCACAAGTATTATTATTACTGATTTTTTTTTTTTTTTTAAGTTAGTAACGTATCACATAGACCAATAGCATGACAAATGCTTCGAATCAATACATTTTTAATATATTCGCTTTGCAACAGAGTTGATTGCTGTCCAGTTTTAATTACCCACGTCAGGTTTAATATGCGAGTAATAAGAGGTAGAAAATCAATTATTAAATCACTCAAATTTGAATTCAATATTTGACAAGCTTATGAATGGCTTATAAGTGTTACAGCGTTGCCAGTTCTAACACATTTCTCTATATTGTTAATACTAACGAATGCAATTACGCTCCCTAAAACTATGAAAATACAATTATTTTAATGTTAAGAACAACTTTTTTCTGTACTTAAGCATATTTTTACAGTATTTATTAATATCCGTACACTATAGGTTATGGTGTATGATTTTCTGTTTTGTTTGTAATCAAAATTAAAATAATCTTCAACAATATTGTTATATTCAGTAGGTGTATATACTAGTAACAAAAATCAATTTCAACTTTTCAACGAATTTATATGTTTCATGATCTATATATATCGGAAAAGGTTATACTACTTATTTTTGTGTGTCTGTTTGTTCCTATGTAAGTATATTCTCTTAGAGGTCATATTGTTTGTCATATCTGAACCAAATTTTAAACTTAATATTTTTATAGGGCTCTTCAAGGGGTAGGAGTTTGAATTTTCTTTTTATCTCTAAAAATAAGGGTAGTTTACTAGAGGGTGAAAATAATACAAATAAAAAATCAATTTTTTTCAAAACTGCTTTAACTATTTAGTTTAATTTTCATAAGTCAATGTTTCACTATAATATGGTGTCCCAGGTTCTGGATTCGATTCCCGGCGGGAGAGCGTTCAACGCTTTGCGGTCGTTTGCATTCCACACTGCAGATAATGTCTCATAGAATCTCGGAGCTGAAAAATGGACGCTAAATTTCAACAACAATCTATAATATGCCAATATGGTGTAAATCATTTTTCTGAAAAATTCCAGAAGAGGTATTATAGGGAGCTAGCTTGTTTACCAGCGGGGGCTGAGGTAGAGGGGGAAAATTTTCAACATTTTTTCTGCCTGACTTGCGACACTCCCTTACCCTCCTTCTATATGTCAGCGTTGCCAGGCGTAAAAACAATATCACATGAACGTAATTCTGAAGAGTTAGTTGATTATTTGTTGGGTGTTGTTGTGGTCGCGGTTTTGTTGCTTTGGGTGTTGTTGTGGTCGCGGTTTTGTTGCTTATTATTCATTTGACAATGGCTTCACAGCGTAAGAGAGGGCAAACTATACACAGCGAAGCTAGAGAAGTAATAAGAAAGGTCATAGTGTAGTGTGACGAAGAAGTGAGGGAGAAAAAAACAAGCATCTGTTATCACAGTCTAATTTGAGTGTGTCCACGTATACACGTTTCTATATTCTTTGAACATTATTTATGACTTAATTTTTTTTAAATGTATTGAGTATTTATCTTCATTGTTTTCTGTTACGTTTTAGCGCCTATTTTACTGCCTATTTTGTAAATTTTAAGTGCCTATTTGCCCACCTATTTTCCAGGTTTTAATGCTTAAACATCTGGTCTCTAGTGATAATGATTAATCGAACTTAAACATAAAACATACCAGTATATTCTTCATTTTTTTGCACTTCTAAAGTGTTAATAAGAAATTATGTATATAATTTATATATTTCAAGTGTTATGTATAAGCTCTGTAATTAAAATTGTAAATAAATGTATCATAGGAAGACAATGCTATTTTTAGAGCCAACAAAATTTCTTTAAAAGATCGGAATATTCTTAGGTATTATTAATAAGAATTAATATTTATTATTATTATTATTATTATTATTATTATTATTATTATTATTATTATTATTATTATTACGTATTATTATTATTAAGAAATAACGCTCTAAACGAGCTTAGAAGCTTCTAAATGTAGGACCTACATTTTTCTTGCATAAAGCGGGATTTGAACCATTACATTCAACTATCCCCAGCGGAATTGACTCTTTATGTTGCAATCGAAGACTAAAAATGCTAAACCGGGTGGTTATAAAATATAGAAGGTGAGTAATATGCAAAATGTATTCAAATACAGTAACTGCTTATGCATTTTTTTTTAAAAAAAAATCTTTCGCTGAGATTGCACAGTTTGCATAAACTCTTTGAATTAAGTGAGTATTAGGAGAATTTTTTACAGCGCACTGGCAACCCTGCCCAGGACCATCGAGTGACCGTTTCTTGATGACGGGGGTGGGGCACCTGTCAATCAACTCTGAATTCCTCAGCCTCGCATTAAAGCCAGCTCCCTGTAATACTTTATTCTTCAGATGAGTTCTTATTGGAGGATTTTCCCATAAACATCCTAGGAAAGCATGTTGTTCATTAAATAACCGTTTCGTTAAAAGCGTTGCAATTTGGTACAAATCACTTCTCATGACAAAATCTACAAGGGATAGTTTACTCTTGTTGATAATTCTTTATCTATGCCACTATAGTTGTGTCCACTCTTTATCTATATAACTACAGTTGTGACAATTCTTTATCTATGTCAATTACAGTTGTGGCCATTCTTTATCTGTGTCACTACAATTGTGAGCATTCTTTATCTGTGACTACAGTTATCATCATTCTTTATCTATGTCCCTACAGTGTGGCAATTCTTTATCTATGTCACTGCAATTATAATCATTCCTTATCTATGTCACTACAGTTGTAATAATTGTCTATATCACTACAGCGGTGACTATTCTTCATGTATGTCACTACAGTTTTGTCCATTCCGTATCTATGTCGCTAATATATGACCATTCTTTATCTATGCCGCTTCATATCTAAGCATTCTTTACGTTGCAACATGTTTCTCCATTGTCACGATTTTACGTGAAGTGTTATGCAGTGGACCCTTGGGTTAGGAACTTAATTCGTTCCGTAACATTGTTCGTAAACCGAAATTATTTTTCCCATTTAAGTTAATATACGCTAAATACAATGAATCAGTTCTACCTCAAAAAACATGGTATTGTATGGATTTTTCTTTCTTTCTTTCTTTCTTTTTCTTCTTTGCTTTCTTTTTATTTATTTCTTTTTCCCTTCTACGTTTTTGAGTTTTATTTATGTATTAAAGGATATAAAACGATAGCAAAACATCGTTCTGAAAGTCTAATAAGTAACACTGAATTAAACAAAACAGTATAAAAGCTAATTTACAGGATGGCCCAAAAGTAGGTATACAGACCAGCGTCGATCAAGTATGACATTTTAATTTATTAAGAGAAACAATTTATTTGCTTTGGTTTGTTCGGTGCTTAAGGTATAAATGAAAATAAATTAGGAACAGATAAGGAAGAAACTAAGTCAATACCTGTATGGATAACAATAAGTAAATGGTATAAAATTTCAGGACCTGTACATGTCTGTATATCTACTTTTGGGCCACTCTGTATATACAATAAGTGAAGAAGGAGAGAAAGGTGAACTTTTGATTACAACATCCTGGCTGATAATACTTACAGCAAATGCGCAAAAGCACTACTAGGCACTGAAATTATCGGTAAAGGCGTGTGTGTGCATTCGTATCCCAAAATATTGGTCTTAAGCGAAGGGAAAAATTGTTCACATAACTTGTCCTTAAACCGCATTGTACTTGCCTTTAATAGTACGACAACTAAAACGAATTGTTGAAAGTACGTCAGCGTGCTCCGTCAGGCAAACGTATATTGAGTCCTGGGAGTAGCGTATATTGAAGTCACAATTTTTTAGACTTACTGCGTGGAGTGCAGTGTAGGTATACTTCTAACCTGGAAAGATTAACTAGATAATTTTACTTTTTCTAAGTGTGGATCTTTGATGTTTATACAAAAGACAGAACTGACAAACATGTTCCTTCTTGTTAACTCTCGAGTTCATTCTTTGCTTTGCAGCTACATACATATACGGTATACATAAGATATTCGCATCCTGTAATTCCCTCATTTCTACCTTAATTTTGCCTATCTTTTCTCTAATTCCGAACTCCCTGCGGCATCTTTAGTGAAGGTGGAGTCGATGCTGCCATCTGTCAGCTCTATTATGCTAACAGAGTAGAATGAAACAATCTGTCTTAATGAGGGTCTTGCGTGTGTGTATGTTCGAAAGAGGGAGAAAGATTGTGTGTGTATATATTTAGTTTCTGAAATTCTCATTTCGGAATTCAACTCAACGACCACATTCGAACTCAACGACCACATGTTCCTAATGCATATTCTCATCAGATCCCTTTCCGGGAGTTCTATTTTTATATTATCAGCATTCGAACACATTGTATTTGTAGATTTATTGGTCCATTTTGCGTGACTTTAGGAAAGCAGATCCGTGGCGAATTTCTGATCCAAATCGCTGAATTGCCACCCTTAACTTTGCAGACAGATAAATTATATTCCCAATTTATCAGTCGTATTAACTACTCTGAACTTAATAGATCAATCTTGTAATTTTTGTTCTCATAAAAAAAAAAAAAAAAATACCACTATCGTCATAATAGCTTTGCAGTAGGCTGTAATTTACTTATTTATTTCGAGGGTAGGGGAAGATAAACGATATCCTGTATTCTAATTCTCTTCTTACAATATAACTAAACTTATGAACGACTTTTTTCTTTGTTAGTCTTTCTCTGTGGTCTAGTACCTAGAGCGCACACCTTTATTGCACATGGTCCCAGATTAGATTCTGGTAGAATATCATTGAACGCATTGCAGTAGATCGAATTTCACTTTAGATTCATACCTCATATAGCCTTGGTGCTGGAAAGTGACAAAAAAATTAAGGAATAAACAAACAAATGAACGACTTTTCCAAAAGTTCCTCTTATGAAGACTAACTTAAAGAAAGAATGAATTGTGGGTTCATTTCGTGTATGACATGTTTTAAAACTAAGGTAAAAGCAGACTTAGTGTCTGGCGCGTGCGTCTTTTATTCACGCGGTCCCAGATTACATTCCCGGTAGGAGAGTATTGAAAAATGTAAAAGCATTGCGGTAGTTCGGATTCCACCTTAAGCTGTAGGTTTGTCTCATATAGCCTCTGTGCTGAAAAGGGGCGCTAAACTTCAATAAACATACTCAACTAAACTGCGCACCAGCATACATAATACTTCACCAGCAGTAAGAGGTCACTTGTAACAAATCAAGAAGCTTCCATGCTTCACGGCTAACATCAATTACTCTTTTTGCTTTGATACAGGAGTCATACGTTTTACTGCTGTTGTTAATGGCTGTCTTTCTCCTGTTTTTTTTCTTCTACTGTATTTTCTATCATGATGTGTACAATTCAATGTATTCTCAGATACCATTACCAGTTTCTTTTCTTCTTTTTAATTGCATCCAATATTTTTTCCTTCTACTATTCGTAACTCTTGTTCTTTTTTAAAAAATCGGTCCAGCTCATTTTCACAATTCTTTTCTACACCCACATTTGGAATATACATTGTAGCTTCAAAATAATATAGTTTTAATTAGATTTTTTATTTTTCTATATTATTAGATTTTTTTCTACATTTGGAATAAGAAATAATATCCCATAGTTTGTTACTTCTATTAAGAATCACCCTGTACATACTTGTACGAAATAAAATTTATACAAGATTTACCCTAGTGTGCGGTTATATTATAAATAAAAACAAAAATTATTTCAATGTCCAAATAAATAACAAATTATTTTCTCTCTATTTCAGGTATGTTTCTTCTATCTTCATCTGAGATGTTACGTCTGTAATACAGATTGGTAAGATAAACAGTTATTATATTTTCACTTATTTGATTCAGATAGGAGATTTCGTAAATAAGCTGCTGAAAATGTATATACAGAAATTCAACTGCGTTATAGCCATGATATTTCCTCTAGGGGATTCCAACTTGGGATGTGTAGAATATAATTTATAATGATTGATGAGACAGCTGAACCATTTTTACAATTTAAAGAATTATAATCATTAGAATTAGGTAAAAAGGTAAAATTAGGTAAATAAAGAAATTAGGTATAATCAGAATGGAAAGAAATCACAACTGGCATTAGCCTTATCATCACCAATCATTTCACAGTTGCATAGAAAAGTTTTTTAAACCGCTATTCCAACATATTCTAGCAATACCTGCGAAGAACCGATTTTCTAAAATTTCAATCCTTCACCGCTCACCGATTTTCCAAAGAATCCAATTCTTCAACGTCCCCCAATTCTCTAAAGGAGTCCAATTCTTCAGTGCTCCCCGATTCTCCAAAGAATCAAACCCTTTAACATCCATCGATTCTCTAAAGAATCGAATCCTTCAAACAGCTCCTGATTCTCTCAAGAATCCAATCCTTTAATGGTTCCTGACTCCCTGAAGAATTCAATCCTTCAGAGGATCTAAGGGATCCAGGGGGAATTCAATTCATTCCTTCAATAAAGGCAGAGATACTGTCTTGAACACCTTGCTGGTATGCAACCACACATGTTTTATTGGTATGTGGGTTGTGGCTTTTAAAAAATGTGCTTCCATCGCAAGGGATTGCGAAATTTTCACTGCTTCACCGATTGGTACAGAGATTTTATGAATTTTGTTCAATGAAATAACTACCAACCAAACCTTTACATTTAACAGAATAACTCAGACAATACTTTTTTTTTTCTGAAATTTAACTTAGCGATAAACTAATGCTTGATACCATACCCAGTGTTACGTTTGAGATTAGCATAAATTTATCTCATTTGTCAATTCGTTTAAAGTTCTTCATGAGAAAAAATAAATTTACAAACACACATACATTGACCATTAATCTTCCTCTGAACTTAACCGTAGATTGTTATTGAGATTTCGCAGTGATTGTTGAAAGAATGGAGAATGTGCAGTATATTGTCATGTTATTAGAAGTTGTAATGTGTATCACTGTCAGGTTATTTATAAATATTGCTGTTAGGAGTATATATGTTATCGTTAGAAGATGACAGACAATAGTAGATCTATCTTGCTACTTAAGGGTCTCCTTTACAGCGAAATTAAACTACCGCTAATTTTAGAGTTTTTCTGTAATATCTTCAAAACAAAAAATATTCGAAAATCAGAAACGTAGTGAACTAGACAATACGATGTTGCATGTGATACCTTTACCACAATTCACCTATCTGCTTTTGGTATGCGACTATTTACAGAACCCGCAAAAAAAAAAATCTAACTAAATCTATCTACAGTTGTAAATCGAAAGCAGATAGATGAGTTGTGATAACGGTTTCACATGCAAAATCGTATTGTTTAGTTCACTACGTTTTTGCTTTTCGAATATTTTTATTTGTTTTGAAGATATTACAGAAAAACTAAAAAATTAACAGTAGTTTAATTTCGCTGTAGTGAAGACCCTTAACAATGTATATTTTATGTATACAGTACATAAGTAAATAAACGATCTGGTCTAAAAACTATCTATTATTACTGGCAACGAACGATATATCTTTCGCAGCATTTTTTTTTTAAACTACGTATGAGAATACCCATAAGCATCTCATTGTTGAACACGATCTCATCTAACGTTTGATATATTCTCAACGTGGAACAATATTATAGTAAAATAAGAATTAAGAGTTAATTATAAATTTGCGCTGTCTCATCAACAACCGTAGTGCATACTGTCATCTGCATAGCCATAATGAAAATCATGGTAACGGATACTTCAGTAGCAGTAACAGCTGGTGTAATTATCGCACAGCATCAAGTTTTAGGTATATAAAAAAATCGTTTTTTCGAAAACTACTCATGAGGCTTTATATTTATATCAAAGGTCACCAAACGTCCGTATTTAGCAGAAATTGTATTTATAGTGGTTATCCTGACGTCCGTACTTATTTTTGAAAATGTGTAAGATGTCCGTTTTTTTTTTAAATCCACAAATGATATTTAAATACTTCACACCGCCTTTGGGTGTTTTCCTTTATACCCAGGTGTGTTTCGTGAACTGGAACTCGATACACTAACTACGTAGTGAGCAAGAGAGTGTCAGTAGTAATGCACATGTGAGAACTGGATTGATTAAATTTGTATACAGTACATTGTGTTCATTTATAATGAAAAAAATGATAGTATACTATTATTTTGTCAATTTTTCTGGATAAATCTGGTTTTGTTGTTTCTTAAATCTGTCATATTTTCCGATCCATTTGTCCTGGTTTTCACTCATCAATATATGTGATAACCCTATTCGTATTATTATATTGAACTCAGTATAATCTGTCCATTAGCATATTATGTCTAATCTTTGTACAGTAGACTTTCGACTATCCGGTAGTTTTGAAAATGAAGAGAAAGAAACACATACTGTGTAATAAAATGAGGAATACATTGTTAGAACTACTTATTCGACGTGTAGCGTCTCCATAAAAACGCGCTTTTGCCAAGGGAAAACAGTCATCTATCAAAGACATTTTTTAAATGTAAGTTTTGACTCTTTTAGGCCTATCTTTTCACATTTGTGGATTAATTTATAAATTAACAATAAAAGAAGTGTATTGTTAATTTAAGAATTAGACCTATTTATTTCTTTAAGAATTAGGCCTATATGTTTTACATGAATGTTTTGTTTTAAAAATGTGTACACTGTACATCATATTAGACCAAAGTTTCCCATATTTAAATTAGACATTATAAACAATTGCTCACAAATACGAATAAAATCACTTATGAATGATTATATTCTTCCCTGAAGGTTTAGTAACAGCGTACTGCGAGCTTATTGGCTAATGCCATACACCAATTCATGAGACACTTAGTATAGTTAAGAGTATTTTTATGCTGCTGGAACGTATTCAGGGTGTCTATCGGTCACGAAAGTCGCGAAAAAGTCACGAAATTTCATTTTAGAATTTCAGTAGACACCCTGGTATTGTTAATTTATTTAGGTACTACATATATATATTGTTAAGTAGCAAATTGTATTGTAATTTATCCTATTCTAACTATGACACACACTCTTAATAATGACGCACATACTTTTCTAACACTGACGTAAACCTAACAGTGATGTATATACATACTACTTATAACGAAGGAATACTGCAGCCTGTTTCAAATTCCTTTTTCTTCATATTCATCTTTAAAAATGTATAGATGTTCTTTTTTTCTTTCTTTGTAATTTTTTAAAAAGTTTTCCAGTAACTTGGATTTCCTCTCTTTTATAGCTTGTATAGATTTTAGCAATGCCATTTGATACAATAGATCGAAACACAAGTCCAAGACGAAGAAAAATAAAAAGAGAAGAAAAAGGAAAGAAATGAGGAAGAGGAAAAAGAAACAAACACTAACAACACTATGAATAGTCGGATCTCCGTCCCGGAGTCTTACTGGAAATAATACCCTTGAGAGTGAATTTTTTTGTGTGTTGTATCTCGAATATAACGTGAGTACAGATAGTATAGAATATTCTCTTGACCTGTTTCAGCAGAGCCCTCCGGGGAGACATTACTGAAACATTGTTCTATCATATCATAAGCAACTGAATACCGACCTATAAACTGATGAATTCTATAGAAGAAAGATCGAATGTCGTTTGTTTCAAAGGACAATACTAAAACATCACTTTATATTTGTATTGTTAACATACAGCTTCTTTTCTTTTCTTACATAATAGAAAATCTTTATTCTGCAACGCAAAGCCATGTTCTAGAGCAGTGGTACTCAACCTGGGGCACGCGTGCCTACAAGGTTACAGGATGACTTTTCACGGGAATTTAAGATAGTATAGTTCTGTAGCATGTGCCTGTATTTAAGCTCGTTTTCGATAACCGTATCACATCACCATAAATTTAGAACGCTTGCCTGTGGTATTTTTGTGCCGTGGTTCTGTAAAATGTCTCAAAACATGCCTGTTTACAAAAATGTGAATGAAAGCACTCTGAACTATGTGCTTTGTTAGCTTATGTACTTGTATTTATTTACTCCATTTGAAACCAAGATACATTTGGTATTTGGAGGGTTCAGACAGTTTTCTTTCTTGTTTCTGATACACTTAAAAAAAGGAAACATGTTACACTATTTAACACACATTATTGCAAAGATAATCTGGTACGCTGTAATATACTTTATCCACCAGGAATCTCTTGAGTTTCTTTTTAAAAACATTTATATTTTCTTCATTTTTTATTCCTCTGAGCAGCTTATTGTAAATTTATACTCCCATATATAGTAGTATCTGTAAATAATTTCCTAATATCTCAGGTTAATGGATTTATTCGCCTTTTTGTCATGTATATGCTCTTAAATGAAAAATATCTTTTTATATAACTTCTTGGAAATCTATAGTAAACATTATACATGTTGATTTCG
This sequence comes from Thermobia domestica, assembly GCF_964235325.1. Lineage (NCBI taxonomy): Eukaryota > Metazoa > Arthropoda > Insecta > Zygentoma > Lepismatidae > Thermobia > Thermobia domestica. The sequence goes on along the minus strand of NC_137463.1, from coordinate 174,962,782 downwards.
TTGCCTAATTGTTCCTATGGTCTCTTCTAGTTTTCTCAAGTTCTTGTCTCACTCCTCTGTCATTATGCTCACAAACTGTGTAATTAAACGAGAGCATTATGAACGTACTGACAAGGACTTCGATCATGAGCATGTAGTCGAATCTCAGTTGAAGGAATACGTCCCAGTCATGTGATCCTCTATCCTAATTTTAATTTTAAAGTGCTTTTTCCTATATTTTTACATGTTCTCCTTTCACGAAGAGTCGAGTATCACCAATATATTTTTTGGAAACCTGAGCTGTGGGTTATTAAATTTGAATCTATAGTGTCAGAGATAAAAATTGTTTTCAAAATTTTTAATTTTTTTTTTATCTGAAAGCTAATATTTATATCAGTTGAAGGTTAGATAAGTGTTAATGAATTAAAGAATAAAGAAATGAATTAAATGCATGTTATCCCTTTCTTATCCGATTTAATTGAATTTTGGATTGAATTCGCTTAACTTTGACAATGTGAGGAATTTCCATTAGTTTTAGAGCAGCGTCTCTAAAATTGTACTCAACGGATTAGAAGTGGTCTTTTTAGACTAACATTAGTCCAAAAAAGAGGGACAAAAATAAAATTCAAGTGAACTGAGTATCAGATAATATCATTGAAAATCTGAAGCAGGTATTGATTGCACAAATAATAGGTTATACAATTTAATAAGGTTTTATAAATTCTAATAGCCTAGTGAAAATGTATTATTATAAAGTCTTTTTGACACCTTTCAATTATTAAAAACAAAAACAAACGCGTATTTTCTTCTATTAATCTATATAAGTAGGAAGGAATGCAATGGTGTTTGCTCGATAGCTCTTCGTAGACCGCCAACCCGATTTTGAATATTTTTGATACAGGAGTCCACCCTGACCCAACCTGACTTGGTTTTTAGTATTATCGATAAAGGAAAGAAGAAGTCAAGAACTTGACTTGAATCAGTAATTGAAAACGACTGATTGTAGTGTCCAATCCATAGTTTCCGAGGTCGCTGAGATAAATAGCCATTTAAATACAAATTAATTCCCAATCGACATGGGAAGAAGTGAAGGTGTTGACATACAACAATAATGGTAAGTGACCGACATCAGTGCCCAATTCACAGTTGTCGGGGTCGCTGAGGCGAATAGTGACACGTCTGATGCCATTTGAATCCGGATTCATCCTTCATGCGTATTCTAAGGAGGGAAGAGATTCAAATACTTTCCATATACTTATCCTTCGCGTACAAAGAACGGTAATTTGAGCTAGTATCAATATAAGATTAAGGGAATTTTAATTAATACTTTTTTAAAAATATAAGTATACTGGTAACTAATAAAAGCGGTCTCCACTTGAGAAAAGTTTGGCGAACGCCTGTATTTCGTTCCACGACTAATTTTCAAATAATTGTTGAGATAACATTTGAGAAATTAGTCGTTGCTTTTCATATAAAATGCATTAGGTATACCAATTTCTTTTCTGTTGGTAAATTGCACGACTAAAAAGAATTTTTTCTCCGAAACAACAGTAGACTTGTGAACTGCTTATTTTTAAAGGATGCTGGGAAAACCAACAAAATCCATTATAGTGTAGTTTCAGGAATCCAGGTTTACATACCACATACTTAAAACATTAAATAGAATTATTACTTATTCATTTCATAACTTGGACAATATTTGTTTCTCCCTTGCACTGATTGCACATGTTAAAACTTCTAAATGAGAGGAAGCAGTGATACGAGTATCTATATATTAAAAAATGGACAGTTGGTCTTCCCTCTGAATCCTTCATTTGCTTTCCTTATATCTATGTATACATACTGCTATTTATTTAGCTAGTTTTTACCTATTTACAACAAATATATTGATGAAAGCTTGTCATTTTCCTGAAACAAAATGAAAGAATTAGTGTAGACGTAAATTATGGATTTGTAGAAACTCACTGTGATTATAGCCGAGCCACTATAATTCATGCAGTGGAACAATCTCATTGATTTTTTTTCAGTATCTAATATTGTTACTGTTGCAAGAATACTATAAATGGAAGTGTCATTGGATCCGGACGATATCCATTTGTGGGGATAACACTTCGGACGATTTTCTGAAGCAGTCAGTATATAAAGCAATTTTATTTTGCTTCCTAGATTTCTTTTTCGTTGCAGTGTCATATTGTAGAGTTCTGTCTGGACTCTTAGTGGACTTTTTAAAGGGTACTTCATCCCTATTCAAGCTATCAAATTCTTTTTTTTTTTTTTTATTTCTACAACCAGTAGCCTCCTTCACTTTCCCCCTATATCCATTTTTATTGTATATTTTTGAATCGGTTCTATTACAGTTGACCTCTCCGAATTTGTCCATGTGCAATAGCTTTAGCTTAAGGGTTGGGGGAGAGAAATGTGACGTCATCATTTCCCATGATCCCTTTTGATATTGGTTGCCTGAGGAGAAAGAAGACTATTGATTGTCGAATGTAGGTTTAACAAGAGCAGGAATGTTGAGGTATAGAGAGCGAGAGTATAGGAAAGGGACCCTTTTTTTATGTAATGGTTTTCAGAGAATCAATTGTGGTACGGAACGTAGTCCACAATATACAACATATCTAGTAGAACAGTGTTGGCATCTAATGGTAATACATACTCGATTTAGTCAAATTCAAATTTTCCAATAGATTATCTGCACTATATGAAAGGGCACCGGAAGACAGCTAAGAATCAAACATATTCGCAGTGTGTAACCATAGAAAAAATAAAATTCTCTGTAGTCCCACGGTTATGCTCTGGATGATTCATGAAAATAAACTATTATTAAATAATTGGTGGTCTGAGGATGGAGACACAGTAGTATAGTGGTTAGAGTGTTGGACTCACGTCCGTGTGGTCCCGGGTTCGATTACCAGCCGGTGTTTCCCAATTTTCGGCATCCACCTAGCGTCGTGGGGCAAACTGAGGAGTCACGTGAATAAAATACGTCTAGAAAGCTCCTGAAACGCCTGTTAGAATCAGGACGACGCAACGCGCTGACGACGTGTTTGTCCTTAGGCTGATGTAGTTCAACCGGTCGCTAACAGATGGCGTTGGAGTGGCGTAGGAGCGAATCAGGCCTACAAAGGGCTGTCATGCCATTGGTTAGCATGGTGGTCTGAGGGTCTGATGAGCAACGAGAGAACTTCGAAGAAACTTATGGACACAATGTTCTTCACTATAAATTCACACGGTCTGGAATCGCACCAGGGACCACTGAACTACGATGTCCACTTCAATCTATGAAGAATCAATGCTGAAATCGAAAGTAATACGATGTACCACTTCAGGATTCAATACCGATGAAGGTGAAAGTGAAACATTTTCTTAAGAGACTGCTTCTATATCAGAAAACCATTTCTCGTTGTCTTTTATTGTATTTGCTCTATGGAGAGATGCAATATTGTAACCCAAAGTGGAAGAGTTAAAAACTTTCGGTTTCAGTAGTGTTAGAGCGTAGATCAAAACGTTTCTTGCTATCTCTTGCAATATTCCTTTATGAGGATCCAAAATTGAAACCGGAAATGATTAAATCGTAACTCAAAAAGGTTAATTTTACAGTTCTTTGTATCCTGTAAAACCTTTGTATCTAAATCTCCAACTCTTTGTATCTAAAGAAACTTGATTATCTTTTCTGTTGTTAAGAATTGTTACGTTATTTCAGCAATGTATAATGTTAATTATCATAGAAAAAAATATTTCCTAAACATTAAAAATTTTAACAATTTAAAAGTTATTTTGACTTATGATTGGCTTATTCGGGTGCGAAATGTACCATTTCAAGTTTCAATAGAATGATAAGGGCAAAATATGTTCTTGGAGCACTGAATCTTTATTAAGAGAAAGAAAAAAAGTTTCTAGCTTTTTTTTTAAAACCACTTTTGCGATGACATTTGTCGTTCAGATGAATGGACAGAATCGTTCTGTACAAGATTCCCTATACCTATGCATAAAATAGTTAGGAAAACTGTCATAAGAGATGATGTAAGCACAGTTTATATGTATATTTTGCATAAAGTTGCTAGCAAATTTCTAAATCTCTGTACTCTTGAGAAAACTTGGCTGGAGTAGGCGGAATGCTATGCAGACAAGAGTGTACTGTATATATATTATAAAGGTTTGGCAGCACTGAGGCTAATAAAGAGCTATAATATAACGTGAGATCTAAACCATGTATACTCTCACTGGAGGTCGAATCCCGGATGCTTTTCTCCATGTTGTTTATTTATTTAGTTTTATGTTCAACGGTTATGTCCTGTAGCTTCGTGCAGATGCTCTTCCTCAGGGAATCGAACACAGGATATTGCACATCAAAGATGAACGAGCTGTCGGTTTGGCGACTGGTTAATCACATATCATAGATTTAATAAAACTATAGTGTGTTGTATTTATGGTTAGCCTATTAGCTTGAATATCGTGAATATGGCTCTGCATTTACTATAAAGTAAGAAGCTATCTTCAATTATTCGCGAATTATTTTTCCCGTTTTGGATTGGGGTCTTCACAACAGAAATACCTGTGTAAGTAATTTTAAGAAATGCGTAACTAACTGATATTTAGCTCTCCTTATGATCGGAACGTTTCACCACAATAACTACTGTTCTAGATTTAGACTAAAATTAATATCTGATTTTAATGTATTGAATGATTCTATACCAACAAGTATATTGGCGCTTCCGTAAAACTTCGTTAAACTATACTTCCATTTTATGAATTTCAACATTCTTTCTATACGGTATCTGTATAAATTATATATATAGGGTTGCACAAGAGACACCCTCGAGTCGAAATACAATTTTAAGAAAGGAAACTTCGTACACGATTAGATCTAATGAAAATTAGTGTACGAAATTTGATGGTTCTAGCAGCTACGCAACTACGCTAGTTGTCGCCCGGGGCAAGAACTCGCCTTAGTGCCTTCCTGGCTACCCAAATTGCTCCCCCAAACATTTGCCCAAATTTGCGCCCTCCCAATCCGGCGCGCGGGACACAAGCCCTGTTTTCCGCCTAGTTACGTCAGTAGGTTCTAGGTGACTCCCTTCTATGCGAAAATCTTGTGACAGACATACACGTTCTTATCTATATATTTATGATACATTTATGTCTATCTATATATATTTATCTGTATATATATATATACAGATATATATATAATTGTAATATTTTTATCATGTCAGTTGCAAACACTACGAAGAAGGAGGTATAAAATACATAATTTAGGCTCATTCACTTCAGAGAGCCCATTCATTATTTAAAGTCACCTATGTTGACTGTAGCTAATCATGCTGAAGATTGATTCTGACGTCAGAGGTAGAGGGGCGATTGAGTGACGTAGTGTTGACGTAGCAAGACTCTGCAAAGAACCCAGCAATTTTCCATCCGTAATGAAGTTACATAGAGAGACATGTTTCTGCAAACATTGCCTGGTCATGACTAAGAATGCATAGTCGTGTTCGCAAATACAGGCACCCACATATGAGAGGGCAGGGGAGGCAACGATGAATACATAAGACAGAATAATGTATATAACCTCTCCTTAAACATTCAACTCGACAAATATTATCCTCTGCTATTAGTATTTTTGTGGTATTAATGTGTACCTCGTCATTATTTGTTTTGTGTCTGTTGGACGTAATTATTTCGTTAAATGTTACCAAGATGTATTTCAGTTAGATTGTTTATTATTATTATTATTATTATTATTATTATTATTATTATTATTATTATTATTATTATTATTATTAAACACAATTTGAACTATATTAATTTGATTGGGTTGTTGACATTAATTGCTTGGTTGGAATTTCGCGTCGCATCGCGTGGAAGGGATGCTGTACTCCAAACCAATCGACCAAGAATATACTACCGCCTATGATTGTGTTTGTTCTTACTTAGCGACTTTTGACCTGTAAACTAAGAATTCATTGCATTTTGTTTATGTTTGGTACCATTCATTCCGGTAAAAAGGAATCTAACTTATTCAGATTTCCCAGTCACAGAGAACAGTTGCAAGATACACTGTTAAAATAATTTCTTAAATTTGAGAAACCGTTTCTTACTTATGCATTGAGACAATATTTTCTTAGAAATGAGATTTGGCAATTTTCATTCATAAGAAAAGTAACAGTATATATTCTCATTCCGTTTTATACAACCTCATCTACTTCTCTTCATTTCTCATAATGAGAGTTTCAAACTCTTGTTTCTAAGAAAATATATTTTCGGTGCACAGATAATAAATGGTTTCTCAGATTTAAGAAAGTATTTTTAACAGTGTACGAGTGCCAGGGTCAGAACCTAACTGAACTGCACCAGTAAGGCAACTGGTAATTGGAATAAAAAAATAAATAATAAAAGAAGATTTGAAATAACTTGGATGTGTGCATTTTGTGGCCAGATGACTAACGAGTGTGTGCTCTTCTGTGCACGTGGTCTCCGAGTTCGATTTCCGGAGTAGTTGTTCAGTACCCACTTCAAGCAGTAGGTTTCGTGTGTACTTGAAGTATTTAAATCTCGTGTCATATTAGCTTGGTGCTGAAGGAGAATGTTAAATTGGATTAATTAATTTATCAATAAAACGACTGTAGCACTGCGATGAAAGTACTCATCTCTGGAGTACACATTTCGTTTATTTGGACATCGATATTGGCTTTGTAACTGGTGGATGCGCGTGTAGAGATTTCATTTATATATAGTATTTTATATATAATATTTCCAGCAGGATCATTATTAATTTACGTTTACCATGCGTCCGTTTATGTATGTCCTTATGGCTTCACAAACGTTTTGAAATGTACTTCTGTTACTATCACGAGCTTTCGGTATACTCTCATAATTTAATGCTTTTTTTTTTATATATATATATATAGATATTTGTATTACCCAATATTAAAGAATAAAAAGAATAAACTTTTCGGAAGTTGATAATTGCATAAGGGGACAACTTGTTTGTGAATTTTACTGTTCAGCATAGATTTCCTTGATCTATAGTTAAATAATTTGAAAAAGTCCATATTTACACAGCAAAAAATGAGATGTTGAAATAACACAAAATGACTACTACTTTAGCGTGTTACTTGTGTGTTAATTCAACACCAAACACATCGCCTCAGAGCATATCAAAAATACCTCGTTACTGGCTGTAAGTATTTGCATTGTTTTTTATTGTTTCGTATGAGCAAAGCTTTGTGAAATATATTTCGCATTTATGGCAATTAACTAATGGCATTCTATGTTTTCTGTAATCGGTCACAATAATATTGTTGTAAACCTGTGAATCATCTGACAACAGTTACACAGATAGCTGTACTTCCATCTGTTTTCTTTATCTGTTATTCTTGTGTCTTAGCATGTATGAACATAAGATTGCAGAACTGTTGTTGCCTATATAACTGTTGTCAGACGATTCTCAGGTTTACAATATTATTGTGACAAATTACAGAAAACATAGAACATTATTCGTTACTTGGCATAAGTGCCAAAGATATTTCGCAAAGCTTTGCTCATATTAAACGATAAATAGCAATGCAAATTCTCTCAGGTAGTAACGAGTTATTTTTGATATGCTCGGAAGGCGATGTGCTTGGTGCTGAATTAACACACAAGTAACACGCTAAAGTGGTAGTCATTTTGTGTTGTTTCAACACCTATTTTTTTTACAGTGTGTAATATGTTCGGTATGGGTGGAGGTAATATTGGACACGCTATGCAATGATGGTTACATTGTGCTACATAATTTTGAGAGAGGAGAAGATAGCACCACTAATTAGAGCAAGAAAGTGATAATCCAACAGCGAAGTTAGTGTGTATCTTGCCGAGTTTTTTCTCTCTCACTATATAAGTAATCTTTCCTGAAATTGTCGCAGAAGTTCGTGACTCATTTTAATCCGTCCCTCCTTTTGCAGGTGGAACATTAATACTTAAAAACATTAGCAGAGCAGCGCTCTTTCTCTGGGCTACACAGCTCAGCTGCTCCTATGAATCATTTATGATAATGCTGAGGGAGTTCTCCCTCTCTCACTCGCTTTTTGCTACAAGATTGGCTTCTGTGCTGTGGCAAAGATAAACCAAGCTTATAATTAATTCTTAGCGGTGGACATCCTCTCCGGCATCCATGCTCTCTTTCTCTCTCTCGTACACACATATACTGTTCATGTAGACATTGAGATAAGCACACATGTTTGCGTAGGTTTTACTCCTAGTTTCACTATTCTTCTATAGTAGGTCTTTATCCTTATGTATGTGTGTGTGTGTGCAGTTTTGGTGACAGATTATAGAATGAATCGTGAATGAAAAGATTAAGCTGAATAATGTAAAGGAGTAATGTCGATTTCCAATTGTTTATTAATAAGAATTTACCGGTCTACTACAGTTTTTTCCCCTCTTCTGTTTTATTCAGTATGCAGTACACCTTACACAAAACGAATTTGACTTCAGTGGCACGTTAATCTGTACAGAATCACGAAAATAGTGCATGTAAGATATACGAGGTGCATACCAAAATTACCTTCTGTTTACTTATAATCCTAACTCGCGTAATTTTCAATTTGCAAGTTATGTATTTCTGTTGCTTTTCAACACAAATCCATTCCATTTCCATACGCTTTTGCAAATATTGTGTATCCTACTGTCTAGATAAGGAGAGCAAGGTACATGAAAGACCACTTCGATGTTCTTATCATGCAACGATGCCTTGTTATCCGAAAGATCATCTTCTCTTCATACAGAAGTTGAAGATACCATTGTGAATTTACCTTGTGCAACATCAAATGATATGTCAAAATTCTTCCCACGATTCAATGAGAGAATCCTGTACGGTTACAGTTATCTTTCACTACCTGTTGACCTCCATGGCCATTGGCCAGGATCTCAACACGAACGATGCGTTTTGCGGCGGCTACACAAACTGGGCGCCCAAACCGTGTCAGATCTTCTGTTGACCCTTGTACTGCTACATTCAGCAAGGACAACATCGCCACAACAATCCCCCAACTAGCAATGAACATCGACAGCTTTTTCTCAACGTACAGAAAAAAGCTTTAGCTTCTCTACCGTGAAATCCTTCAATATCAAAAGAGATTTCTCTTTATATGTAAATCTGTTAAAAATAGGCACAGTTGAATGCTTGAAATTTTGCACAGTTAAGCCTTAAAGTCTAGAGTTAATTAGGGGGGTCTATATTAATCTATCTTTGTCAGTTTCTGAACTACAGCAAGAAAGGTTTTACCCCTAGAATAGCAAATTTCTTTATAAAAAGATTACAGACGTGAAACTATAATAGGTTGAATTTAACAATATTTTTTGTTTCAATCCTGAACAAATGTAAAATTCGAACTGTCCCCTTCTTGCACTGAAATCTTCAGTTTTGTTACATGCATCTTGTACTGTATCTGTTCCTACAAATACAACGTGGCTCGATATAAGAGATCAATATGAGCCATAAAATGTTACCAGTTGCGGTAATAATAATTAAAAAAGTTTTTCGTGGTTATATGATTAGTATACTCGTCTTTGCGATGGATTCGATTCCCGGTGGAAGATCATGTGATTCGAATCCCATCTTATATAACCTCGATGGTACAAAGGACAATAAATTTCAGTTCAACCAACGAACCAAGGAAGCAAATTTGGTCTGGTTTCTTAATAAGTCCACTTTTGATTAATCGATTTATTTTCATGTTTTGAATTTAAAATCTGCTCAAAAATACTTTTCTAATGACCAAATCTGATTTGGGGAAGCTTCCATCCCTACAACTTTATTTAATGTTGTCAAGTGTCTGTAGAGCCCAATCCAGCCCGAATGTACCTAGGCGCGGCCCAGCCCGGGCCCGAAATATTTTGGAGATTTTCGGCCCGAGCCCGGCCCGGCCCAATAAGTTTTTTAAAATTCTTGGCCCAAGCCCGGCCCGGGCCCGATAAATTTTAAAAGTTTCATTTTGTAACATTTTTCACGGGCACACTTCTTCAATGTTTTTCTTTATTCTAATTATCGTTTAACAAAAGTCAATAATTATTAAAGAATTGCAATTAATCGGCCCCAGCCCAGCCCGACCTGAAGAGAAATCAGTGTCGGCTCGCCCAAGCCCGGCCCGGCCCAAAGAAATAACAGATTCGGCCCGCCCAAGCCCGGCCCATGCAGGTCTCTAGTGTCTGGCCCTAGGTAATTAACAGCAGTAATTCTATTCGTCTTCACACTCACATTTCAAAAGCTTCGCGACTTTTTTGATTGCTCTATTATAATAGACATGTTTCTGCTTAGCATAGAACAATATTCCAAACTAAACATTTAATGAATTGATTTTTCAACCACCCACAAAATACGCTTTCATTCTTCCTAATGGTTTCTTTCAGCTTATCTCTTGGTAAAAGTACAAAATAATACACCAAACAACAATATCATTGTTAATATCTAATTTGATTTCATTCAAAGTGCATGTGTTTTGGAATGTTGTAAATTTGAATGCGTAATTGTCTCAATTTAATCCAGATTGATGTGTCATGGATTCCATTTTACATATAAAGGCCGTGGTAGCTCAGTGATAAAGCGTTCACCTCTTGTGCTTGGGGTCCTGGTTCGATCCCAGCTCGCGCCAAGTAAACTTTGTGGTGGACAAACACCATGTGTGTGGATTTTCTCGGGGTTCTCCCGTTTCCTCCCACTTTCTTCATTCCATTTCATTCATTAATTCACCATCACCGTCACCTTTAGCCTAGCCGACCCAATCGTGGGACGTCAAACTCAAAGATTTCATTTTTTCCATTTTACAGATTATCCATATCTTCAAGGAAAATTACATTTCATACTCATTATTTTTAACGGAAAAAACATAAAATTCTAAATTAAAAAAAAAAAACTTCCGTTAACTGTAAATTCATCTTACTTCTATTAGGATCATGCAGTAGGTCGGTCAAGGATCCATTAACATAGAAATGGTGACTTTAACGTTGGCTATCCTATCCCATACATCCAAATATTTCACATGATTTTCTTTACTGTTTTTGTCAGAGTTGATTAAAATATGAATATATATTAAGTGGGTAGAAGTCAATGCAGCTTAACTTTGCTATGTAAGCAATGGAATTTTAAGGCTGATATTAGCGTTCTTGAAAAGGGTGAGCCAGAAACTATATTATTTTATGCAAGTACATGAGGTTCGAATGCCATATCTTATCTTATATATCCTCCTCGATGCTGTAAAGAGGAGTTAACTCGAACCATGTGCGTTGGAAGTAAGCGTAGTTAGTCTTACTTAAAAATATCATTTTGCATTGTTAAAGATTAGTTGATCAGAGTGATAATTTCAATTCCACTGAAAGTATTTGTGACGTTTGAAATAATCATGTACTATGGCGACGAAAAACTAGAAAATCCGTAATTAATGTAAAAGTGCATGCAATTGTGTATATTTCTTTCTTTCCGTTGAACTTTTTTAGTTCATCACTTCCTGAATGTTATGCAACTCTGATCAACTCTGAAGGAAAGCTGGTTGCTGTCCACTGCAGGATACGTACGTTGATAGTGATATCTTGGAATCGAATTGGTTCCAGAACTTCTAAGGTTTAAATCGTTCAGTTCCAAGACAATATTTTCTCTTTGAAGTAATAGAAACTAGATTAATCCGTTTCTGGGTCTCACGAACTCGAATTTCCAAATTATTTTAACAGTAAATACACTAGATTTTCAATTAAAATACCGTGTTAACAAATAATAATGATAATATTTATGTGATAATAAGAAATAATAATAATCATGATAATAACTAACAAATAATAACGATAATTTTTGCTTCTTTAGGTAACCCCGAGATCATAGAGGACTGGACTTACTATTAACATGGGCTCCGAACTACGACCGGGGCTTAAATCTAGTCGGATCACAGGTTCACTTCTCGCCTCCAAGAGAGAGAGAGATGGGGTACAGGGACACACCTGGTCCCCGATACCTTGATCATAATTTAGACTTCAAATTATTGTTAGTTCATTTGGAGTTTAACATATCCCTTTTCAGCTTCAAGGCTATATGAGAACCAAATGATCTCCCATTGGGAATCAAACCCGAGTCTCCCGCTCCAAAGGCATGTATGGCAATCATACTGCCACGAAGAGTTCTCTTTCAAGAGTTTATTTATTTATTTATTATTTTTTTTTTTTTGGTTCTAACTTGAAGATGTAATACGCTTATTGCAAAATTTACAATAAGTATATCCGATAGACGAAGAAGTACAGCAACACCATTAAATCTTGTCCGTCTACATAAAAACATGGATGCAGAATTCAGAGGAAAATGAAGAAAATCTCAATTTTTTCACGGAATCCTGTGCGTGCTGCCATATAAGAAGGTAGATTTGTCTTAACTTCCGAATGAACAAATATTTCCATAAGTAGCCTAATTATTGAGAAATGAACCAGAAGAGAATTTATGGAGCGAGGAAATATTTTAAAACGTATTTCAATTTGCCCATCAGCATTCGTACATGGTTTTCTATGTGATATCTGTGTTGTATTCAACAAACAGAACTTGTATTCAACCAAAAATCGCTCTTTAATGAATTAATTTCCATAAAATAGAACAAAGAACGAAATTAATTTTGATGCTGTCCAGTTACATTAAAGACAATTTGTCTCTGTATAATAAAACGAAATTTTTAGCTTAACATCCTACGTTTATGCCTTTTAGACTAAAAGAGCCGAAATGATAGATTACAATGGAACACGGTAAGTGAAGCGATTAGAGGAATAATAGGAAAAAGTTAGATCAATTCATACAGTAGAAAATTAACTTGCGGCTGGGAAAGACCTTCGTCTAAAAATAAATAAATAAATCAGTTGATGTTGGGTTTCATGATTTTAAGTTCGTAGAGGTTTGATTTGATCTTACTTAGAATGAGATAATCTCTCAATTGTCATATAGAAATGTGATGTCTTCCGTAAAGAATTCGAGAATGCAACCAAAATCTGAATGTATTGCTTGAAAGAGACTTGAATCAAAAGTTACTTTAAAAGAAGTTTCGCATTGTGGCATATTCTCTACAAAGGGAACCATTTTACTTTGACATACGATTCTCATTTCTATTAGGCTGATCAGGCATGCTTCATATCTTCCCTAAACGTTTTCCATCTCTGAAAATCCAATGAGTTGCGGCATTGTATTCTGTTCTTTCTCTCTTTTTTTTTTCCATGTAGACAATGAATGCTATTAATATTCTTTCTATTAGGGATTCGGCAAGTAAGCATTGACAAAAAGAACCTTACTTAATAAAAAGAAAGAAAGAAAAGAAAATAGAAATGGGGAACTAGTCTGATGCAATTAAAAAGTACCAGTACTATTAGTGTGTGTGTGACATAGAGGGCAAAGCATTTCCATGTCTCATACATGCTTTACTCGTGCTTGTATTCCGCCGCTGGGCACATTCACTCAACTGAATAATCAGCTTTCAGAGATTGCGCAAAGGAAATCACAGGAACCTCCGACAGATTTAACGACACACGAAAATTTCATTTCCCACCCCTACCTCAGATGTGTAATTCCCACACCATCACCTTTTTCTAGTTGGTTCTTTTTTTCTGAATTAGGAACATTTCTAAATATTATACGTATAATATTTATCCTGTTGAAAATTGAATGCTTGAAAGGTATAGGAAAAGGATTTTGAGATCATTTTTCACAACTGTACGTAAAGGAGGGGAGACAGTGTAGCAGTATTCTATAGGGAAGGAGTCAGACAGTTTTTAACTCCTGGAACGACCAAGAAATAATGCTAAGTAACCAAAACAAATTAATTTATAAGCAATACCGAAACTAATTTTCGTCATCAAAGTAAATTTTGGATTATGTTAAGAAAAGTTTATTTTTCTTCTTTCTTTTTGAAAATAGTGTGTTGATGACGTCATTCGTCCAGTTCAGTAAACTGGAAAAGTGACCTCCACGTGTTTCTGAATGTCGGTGACCCTTTCTTTACAAGAGCGTTTCGGAAATGTAAAGCAGTCTTTAAAGTAAAAGGAACTCAAACTTACTTTTCTTCGTATTTCAGCTCAAAGAAACCTAATATCGTGTTTGCTTTTTCTTTCCCATCCGTATTCCTCATATATAAAAATAATGTATTCATGGATATGAATAAACTATCTTCTGAAATGTGAAAGCATGAGCTAAAACTGAAACAAATTATCATTACTGTCACTCGGGCAGCCGGGGTTCGATTTCCCATTGGGGAGTCATGTCACAAAAATATAAAGCGACAACTTTATTTAACTTTCATATAATATGATAATGAATGTGTAATTAAGAGAGAAACAAAATGAAACCAAGTTATTTGAATATGTCAGTGAACAAGTAAATGTTGACGACTAATTTCTCGGGAATATTCTTTATATAAACAAGCAGATTGCTTTTTATGTTGAGTTGTCACAGTTAATTAATAGTATATCTTTTGTTGTTATTGGTTGGAGTTTAACATCCCTTTTCAACATTGATGCTGTATAAGACGTTGACCTATAGTTTAAGATGAAATCTGTACTACCGTAATCGGCTTAAATTTCAAGATTGTCCCACCAAGAATCGAACCCGAGATTTATGCTTAAAGGCTCACGCGATGGCCACTAGGCGAACGGAGGGAGCTAGTATTGCTTTTATAACAGAAAATGATTATATCTAAGTATGATGATAGTATAGTGGTTATCAACAATAAAAGTAGTATTTTACGTAGCTTTAAGCAAAGTATATAATAGAATGTATTACAGTGTCAGTAGCCAAGTTTATCTGTAAACAATAATTAATATCCTTTTTTAACATTAAAGGAATTAAGCATTGAGTTAAATAACAAGCCACAGAAGAATATTGAAAATATAAGTCTGTGTGAAAACGAAAACCTAACCTTGACTGTAGAAATGTAAATAGATGTGTTTATTGTTTCAAAGTGTCTTTTACCTCAAAACTGTGCTTGATGGCTGACCAGAAATTTTGTGCTGACTTTGAATCTTGTAGTAATTTGAATTTGATACTCTATTCCTGGTTGGACGGAAATGGGTTTTAGTCTTTTTCTTAATCTAATTGCTGTTTTTCGAAAGCGTGCTTGAAGCTGATAACATTTATCTTTCTTAGTAGCCGAGTGCTTCTGTAGCCTTTCTTTCTGTTATGTTATGCTACATGTGAAATTTTCTTTTTTTGGGTCTTTGTTTATTTTGGTGGCCTATTAACAGGGAAATTTTGTCTTTGTAATGACTGTATTCGTCATCTACAATATAATCTGTTCGCTTCTTACATACAATTTCTATACGTTTTCTTTTTTACATCCCTACTATACTTACGGATTAATCTCAGCACACAAAAGCTTACCAATATGTTAACATCATATAAGTATTGTATAAAATTCTGATTGTAATGGACTGAAGAATAGCAAGCACTCATTTCTAGCCAACTTAGTAAACATAAATTTTAAGTTTAATTTTTAAGTTTCTTGTCAAATGCATCAAGCTAAAGTCCAAATTAATCCTCAAACAATCAACATCAAAGACGTTTTTAAGAAATTCCTTCACTGAACGTATTTTGTTTCTCGTAATTGAATATCTAAAATCTTATGTAGTAGAAAACATACACCTCAATCTTGTAGTTGCTTATTAAAACTTTGTTCTAATAAGCAATTATATACCTTAAATGTGTTTATTTAACTTAACCAACCGTATCTCAGTTTTGTGTGTGTTACTTTTGGATTAGTTATCACATAACCATAACTAAAATGGTAGAGAGTGGAACGTGGAGAGCAGAGATTCCAAAATGCGTAACAGGAAACAATGTTCCCAGAAGGAGGATGGGAAGTTACGTTATCAACGTTTTCAAGATGGAGTGGAGAAAACTCATTATATTCGGATATAATCTTCTGTTTTCCTCTACTTCTCTTCTCAATACGTGGAGCATTTTCCTTCCTGCCCTCTCGTAAGAGAATTTCATCTGGATGAACCTCCTCCGTCTCTAACCAAACCATGTAAGGTACAGGTAATGCATGATTCTGGTTTTTCCCCATGGTAGATGCTAAACTAAAATGAAAAATATTTCTTTCTTTCGTCACAGAAAAAAAAAGGAATATAATATTTTAATCAGAAGGGCTCCTCCCCTATTATTCGTCTTATTTCCCTCTCCTTCGAACGAAGGGTCTCTGCTAAATAAAAATTTAAACAGATAAGAAGGAACGTTGAAAAAGACAGAGAAATGGGTGGAGGAAAAGAACTTGTCATCTGTTTGTTTCTGAAAAGATGTTGCCGTTGGCACTCTTAAATAGATGTATGCTTGTTCGTTTGAATTTCTATGAAAACATATATGTACATGTGCATGTGTGTACATGTGTTTCTTGACGTAATATGGCTTCTAACAAGCAGAGTGTTTTTCCAATTCAGTTCGTATGATGAAGTGAAATCTTTCAGTTTTACGTCCTACGTTTATGCCGCGTGGGGTAAAGGAAACGTTGATTGTGAGAATGAATGAAATAGTAAAATTAATAAAGTGGGAGAAAACTGGAGTATCCCGAGACAGCCCACGCACATAGCATTTGTTCATCACAAAGTCAATTCGTATCATAGCTTTAATGCAAAGTATTTTTACCTTCTATGTTGTTTTCAGCGTGCATGGATCTAATATGTGACTCATAAGTTATATGTTTCTACAAACTGGAAACCTTTCTAGTGCCATTTGCGCTGGTCCAATGACTAACGTGCGCGCCTTTGGGTTTACACAGTCCCGACTTCGATTCCCGGTTCACGGTTTAAATGGTTTCGAACATATTACAGTAGTTCGGTTTCCATCTTAAAGTGTAGTTCCATGTCTTGTATAGCGTCGGTGTTGAAATGTAATGCTAAACTTCAACAAACAAAACACCTCCTAGGCAATACCCAAATAAGTCAAGTAATTATCTATTTATAATACAAAAATTTCAATCTATGAGTAACGTTAATTTCTTGTAGTTGACAATCGCCCACTACCTTAGCTGCCTGCCTTTATTTGAAAATGTATAGTGATTATGCAGAACATAAACGTCTTTCTTGTTTATTATCAAAACAAAAGCAGTATTAAATATAAACGTAATGTAATGTAATCTTTCTACACAAAAGAAGTAGTCCTGAGTGCAGGGGCGGATCCAGGACGGACTTCTGGGGGGGGCGGTCGGCGGTAATACTGCTACTTTTAAGAGCTCCAAACTTGTTATGGATGGGTTTATTTATATATAAAATAAGAAAGTTTCCTCTTGTGGGGGGGGGGCGATCGCCCCGATCGCCCCCCTCTGGATCCGCCCCTGCCTGAGTGAGTAAGCGAGTGAATGATCAACACCTAGGCCAAACGCTTAAGCTAGGAACTTGAAATTTTGACAGTGCATACAATTTGTGACGTAAGATAGTATTAGGGAAATATTTTTGGAAATTAGACAAAGAGGAGGGAGATAGGGGTAGCAATTATTATAGTAAAATGTCCATATCTCCGAATCTTTAAAGGATAGACACATAAAATTTTGATATATGGACTTCTTATGCAAAATAATTAGAGATATTTAAACGTTATTTTAGAAAATATTTTCCCTAGAAGAGAAGAGAAAGGATGAGAGCTAGAATAATTTTTATAGTAGGATGGCGATATCTTGAAATCCTTTAAAGCTAAAGAAATGAAATTTGGTATTTAGACTTTTTGTTTAAAAAATTAAATACGTGTTTTAGCTTTTTTTATGTTTCCTTTAGAAGAAAGAAAAAGGTGGGAGTTGCAATTCTTATAATGATATGATTATATCTCGAAATCCCGATTAGATACATTTTATAGATATAGAACTTAATGTATAAACTTCTTATTCAAAACGTGTGGGCATATATAACAGCGTTTCCGGAAATTCCGTTTTTAGCGAGAGAAGGGCTTCAATTTCTGTTTATTTTTCCCCAATATATAAAAATGACTTCGATTGTCAATCTCATCATCACGGGAAAACGGGTAAATCGTTTGAAATGACTTTTTGAACATATATAGCAATTGGACCTGCATGGAATTTTATTATTTCACTTTGATTGAAATTCGTGTTCTAAGGGAGAAAGGAATTTTTTTTCAAAGAATAATGCCATAAACGTATTTTTGCTGTGCGGAAAACTGACGCAAAAGCTGAAGTATGGGGTGCGAAGGAATAGGCCGAGCGAACAGGGGTCTGGAAGCGAAGTCCGTAATTAGCCAAAGGTTAGTTACTTATATAAAATCCGTAAGTATATATTCCGTGTGAAGCACTATAATGTATTAACTAAGCAATATGGACATCGTATACGAACTACAGATGATTCTTACCGTTTACTTTTAGGACAGTGCAATATTTAATATGCATTACCACTAACCCACATGAAACACACTACCGTTAATAGGCCGTAAAGTTTTTTTTTTTTTTTTTTTTTTTAAGATTTGAGCATTAATATTTGTGTAAGCGCAAGGTAGTTGAATGAACTAAAAAAAAGGGGTTAAGTGTAAATAATTAGAACTTTTAATTAATGGTGATTTTAACTTATAGCGTACATCGAACCCAAGTCTTGAGGAGATCAACTAATTTGAATTGATGAAAAATGGGAAAGTTATATTTACTAGATTGCTATTAGTTTACTGCTTGGTTCTCTTCAGTGTCTTTCAATCGAAAATTCAGTAAGATTTGTCCTTAAAAGATACAACTGTCCTTAGGATTTCAAAATGATTCAGTTGCTAGTCTTTTGGAACCTAGCTAATTTCTAGCTGAATAGCCAATTTTATATTCTATCAGTAATTTTGACTTACCTGCAATCCTACTAAAAAGACTATTAAATGAGATTAGAAATAAGCAGTACGATTTCGTCTTATTCCTACATTTCACCCCAGCCAAGCATGGGCGATGACAGTTGAATCTTTCGGGGAGCAGAAAAGACAGCACCGAAGAACGAAGGAATTCATTTTATTTTTATGTGAAATGACTAACCGAGAGAAGTGCTGGTTAATGTTCTGTCATATGTATTTACTAACTTTACGTGAAATCGGCACTATAGTACTCACACTAGGAAACGAACCTGGTAAATCAGTTAACTATTCTTTATACAAAGTTGTTTTTCTTATTGAAAATGTGTGTCATGAACATTTTGGTTGTTCTTAGGTTCTCCCATATACTCTTGCATTACAATTAAGCCAATAATAGAGCATTTAGCTTTGATGTTGAGTAGTAGAACTCATTTCATCATTCTATTAATTCTCCGTTATCATTTATTTATTACCTCTGATGATGAGTGGTAGAACTCACTTTATCATTCCATCAATTCTCCGTTATCATCTATTATCACCTTTGATGGTGAGTGGTAGAACTCACTTTATCATTCCATCAATTCTCCGTTATCATTTATTATCACCTCTGATGATGAGTGGTAGAACTCACTTTATCATTCCATCAATTCTCCGTTATCATCTATTTATTACATTTGATGGTGAGTGGTAGAGCTCACTTCATCATTCCATCAATTCTCCGTTATCATCTATTTACATTCATCTTCCGCTTTAGAAACGGGGAGTGGTGTCGTAATCCTGTAATCAAGCTCTCTTGAAGGCGAGATAGTGTGGTGGGAACTACCTATATTGTGACGAGTGATTTTACATGATGGTCAGCGCATCTCTAACTGCGCCATATTCAAGCCCTGATTGTGGTTGGGGGTTCATGTTTTTCATAACTTGTGTGTTGAAGAAGGACGTAAAACAAAAAAAAAATCAACTCAGCCTTCCGTATTAGGATACAGGACATTATCATGAAATGTTACACTGAACCTTTTCATGTAATGTAGGGAATTTATCTTTAAAAATGTATGTAGTGTTGTAATGAGCTTCTATGTGGTTATTAAAGTTACCTTTTTGTTCATCAAAACTATATACATTTATTCATAAGTAACTTTCCTCTTAGTCAGTTTTTATTTTGAACAATATTACTGTGTGCAATCCCGTAAAATTCGCTGATATTTTGAATTATTTTCCCAGTTTGCCTCGTATGTACATTCTGCAACATGAGCTGAACAAACTGTTCAAAAATATACGCATGCATATATATATATATATATATATATATATATATATATATATATATATATATATATATATATATATATATATATATATATATATATATTGCCAAGAAGTTATGTGTTATTAATTTGAACTACCTTTGAAATACTATGCTTGCTTGAATGACTTAGATCACGTCAGTACCTAACATTTTCTATTTTTTTTAAAAAAAAGAAAAACAACAACAATGTTATGAATTCTGCGTTGTTCACTAAGCGGTTTAAATAAGTGCTTTATATATATATATATATAAAGTTTTTAGAAACAGATGTATTCACTCACCAGTAGATATATACAAAACATTTCCAAATATTATGCAAATGAATATTATTTGCAAATGAATAGTTATACAGAGTAATGTTGAAAGATGAAATCAGGGCGGAAATTATATTCAAACACTAATATTTAATCTATTCTTTTTCTGCAATGACTACTGAAGACAATTTTAATTTTTCAAAGTTTAGTAGTTTTACTGTTTAAAAAAATGTTTGAGACAGAATGTTTAGTATTTTATTAATATATATATATATATATACAGGGGCGGATCCAGGATATGATCAAGGGAAGGGCTAAACCATATTTTGCCGTTTTATCCAGTGTAAAGCAGGATTGAAGCCCATTTTATCCAGTGTATACCTGAGCGTCAAGGGGGCTATAGCCCCTATAGCCCCCTTGGATCCGCCACTGTGTATATATATAGGGTGATTCTTTATAGAGTTCAAACAATTATAATTCTTTATTGGAACTACATACAGACTTCCTTTATATGTCATTATACTGCAAAACACTTCAAGTTTTTTGTGACAAATTCATTATGGCTCAATGTGTGCACCTGCGGTCATCCTGGACACATTCCAACGAAAATCGATTTCCTGCCAAACAGTATCCAGCATTTCGGGGATAACGTGAGCGATGGCTGTTGTGATGCGATGTTTCAGTTCATTAACCAAAGACAATCTGTATGGCTTCATGGACAAACGTCAACGTAATACAAGCCAAACAGTGGTCTGAGGGATACCAGTTTCTTGTGATGCACGTCGTGTAGATTTTCGAGGACTGCGGATAAAACTCTCTCTAACTGCTTGCACCACATCGCCAGTCACGGGTGAGCGCCTTGGAGCCTTTGTGTGTCGCACAGAACAACATGTTTCAACAAATGTTTGGTGCCATTTGTACGCTGTTGGTCTGCTGTGTGGTTCCTTAGCGTATTGTGCACGAAACTTACACTGTACACTCGTTACTGACTTCGTTTCTTCAAACCAAAACACGTATTTAGCTCTTTCCGTACCAGTGAAAGTCTCCATTTTCAACGACTCATCGGTGGCGCCGCATGTGGTCAATTCCGCAACTACTCACTATGTAAGTCAAACTTAAAGTGTTTTGTAGTATAATGACATATAAACCAAGTCTGTATGTGGTTCTAATAAAGAATTATAACTGATTGAAGTTATAAACCCGATAAAGAATCACCGCATATATATATATATATATATATATATATATATATATATATATATATATATATATATATATATATATATATATATATATATATATGGTCCATAAATATCAATTTTCAGATCGGGCTGGTCTCACCCCCTAAAATGGTTCCAAATGGAACTAAATTAAGCCAGGAGAAAAATTAGCTTCATTGAATAATATTAAATGGTGCCCCAAGCGACCTAAAATTTTGAATCCGATTACAGTACATATTATATGGGAAAAATCTGAAATAAACTCATGTGATTTAGAAACGGCTAAAGGTAATGCGAAGATACCCTGGATAATCAAAATAGAGGAAGAAACATACGTAATTTTGTATAGTACTGTCATTGCGGCCATCTTGAAATCCGCCATCTTGGATTCAGGTTAAAATTTTCAAATAGAAAGATCTAGCAAGTAGCTAACGCGTTTACTACAAACTTAACCCTTTAGTGCGCAGCTTTGCATATATGCGAAGTTTACTTTTAAATTATATTGCACCATGTAGTTTCAAGTTCGGACATAGAAAAGCAGATTTGCATATCAGCTAAGATGCCCTTTCACTAATGAAGTTCTGAATTTCCCGCTAGATGTCATAATAAGCCAGAGTTTGACTCTTAGTCTTACTTGCTGCATGCGGAGTTGTCATCTTGTCATTTTTTAGCTTTCTTTGCTCGTTTAGGTGGACAGGTTTTGAACTGTTGATTTTTTTATTGCTTCTATCTGGTTTTAGTGGATTTTGCAGATATCAATGCGCAACTTTGCATAGACCGTAAAATATCCCATAGACCCCATATTATTTGCACTATTGTTTTTTTTTTTTAATCCCGTATTTCCTACACCGAGACCACCACAAGTTTAAAACAAAACCAATCTGATCGGAAAAATGGTGCGTTAAAGAGTTAAGACATCATTCTAGCAAGTAGGTGACGCGTTTACTACTTTTCACTACTTTGAACGCTAACTTTTTAATGCACATGCCTTTGGCATGTCTCAATTCCAGGTAGGAGTTCCCTTGAAATTTGAAAGTATTACGGTGGCTCGGATTCCACTTTAATCTGTAGATCTACGTCTCGTATAGCCTCGATGCTGGAAGGAACGCCAGTCAGCTAATTAATGTTATACATGATGGAAAATACACACCCACACACATACACACACACAAACACAAAAAAGCCTTTTGGGTTTTAACCAGAACGAATGAGATATCTTAAAATTTCGTATATAATTTTAATAACTCATATTTCTGCTTTGTGCATGTCTATTTATTTATTGTTTCTATACGCAACACTAGAGAATAGAAAATATGTAATGAAAAAAAAAAACAAATAAATAAATAAACAATCTCACGATTCACGTGCATAGGTCTTCGGATCACTTGGATCATTATTTTGTTCAAGTCATCCGGCTACGAGTCTCACTTCACAGACCTAAAGATCTGTGTTTATCGGAAGATTATGTGGATACCGATATCCATACAGGTGTTTATATAATATATGTCCTATAATCTAAAGCTGCTGTCAGTTCTTGGTTAATGATTATTAGAATATTTGTGAATTTAGTATTGACAACGATTCTAACCATTTTTCATGAAATTTCGCGAAAACCCGATTTCGGATATGATAAATCTAGGTCCCTACTTTGTAAAGAATCATTTAATGACGGTTGCAGAAAAATCTTTTCATGGTCAACTTAATTATACGTGGAGTGTATCATAACGATTTGAACTTTATTCTTTTCTGATAAATTCACAAACTTCACTGCAGAGCAGGCAGTCTTACTTTTTCGATATAATCATTCTCCAACCAAAAGCATTTGTTCCACTGGTGTTCAAGTTTCTTTAGTACCTCGGTGAACCACGTTTAGGTGTATGTTGCACCAACGGTTAGACAGCTTTTTAGAGTTCTTCAGTCACGAAAATGTCGACCATGAAGATGATTCTTCAGGAACCCAAATAGATGGTAATCGCTAAGAGCTAAGTTGGGAAAATGTAGCGGATGTGGGAGTACCTTCAAATCGAACATCTTAGCTTAGAAAAAATCATTTAAGGATGTCTGCGGCCTGCTAGAGAGTCGTTTTCGTAGGTTTCGAATATAATACAATAAAAGTAATCGGACCAGTTTAGTAAAAAGTTATTTAGGCGATACGATTTTAATGATTAAAATTTACTAACCCTTTTTGTTTCGTTTTTTAGCCATTGTGTGTAATGAGTGATAATGCGAATCGTGCCTGTTATAATTACGCTTCCAGTACGCAACGGGAGGCTGATAGTTCCAGTATAGTTTAATATGTGACAAATTTGCGTAAATTGTGAGGACTATGTATGTGCTAATAATTTTCTCTGTTACTATTGAGGATACTTGGCATAATTTTAGTTTTTGATTGCTCTTGCATTTTTTTATTTACTCACTTAACTAAGTATTTTCCGTAATGTAGGCCTATTTAAAACGTACAATTTGAAGCACAAATTTTGTAGCCATTTGAAGTAAGACACATTTTGTGTTTCGTATGCATAACCCTTCATTAAGGTAAAAATATACGTAGGCAGATTGGGTATTCTCTCATATATTGGAGACAACCAGTAACTATTTTATATTTAAAGATCAAATAAATAAAGCCAGAAAGAAATAAAGTGTAATTATGCTGAAATTCAAATAATTGATCACTGATAGTTTTCGTGACATATTGACATATCATTATAATAATTTATTCTTGATTACTTCATAATTACCCACTTAGAATTTTTTGGAGATTTTGAAATTGTCTATAAATTTTACGATTCTAAATGTAATTTCAGTTCACTCTTTTCCTAAAGTGAATTAAGTGGCAACATTGTTATAGTTCTATTGGATTTTTTTTTGTCTACGTGTATATGTGTGTGTGTTGGTGTGTGTGTGAGTATGAGTAAGAGTATGGGGGAGGTCATGCTGTGGTCTTTTTTATGCACCCTGAATCATACATACCCTAAAGCTAATTCACCGCATTGACCAAACCAATCATAAAGGACTCAATAATTGAAAGTCGTTAAAAAACAGGGCACACAAAAAAAAACGAAGGGAAGGTAGGGGAAATTCATGGTGACAGGGTGGTTGTAGGCCTGGGGTTCTAAGAAAGGGAAAGAGAATGGGAGGAATAAGAAAAGAAAGAACAAGGACCTAAATCACTCCAAGCGATCTCAGGGGACCTCATTATATCAAGTACAATTTATTGCCGTCCATGTGGACTGAGAAATGATAATACATACAACGTCTCAATAATGATCTATAAACATTTTCACTACTCCTGTCAGCTTTAGTTAAGGAGTATGGAGCGCAGCTGGTGCAAAGTATGATTTCATAAAAGATGCGAAGGTTTTTATTATTCAGATGTGTTTGCATTGTGATCAAAATAAATAACAAATCTTTTAAATGTTCTGAATGCAAGTAAATGATTCAACTTTTCGATTTATACACCACGATAATAATACTGTAACTTCACCAATCATACTACAATTAAATACAAACCTGGTATTCGTCATTTATTGACAGGAATTCTTGTACACTAAACATACTAATTGCCTCAGTAATTCACTTCTGTTGGTATCACTTCTCGTGTTGGAAAAAGGATAAGAAGGAGATTAAACTTACGCTTGGGCTGTTAAATCAATTTAAAAAAAAAACGAAACACGCTTGGGCTGTTAAATCAACTTTTAAAAAAAAAAAAAAAAACTAAGTGGATTCAATACTGAAACCAAAAAATGGCAAATATGTACCACTTCTGGTTTCAATACAGTTATAACGACAGAATATTAATATCTTTTTAGGGCGCTGAATCCATATCAAAGACATTTTCTTGCTTTTGGCCCCGTTTTTGCTCTATCTGAATTCAATACTGAATTTCCTACCACTTCTGATTTCAATAGAGAGCTAAGGACGAAAATAAAACTACTCTTAGGACGTTGAATCCGTATTTTTAAAAAAAACAATCTTTGTATTCTTTACCATTTTTCCTCTATGAGATCCAATACTGAAACCAGCAATGGTAGATATAGATATATACTGTTCCGGGGTAATAATGAAGGATTTTGTTCTTGGTCTTTACACACACACACACACACACACACACACATATATATATATATATATATATATATATATATATATATATATATATATATATAGATAGATAGATAGATAGATAGATAGATAGATAGATAGATAGATAGATAGATAGATAGATAGATAGATAGATATAGATATAGATATATATAAAACAGTAAAAAAAAGATATGATTCTGATAGAATAAAAATGATATTCCTACCATAGTCGGGTCAAGACTTTACTAAGGAACTAATATGTACTTTATCCAAAAATGCATGTTTCAGAATCCTAAAGTACTCACGCAACAATTTTAATAGAGGTAGTTAGTCAGGTTATATGCCCGTAACCAAACTGCCTGTACAAAAATTGTTGCGTGAGTACTTTAGGATTCTGAAACATGCATTTTTGGATAAAGTACATATTAGTTCCTAAGTAAAGTCTTGACCTGACTACGGTAGGTCCCATAGTTTTTGAGCTATGGACCTTTAAAGTTCTTTTTTTTATGTTTTTTTTTCATGCTTCCTATAACTCCGAAAGGAAGCATTTGTGAACCCAGGTTGGTCTATAATTTTCGTTTTATTTTGGTGTCAGGAATCACCTCCCAAACGTGGTCGGTGTTGTTTTGAAACACCCTATATATATTTCCGATGTGTATATATATACGCCATACCGTTCAATGTATCTGGACCAAATAGACCTATTAAACTAAAAGCTTTTATAAGATTCCTTAGAAGGGGGAAGGAAGAGTTCAAATTTCCTCATCACTCTGAAAATAACGTAGTTTATTAGATGATAAAAATTAAAATTTGTAATTTCTTCGAGACTGATATGTTTATATTTTATAAATCAATATATTATTAATAACCCTATAGTCTATTCTACATAAAAATGAAAGTTCCTATGTTTGTAACTTCATAACTCTTGATCCATCCTTCTGCTTTCGATCAAATTTTCCACATAGATGAGGTTCAGGCCTGGGATGAAGTTTATCATTTCACTTTGACGATGCAACTTAGGGAAAGGGGAGAGGGAGATATATAAAATGATCGAAAATGGCCAATATTAGTGTCGAATACTTAGTTTTAGGGGTCCCTGAGATGAACAGTGACACTTCCGATGCTGTTTAAATCCAAATTCAGCCCACAAAAGTAATATTTAATTTTTAAGATAAGAAACATCGTGTATCAGAAAGTGCTTCAGTAATAGTAAAAACTGACTGACTAACGGAACATATTGCTATTTTTTGTCTTATTTTAACTCACCGAAGCGCCTAACTGACGATAGTACGATATAAATCGTTTTTCTGGGGGAGGGGGATTAAAAGGGGGTGCCTTATTTTTCAGACGATTTTCTCCATACTATGTAACATTTTGTTCACATTTTGTACATCATCAATAACTTAGCAATATGGAGTGAATAAATTTTCCTTTTGAAAATGGGAAGGGAGTGAGTTTTTGTCGATCGATTTTTCATAAACGTCTCAAGTTATTTTGTTCATATTTTATTCATATACAAGTAAAGTTATATCTTATTAATAAAAAAATATAATGTGACGTTTGTGGTTTCTCATTAAAGGAGTAGTTCATTCTTAGCAGTGAGTTATTTTCTCATATACGATGCAAGCGATTTTGTTCATATTTCATTTAAAAAATATTTCAGTAATAACTGAAGCTTAATTTGATTTAATTATAGAAATGTGAGCAAAAAGGTTTATTGTATTACTCTGTATGTTTTATTTATTTATTTATTTACTTTAAATCAAGAGTTAATTTCGCCAGTCAGATGCTGATAGTAAATTTTCAATTACAATTACAGAGCTGGGTAGTTGATTCCTTCTCATCATTCGTCAGCTTGTGAGAAGCTCCGGGAGGTAATTAATTCGTCGTTCCTTCTGTGAGATAGACTTAAATCGTTGTGTCACTTGAGGCTAACAAATTCAAACTAAATTTAATAAAGTTGTTTCAACATGGTGATAAATTCACAGTTTAAAAGAATCTGTTAAATCTAGCTTTGAAAGCAGTATGTTGATTGTTTAAAGAAATACCAATGAGAGAAAAAGAAAGCTTTTTTGAGATTGAATGTCTTTATAGCTTCTTTCTTTCATCTTTTCGTTTCATCCTCCTCCTCTTTTTCTTCTTCTCAAAGGTCGGGGTATTTTGCAACTCACTTGTATTTTCTGTAGAGTACTGTTTAATAGAGATTTATTTTCTTTGTGTTTGGCTTATTTACCATGTAAATTAAAATCGTGTTTTGTTGTATACTTAATTTAATTTTGCATTTTCTTTTTCTTTCTTTCTTTGCTCCTTTTTCTTTCTTTCTTTTTCTTTTTTGTAATTTGTCAATTGCATTTCCTTTTGTTCTTTCAATTGCTTGGCGTCTTCCGTTTGTCTTATATTTTCTTCAGAAATAATAATAATAAAAACAATCAGTAATATAAATTTATTTAATTTAGTTCTGCTTTTTTTTTAGTACCTTTGCTACTCATCTGTTATATTTTTTCTTTCTTTCGTTTATTTTTCTCTATAAATGAAGTGATTCAAAACAATATACAGGGTATTTCAAAAATGTGTCACAAAATTTTGGGAACAGATTCCTTACATCAAAATAAGAAAAAAAATCATATAGACCTGTGCTCAAAAGTGGATAGTTTTCGGAGTTATAGGGTACCGAAAACGTGAAACAAGTGAACTTTAGAAGTCTATAGCTCCTGTACTATGGGACCTATCATAGTCCGTTCAAGACATCACTGATTAACTGGTATATGAACTATCCAAATATCTATGTTCAAGAATGTTCCAGTACTTGCACACCAATTTTTTAGAGAGGTAGGTGGGGAGTGATCAAGTATTCCCAAACAGCCTGATTGTACAAGTATCGGTGGTTCTGAGAGATGGATATTCGCATAGCTCACATACTAGTTTCTCAGTGATGTCTTGACCGGATACCATCGATCCTATAGTAGTGAGACTATAGGCCTTTAAAGTTTATTTTTTTCACGTTCTCGTCACCGTAAAACTACGAAATTACGCACTTCCGAGCACAAGTCCATATGAACTTTTTTTTTTCTCTTATTTGGATTCGATGATGATGTATTTCCAAATATCATCATCGAATACAACTTTTGTAACACTCTGTGAACACGTGTGAAAAATTGTGATAAAACTCTAAATGTGCTAACTTGAGATTATATTTTTATAAAGAAATCCTATAAGACATCATATTTATATTATTGGAGTAACAAGTAGCAGTGCCACGTGAACACCACGTGAAGAAGTTTGATTTGTATGGTGTGATATTTTCTCAATTGAAATTGGAGCCATAAGCGGTAGTAGATTTCTACCACTTCCAGTTCAAAGTGATTTTTCTTGTCGTATGTCTAGAGGGTATAACGTTATATCAAAATGTATTTTCTTTTCTTTGTGTTCGACGATATAATGTGATAACGTCCCCTAAAGTTTGCACTTGAAACGAAGTCAAGTGTTGTAGGGTAGCGTAAAAATATTTACGCCTTTGCTTCGCCAAAGTGGAAGGGAAAGAAAATGTATCAGTATTGTTCGGTCAGTACTTCAGGTCCACATCCAATGCGCATAGGTATATATTATGAAATGAACATGGTAGCATTTTCCCTCTTTTCCTCTCTCCTCATTTCCTTCTTTACATCCAGAAAATTTTATATGATTTAGTTCTGGGCCAAACAAGGGAAGTAAGTATCGTTTTAGCTATTTTTTACGTGAGTTTGCGGATGGTAATTGAGTGGTGTAATTTGTAGTATATTAAAAGGATAAAAATGCGGTTTCTGGGATCGAATCTCCGATAGTTTGTTATTTTATTTCTAGTGTCAAACAGGATTAAGAAATATTTATTCTCTTGTAATTGTTCTAGATATTGCATCGAAATTCGGCATAGTATTTTTCAAGGTAGGTTATGTCTGGGTACTTGTAGCTGGGACCGCTTCAAAAGGTGCCAAAATAAATAAATTAAAAAAAAAAAGATTGGAGGGAAATTTCCCTATTTATCTCAAATTTTCTTTTTTCCTTCATTATGAACACATGCAGATACTACCATTTAAAAGATTGTATCATTCTGAAGAGAATGACATATTAACCATGATATTCTGATAAATGCAGTGTTTGGAAACTTTCATTTATATTTCCTACTTTTTTCTCATTTATATATGAAATGTGTATTATAGAACAGGATTGAGAAATAATTTCCCCTCATAATTATTTTAGATATTGCAATGAAACTTGGTACATGCATTACGCTTAAACCATAATATTTGTCAAGGTAGATTATTTGGGTCCTGTAGCCAAGGCCGCTGAGGGGGAGACCAAATTAAAAAAAAAAAAAAAAAAGATATGCAGTGGGAAATTCCTCTATTTTCCGCAAATTTCCCTTTTCGCACATCATGCACACATGCGCATAATACCATTTGAGAGCTTGTTTATTTTGAAGAGAATGACTTATCCATGATACTCGGATGAATAATACTGAAGCAGTAGCTACTTAACTGAAAGTCAATATTTTCCTCAAAAAATGGAAGAATCTAAAAGGGTTGATGGATTTTTTTTAAAACATTAAAAATTCTGTTTTATTGGTGAAGAGAGAGGAACTTAAATGTTGGATTTTTTTCTCTAAATCTCATTTTTAGTAGTAGCCAATTTGCTTTCTTGCAATACATTTTACGATCAAAGGTCTTTTGTAACATACGATAGTTGTACTGTACGTCACGTATTCCACCAGATACACAAGAATTCAAGAGTTTCCCGATCTCCTTTTAATGCAACTATTTTTCCTTTTTATGTGTGTAATTATCCAGATGTAGCGATGAGAAAATAGAGGTAGATGTTCAGTAATTTCCTTTTTAAGTAAAGTATTTATAGTGTCTTTGATTCAAATTACGATACTACAAAAAAAAAAAAAAAAAATGATTTCTGCATTTGATCATTATCATAGTTTCCTTTTTAAGTGCAACATTGTTTCGTTTGTATGTGTGTGTAATTATCTAAATGTAGTATTGGGAAACTTTTTTTTTTTTTTAAAAAAAAAAAAAAGAAATATTTTCAATTTGCAATCAACTGACACATGGAGAAAGAAAGACACTTTATTATTGACTTGTATTAATACACAGCTATGTATTACAAAAACGTAGTCGCATTCCCTTTTATCCCAGATTACATTTGAACACTGTTACAGTGAATTTGATCGAGTGCGAACAAACTTACTTATGCATTGTTCCCAAACACGGATCTCGCGGATCCAAGATATGATCACGGAAGGTGCTAAACCATAGTTTGCCACTTTATACAGTGTAAAAAAAAAAAAAAAAAAAAAAAAAAAAAAAAAAAAAGTAGGACTGAAGCCCATTTTATCCAGTGTGTACCTGAGCGTGAAGGAGGGGCTATAGTCCCTATAGCCCTTCCCTTGGATCCGCGCATATTATACAGAGTGTTTCAAAACAACACCGACAATGTTTAGGAGGTGATTCCTAACACCAAAATAAGACGAAAAGTGTAGTTCAACTTGCGTGTACAAATGCTTTCTTTCGGAGTTATAGGCAGCCGAAAACATGGACAAATGAACTTTAAAGGTGTGTAGCTCCGAAACTATGGGACCTACCGTAGTCAGGTCAAGACATCACTTAGGAACAATACGTGCACAATCCAAAAATACGTGTTTCAGAATCCTGCTGTATTCACGCGACATTTTTATAGAGAGAGTTTTGCTACGGGCATATAATTTGAAGTACTCACCAACTACTTCTATAGAAATTGTTGCGTTGTCGGTGTTGTTTTGAAACACCCTGTATATTCAATAGTATTCTGTTCTGGATACCTCCTTTTGATTTTTTTTAAAACATAATTTATATTCAATTATCAAACTAGACATGTACTGAGAAACACGAATGAAGAAACTAATTATGATCTCATTAAGATCATTATTTCAATTCAAATTTTGAGGTGTATTTTTGGAGGTTTTTTGAAGGGAGTATTGTGGGTTTTTGGTGGGGGCTGGAGGGAATTCCAACAACCCTGCTTAGGACACTTCCTACTAATCCCTATTAGGACGCACTCTAGACTTTTTTTTCTTCACTGATAGAACACTTTAATACATTTTTAGACATGCTAAACAATGACAAAAAATTCTCTAAAAATGTCCGAACACCGGTTTACTTTTTACACTGTGCATACCATGTCGTTTCTTGTCATTGAGTTATTTATCAAACTATAAAACAAAAAGTGGTAGGGAGTTAGTGAAGATTTTGTATATATATGCTATATCTTCAATGTAAAATTGCTTTATACAGAGAAGCTATAGCTAATAAATAGGTAACTAATTTCTTAATTCGTTTCATTGTTTTCCAGATTGTCTGCATCTTCAGCTCTACAGAGACAGTAAAGATCGTTTCAAAGAAGGCCAAACCAAAGCATCTCTTTCGCTACAGCACTTTCTGGGGATCGAATCAGGTACTTTTAATAAACAGCTGTTATAAGTAGTAACTGTATTTGAATCTGTGTGCGAATGCATTTATAGTTTTTAGTTTATTTTTCAATGATATTTTTGCCTTTTACTCAATACTTACAACAGTGCACCCTTATTCCATTTGTTATTATCAATAACAAGAATTATGATATTTAATTTAAATTATAATATTTAATCAATAACATAAATCACAAGCATAGACTATAAGACTAGTAGCCAGGCCCGCAACTAGAGGAGGCTAGGGGCCCGGTCCCCAAAATCTTTTCGTGGCCCAACTAGGCCTCAATACAAATTTCTATTATTAATTCAAAAAAACACAATTTAGATATTTGTAAGATAATTTTTGGTGACTTGGCCCCCATTACATATTCATGGCCCCCCAAACCTCTGTGGCTGGTTGCGAGTCTGCTAGTAGTGTCATCTCAGCTTCTGCTTTTGCGGGGAGAGGAATTATCTACCGACATGAAAGTTCCATGTCTTTATTAGTATACAATTTATTAAAAAGTGTGTGCTTGTTAAACTCAGGAGAAGCAACTGCCCCCCTGCTCTCCCCAAATGATGACCCTGTATAAGACTATAGGTTTTTGAATAGAATTGAACATTATTGCTCCCATTGCATGTCTCAAATTTGACTTTAACGTATTATTTAAAGGCTTCTTGGTAAAACTAAAACATGTTGTTTAAAATATGGACTCTGCAGACCTTGTGCATACCATAAAATTTATTTTTAAATTCTAAAATTTTGCAACATACCCAACGGAGCTGCGATGCAGAGGTTGGAAACTACTTGTTCGTATCTTCTACTTTTTTGAGTTTTGATGTCTCTTTGCAACACTTAATCCATGTGAGAATGCATCTATAGTTTTATCTCAACTTTTCACCTCGAGCACATGTTCTCAAACGAGGGATCAAAACTGCCAGATTTATTATTATTATTATTATTATTATTATTATTATTATTATTATTATTATTATTATTATTATTATTATTATTATTATTGCACATTTAATATTGTTGTAATGAAAACATTACATAATTTTGGGAGTCTTAGAGTTGCCACTTTTGTTAATACGTATTTCCAGTCTTAAAATTTAACTATGAGATCTTAGCTGGTTCTTCGAGTTATCAAGTGAAGAGCACACGTGCTTTATATGCCCGTGATCCCAAATCCAATCTTCAATGTGAGCATATCTGCTTCAGACATTAGCGTGCTTAACTGCAGTCCTTGTCTTGTATATTCTCGGTACTAACAAGAAACGTTAAACTTCATCAAACAAATTGCATAAAGAAAATCAATCTATCAGAACCGTTGCATTGGTGGGGCAAGTTAGAGAGTCACTCCACGCCCCACTCCATGGGAGGAAAGAGTTGGACCCAGGGGCGGATCCAGAGGGGGACGATCGGGGCGATCCCCCCCAGAAGAAGAAACTTTCTTATTTTATATATAAATAAAACCCATCCCAGAGTTTGGAGCTCTTAAAAGTAGCTCTAAGTAGCAGTATTACAACCTCCCCCCCAGAATTCCGTCCTGGATCCGCCCCTGGTTAGGCTGTTCAGAAAATGTAACATGTTTACTATTTCTGGTTCATTCTTGAGATTCAAAATACAGAGAGGCCCAAAAGTAAGTATACAGACCTACATCTATCAAGTATGACATTTTAATTGATTAAGATAGTGAATTTATGTGCTTTGGTTTGTTCCGATCTTAAGGATAACAATAAGTAAATGATGTAAAATGTAGGGATGGCCACAAAGTTCCGGTTCCGGCGGAACCGGTTCCACGAGGAACCGGTTCTCGGAGATCCGATTTTCAGAACCGGTTCTGGAACCGGTTCCGGACCTGGAACCAAAAACCCGGTTCCAGAACCGGGTCCTAGGAACCGGTTCCAGACCTGGATCCGAAAACCCGGTTCCAGAACCGGATCTTGAGAACCGGTTCCAGACCTGGATCCGAAGAACCGGTTCTATACCTGAATCCGAAGAACCGGTTCCAGACTTGGATCTGAAGAACCGGTTCCAGACCTAGATCCGAAAAACCGGTTTCGGAACCGGATCTTCTAGAACCGGATCCGTTCAGACTCGAAAAACGGTTCCAACAGGAACCGGTTCTGGCCATCTCTAGTAAACTGTCATGATCGATCAGTGCGGGACTGTATACCTACTTTTGGGCCACTCTGTATTTAGAGGTGAAGAACCATCATTTTATAAGACATCTGTATATTTGTAATGTTGTGAAGTGCAATCACAATAGGATATCATTACCATTGATGTGAAGAAGTTAAAGTTGGCACAAAACAATTTATACATGTTGGTGATCACCTACATCATTGGTCCCTCAATTTACTTTCGCAAATCAATGGAATAGCTCTGCATTTAGCAGATTTTAACCATTCCAGTGCAACTAATTTCTGCCCTCTTAATGTTTAGATTTATTTATGTCGCAAGCATAATTAAATTACACCCAGATGCGGCACGTGAAAAAGTCATACCGGTAAAAATTAGTTTTTTCGCTTGATACGAAAACAATAAAACTTTCTTAATGTACTTAATTATTGTATACAATAATTAATACGTTAGTTAACCTTTATTCCCGTAGTTTCAAGCGATAAAACTTTGTTTATTAGTGTGATTCCTTCACGAGCCGCCTCTGATTACACCGAAAACAATACCGCAAGATAGGAAACCCCTAAAGCAAAGGCAATGTTCTAAACGTCACAGAATTAAGATTATTGTACAAAAATTAAAAGCCTGTAAGAAAGTATCTCAATTACTATTAAAAATATGATTTAGATAAAGTGAATTTAGGATTGTTTTTCGTTTTCAATGCGTTTTCAATCTGAGTCGTTAAACATATATTAATAGGAGCTTTGTCATTGACTATAGTGCAATATATTGTGTTTTGTTGTTAAATACGTCATCGCTTCAAACTCTCTTGTAGTTATCTATAGCCCTACATTCAAAACTAGCTTGTAGGTCATATAGCTTTTATATGTGAAGGTATACATGCTTTGTGTGGTATGAATTTTAACCTTGTTATTTTGGGGGCTTGTCCATTATCCGTTGTTGGGATACAGCGTATAAATGAATAGTCTCAATTTCTGTCCTGGATCCAAAATACAGAGTAAAAAAATGAGAGCGAAATCACCACTCTACAGTTTTCCATTCAAGATGAAATAACTAAACCCGTCCGCTGCCCTTCTACCCTCTTCTCTGCCATTGAGGACATACAGCACTCTATACTATGTTCAATTCCTATGTTTTCAATCTTGCTAATTAATCATTATGTCTGGGAGGTAAGTAGAGGGGGAAGGGAGGGTGAAAAGTAAACTCAGCTAACAAGGGCCCTTTCCTCTACACCAGTTATTTCTACCCCCTTTCTGTTTGTGTGTGGACTCCGTATACACACAAAACTCCCTTCTGCAAAATGAAATACTGAACACATTGTGGGTTATATTCATCCCTAGAGTCTAAATTAATCCAATTTGTCGTCGACTATTAATTAGCGACGACTTCAAAAACCCAAAATAGGTCTTTGATGTCTCGAATGTCGGACATTCATCAAATATATACGCGAATGTATGTGTGTGTGCGTTTACATACGCGTACGGATGGACCTTGCTTGTATGCTTGGTCCACTGAGGTTTATATATATATACAAGCACAAGAAACAAATGATTTACACAAAAGGGGGAAAGTATTTTCCCGGAATTAAAAAGCAAAGTTTTCTTTTATTTCTACCTTCAGAGGAAAAGAAAACCCAATATTTGGAGACTTTTTTATGTTTTTCTTCTCCCCTTCTTTATGACTGAAAAGTACATGAATCTTGTATTTCTTTATTACAATGCCTTTATTTGTTGCCTTGTACTCCCGTTTCTTTCTTTCTTTTTTACCCTATGTTTTATGCATCGGAATATTCACAAAGGTGCAGCTTTTTATAAAGTTAATAAGCAGGAAAGAACTACAATGTCCATGACCAGGTTTTCTTTTAGAAACTGTCTGGATCATAAACCCGCAAAGCATCTTACAGTGTGTTTCAAAAGACATACTACTACTAGGAGTAATTAAAAGTGGAAGATGGACAGGAATATTCGATGAAGTGCGGCAACTACTCTTGGTCTTTCTATTGGACCCTTTTTCATGCCTCAAAGATTTATTTTCAATACTTGAAATTAATCCTCATTCATAGATTTTTGTCCCTACAGTTTTCCTCAAAGATTCCGGCCCTAAATTACTCCACCCATGCGTCCAGTCTTCAGTAGATGTGTTAGTATAAATTATGTCCCTTCTATACAAATTTTCAGTCTTTATGAATTTTTCAACCATTTTCTTTCCTAATTCCACTCAAATATCAACAACTTAATTTACGTCTTAACTCTCCTTGTAGATATGGTATCTCTGACTTAGGTTGCTAATTCAATTTAGGTCATTATTAACAAAATGCACTAAGTGTTTACGCAATCAAGTTATGAAATACTCAAAAGTTCGCATCGTCTTCTTTTTAACTATTATCATAGTCAAATGCATGGCGGGTGCTTCCACTCATCTTAATTACAGGAAAATCTTTATTAATAAAAATACAAGCACCTCAGATATAGAGGACAGAGTTATAGCTAATTTTCTTCAAATAATTT
Source organism: Thermobia domestica (assembly GCF_964235325.1). Taxonomy (NCBI): domain Eukaryota; kingdom Metazoa; phylum Arthropoda; class Insecta; order Zygentoma; family Lepismatidae; genus Thermobia; species Thermobia domestica. Next base: position 174,926,010 of record NC_137463.1, on the reverse strand, counting down.
TAAATAATTATTTCAGCTAGGAAATGTGGAAGAAGTAACTGTCCTTGAACGTTAAAATTTTGCTAAATTTTTCACTATGTTCTTATGGTTTTGTAACATTATTTTTTTGTGTGTGGAATTGTAATTCTTCTAAAATAGTTACTCGTATTTCAAACGAACCAGCTATCAATTAGATGAACGAAGTTTATCTAATTAAGAGATGAACACCGAAAGTACGTATGATTTTCCCGTAACTCTCACAGTTTTCGAGTTATATATCTTTGTGAATTTTCAACGCAATTCCTGTCCTCTTATACACATTATTGCAATCTTCGTATTTCTCTATCAAAAACGACTGAGAAGTCATTTTGTGAGGTATTTTAGGCACGAAAAATGTCACTTCCGAGAGCACTTCTCAACTGAAAACTGCCTCGCAATGAATCCCTCAGTTTTCGAAATATGAAGGGCACTTTGAGTGATAGTTCTTAGCAGCAGAATGGATGAGGAACCCTTCGATGTTCTTGTTCTGTAAAATACCGTCTTCTTATACGAAAGACCATGTTCCCTTCATACAGCTGTCGAAGGACCTAACGTGAACCAACCTCGACATCTTCAAGTAAACTGTCAAGATTCTTTTCATGGTGCAATGAGAGAATCGTGTTAAGATTATAGATATTCTCAACGGTTAATCTTCTGTCCTTCATGATATGACCTCAACGGGAGCAGCTTATTTATTTATTTATTTATTTATTTTTAAGTGGTTGCAAACATTGGACCTCCGGACCTTGGCAAGTCTTCAGTTGATTTCCCCCCTCCCCGTACATTCCTGCAACTACTTCCACAGTACAGTTTGCAACGGCAGTGTCCCCACGGTCCCCACAAACATCTTTCAACTGGCGATGAATATCGATACCTTTTTCACAAAGTTGAGACAAAATTTTCATTTGGCATCTCTATGATGAAATCTGTCATTTCAAGACTATCGAAAAAGGCTTTATTTTACAGATAAATAAGTTATTAAAAATGAACATGGTTAAAAGCTTTAAATATTGCACAGTTGGACTTTAAAGTCTAAAGTTAATTCAAGTTAATATCAGTCTCTACCCTTATTTAGAGTTTCCATATTCTGAAATTCTAAAACGCGGACACACTTCCAACTGGCTAACTCGTTATGTAAACATTAACTTTCGGCACAAAAATGGTAAGTTTTATATTTTACTTTCAGGTTTGCTTTTAAAGCATTATGATGAATATATTGAAATGTACGAAATATGATTAAACGAGAGTATTTACCCTGCATCATGTTGACTTTGCCTTTTCATATTTTTTTCAGTAGATCTAATCTTCTTTTGATAATTTCTTCTTTGAATACAAATAGCCAAACAAATATTTATATGTGAAATCTTTTATATAATTTAACAATACATTTCAGCTTTTAAAAAAATACGGACAAATCATGGAATTTCGGAAAATGTAAGTGGACAGAGATTTTTACTCTCTAATTGCGGACATGTCAACACATAAATGCTGACATATGGTAATCCTATCCTTATTAGCTTTTGAACTATGGTGTAACGGCAATTACTTTTAGTATGCACCTCGTATATCCATTATTTATTTTTGAGTATGAATTTTGTATAGGTAAATTTCGAATTCCCAAAATTAAAGTAGTCTGAAGCCAGGAAAGAATCGATGCTTCGATTGGTTATTCGCTTTACCGACATTTAGAATATGTTTTGCATATCAGTATAACAAGAGGAAAAAATAAGTGCTTCTCTGTATGTATTGAAATTGTAAGCTTTTCACCAAACTAAGAAAATTTTGTTCAATGGGCTTATCAGCTGTATTCTCAGATTTTTGTGCCACGATAATTTTCGTGTAATTGTAAATATTCTAAAATGATTTCTTTCAAACGAACTATCTATTTTCAATTTTGTCTAATTATATTCATTATACATTTTTGTGTGTAAGATGATTTTACTTTGTACTCAAACGACATCCTAGCGTTATTCATTGAACTATAATCTTGCATCCGCTTAATTATCCTTATAGTAAATATGTAACCGCGACTATATTCGATTTTTCGGGACAGTTGCACGTTGTTCCCTTTAAACTACAGCTTATCAGAGCGGATGATTTCAATCAACCACCCTTTCGCATCGTTAATTCATTGTAATCTGAATAAACAGCACTTTAACCTCCTCTTTGCATCAAAGCAATATTGTGAAATGCAAGACAGTGCTTCTCAACCTTTTCTTGATTGACGTCACGTTTAACTGAACGTACATGGCATCGCAACATTAATAAGTATTGTTGGTGTCGTTCCAGGATTGACTAGTATCAGGGGTGGATCCAGGGGGGGCGATCGGGACGATCGTCCCCCCCAGAAGAGGAAGCTTTCTTATTTTATAAATATAAATAAAACCCATCCAAAAGTTTGGAGCCCTTAAAAGTAGCAGTATGACAACCCACCGCCCCCCAGAAGTCGGTCCTAGATCCGCCCCTTACTAATATACTCAATCTCAAATTTTAGTTTAACTTATTATTAAAGGCTTCATGCTAGAAAAAAAAAAATGTGTCTAATAACGCCTAGACTTATAGGATGATATAAATATATTTTTAAATTCTAAAATTTTGCAATATACCTTACGTTAGGGGGCTACGCGACACACTGTTAGGAAAAATTATGCCGAAATCACATTCTGGAGAATATGTTCTGCCTATAACAAATTACGTGAAAAAAAAAAGATAAAATGGATGCATGTAGAATGACTTGTAAGGCACTAAAATAACTATTATAAAGATGTAATGTAATATTTGGGCTTGTAAACAAATAAACAAATAAAATTATTCCTAAAGCAAAAATCAGGAAAATATTATTGAACACAATTTTAACCACAGGTTTAAGTTTCTGGTATATTATTCGTGCAGTCAAGGAAGACTGGCGTTTCGCAGTTGGACAGAACACGTCATTACGTTTGAGGCTCTGCAGCAATAGACAACAACTCTGATGACAAGCTTAGAGTGTTTTCAATAAGTCATAAGTCTATATTCCTTATAATATAACAAAACTTGTAATGTATAATTTCCAAATATCAGAAATAATATTTACTTGGAATATCTGACAGAAGATTCAACGTTCAACTACCGGCATAGGAGTGGTCAGTTACCTTGGTTGTGTAGAAACAGCATGGAAGAATACTGCAGTGATTAAATTAAATCTTTAAGTGTTATGTCCCAGGGCTAGTCTAAAACAGACGGTGATGATGAGAAATGGATGAAATGAAGAAAGTGAAAGGAAACGGAAGAACCCCGAAAAAAAACATGCGTACAGTTTGTCCACCACGAAGTTCACCTGGCGCGAGCTGGGATCGAACCAGGGACCCCATGCACCAGAGGTGAACGCTCTACCACTGAGCCACTGTGACCCTGACACTGCAACAATTAGTGAACAATCCTCCCCTTCTTTTTGTTTACAGCATGTGCTGCTATCTGTCAGATGCATGCTTTTTATACTTTAATACAATATATATATATATATATATATATATATATATATATATATATATATATATATATATATATATATATATATATATATATATATATATTGGTCAGTTATTTAAGGAAACATCTCTCATGTCAGTTTTAAAGGAAATAAACGCTTCCTGAAATACTGAATTGTGCTGACGATTTAAGTTTGTTTAAAACTATTCATCTTTGCCCAAGAAAAGAACGAAATAGCTATATGAGTAGAATTGTAGAACATTATCCTAGACGGCATTTAACAGGACTAAAACTTTCTTCCGCATTAAACAAGATTTCACTGTAAGTAAATTTGACTGTTTATTGATATTAGATGCGCATTCAGTTGGAGCAAGTTTTGCTGCTTGTCTGTAAAAAACGTGAATTGTGAATATTGACATTTACTTATACAAGAGTAAATTTAACTACTTGATATAATTTTGTGCTCTAGTTATTTGACTAAAATAATTTGTAGAAAGTATTCTTTCGCACTGCATATATATTGCAGCAACTTGAAGTTCATATCTGTAAACAGGCACCATAACTTTGAGCATGTTTCCAGAATATATATATTCACAAGAGCTGTTTCCTGAAATAAGAGCAACTTTTGTAAACGAATATATAATATGCAAATGTATGCTTTCAGAGTCAGTGTTCTGTTCACATTGACGCATGATGAGAATACATGATCCCGGTTTACCGTATTTACTTACGAAAAACACACTTTTAGAAGTTTGTGTTGCACGCGAAGAACTAAAGCAATTGTTTGCAAACGTCATTAAGCAGCGAACCATGGCTAGTTTTTTTTTTTTTTTTTTTTTTTCAACTGTTGCATGCACGATAGAACTGCAAAAACCGTATGAATGTATATGCTGACTGGCTGGTACATATAGTTCAAGAAAGAAAAAAAAAACATTCACAGATCTCACTCAATATAGGTAACATTTCAAAACATGGTAAAAAATTTGATTGTAAAAAGCTACTACAGAAATTGCTTACTTTTTTCGTAATTATTTAAAAAAAAAACTTTTAGATCCAGAGATACTCATAGGTGGGTTTAGTAAACAGGTTGTGCCGATAAGAATATTCGCAAAGACATAATTTTTCTTTGAAAATAATACAATCAAACTGGAGAATGGTTAATTTGGGAAGGAAGAAAGGTACATTTGGGGGACAGAATGAGTGGCAAAATTGTAAGAAATTTGAACACTCACTATTTATGTCGTTATAAACTAAGAAACATACAGTATTTCCAGTCTACGTAAAACTACGTTATTTCATTTTATAAATACTACCTGGATCACTTTCTGAAAAAAAGAAAACTTATACTTCTTTTTTGTTATGTTTATTCACTAAAATCCAAAACAGTTGTAGGGAGTGTAGTTAACATCCTTAATGATCTATTTCATCACATAACCAGAGGCACCAAGAGGAATTGAAAGGAAATTAGTTAAAGTTAATAAAAAGTAAACCAAACATGTAAAAAAAAAAAAAAGTAATTTGTACAAAAATACATTCTAATCAAGGAGTACCCAAAGATAGGGGAGGATTATTGAAGCGTAGAACCATTGAGCAAGTTTAGAAATTTTAATGCTTTTCCTGGGACACATGTCAGGGGAATTCATATGGCGGCATGGATCAAAAGAGAATGGGTCAATGGTTGTTAATATTCTATATATACTTACTCAACTTTTTTTATTACTTTTCCGTCTTACTTAAGGTGTTGTAATTAAGTAAGTTTTAAATTATTGGTAATTCATACAGTTATTTTATTTCTATATTACTGTATTTCTTAGCCATTTTTTGAGATTAGAATCTTCACCTAGGGACTGTTGAAAATAGACTCCATTACTTTTTTTTCTTTCGAGCGACGGTAGGAGAAAAGAAAGTATGGTAATCATGAAAAATTTCCTATTCGAGGTTTCAACGTATTTAGACATGTCATGGCCCCTACATACTTAAAAAAGTCATTTTTAACGTCTATTCGTCCGTTCGTTTTCTTGGATGTTCATTTCCTAGAGGCCATTTCATTCAGGACCGAATTTTAAATTTAAGGATTTTTATAAAATTCTCCAGGAGAGGTTTCTGAATTTTCTTCCTATCCCTAAGAATAAGGGTAGTTCGAAAATAAACTGAAATTTTTCTTTAAAACGACTGTAACGAGTTTGTTTATTTTTCAAAAATTAATTACTTTTATTTCAACCCTGTAATATAAAAAGTCATTCCTCAGGGAAAAAATCGAGATTTTCTCAAAAGCAACTCAAGCGATTTTGTTCATATTCCAAAAATAAATGTTTCATTAACAACCCTAGAATGTTTCATAGATCATTTCTCATGAAAAAAAAAAAAAAAAAAATACAAGAGTCTTAAGGTGAGTCTTCTTCTAACGAAGTTTTCCAAAAAGCCTGTCATAAGTTTGTTGATATTTTCGTGACGTTATTAATTGCATGATTCAAGTTAAGAAGTGGGAGCGAGTATCTTCAGTGTAATGATACGTATCTTTTATTAGTTACAGTCTAACATGAAATGAATTGGCACTTATTTTCTAAATTTTGCAGATATTTTTTTATGTGTAACTACTCTAGAAAGACACACAGTTGAAAAATGATAAGAGTTTAATCATAGTTTAAATTTGTTTCGGCATATGTTTAATTAGTATACAAATGCAACAGTAAATTCTTAGTTAACATGTATACTTTGCTACTTTTTCTTGTCAGCATTCGTTATAATCCATTTCTTGTAAGCTTTGTATGTCTTAATACTAATCATAAAATACAGTGCTTTTGTAGCAAATGACAATTATTAATAGACTTTTAAATTAGAAACTAAAATTACGTAACCTACTAATGATCTATGTCCCATAATGTATTTTAATTATTTACTATTTTTATATCCTTTACAGGTTTTACTCTAGATAAAGAGTCGAATACCATAGCTATTATATGCCAAGATGTAACAGTAATACTTGCCTTTGATACCAGGGAGCGTCTTATCCAGTGGCAAGTAAAATTATCCAACAATCTCGGAGAAGGTAAGTTGTCTAATAAATCGAATAAGATGTGTAGAATGCATAGTCAAACCTTAAATACGACGTTAAATTTTAATATAAAATACACTACAAAATATAATATTTGTCTAAGACTTTAAGGATGTCTTGTATTGCAGCCAAAAGTAATTATGGCATCTTGTTTTGGGAGTTCTAGGTGTATGCCATCCAATGGGGTTGATTGTTCATATATATATATGTATGTATTTAAAACAATAGAATATATTCAAATCGAAGATTTTTTTCGATCCATTTGAACACAAATTGTCTTTAAAACTTTGTTTGACCAAGAGAAAGACGCCTCACAAATTTTCGAAAATGCTGTATGTTGTATACCATTATAAGCTTTGCGACCTCGTATTGCTTGATGCTAGAAGGGATGCAAGTTCAAATGCACAATTAAAAATGAGAACCAACAAGAAAGCTTGTATCTAGAAAAGAAGATGATGTAATACAAAATTCTCTGAATAGCTCTCTTCGGAATGTTTGCTTCTTCCTTTCTAATTCCAAAACTTTCTTCAAAATACATATCTCTATTACTATTCCATGTCAGATCTCACTGCCATTCATTTTGAAATGTATGTATAATATTTCTTTAAAAAATTGTTTTGTAGCATACAAATATAGTTTCGCCTCTTATGAGACTTCCAAAGTATGCTACGCATAAGTGTTGGAAGTCTTATAGAACGGCTTTGTCCATCCATCTGTCGACAAGTATCGGAGCAAAAACGGTAAGAGATATCGAGATGTGGTTTTCTACAATCGATTCAGCGTCGCACACTGGAAGCTATTCAAATTAGTCATTTCCAGTTTCAACATTTTATCGCTATAAAAGAAAATGGTAACAGATAGCGAGAAGCTTTTTTTTTTTTTTTTTCAAATGATTCAGCGTCACAAGGTAATGTACCTCGACTATGCTGAACACACTATCGAAACCGGAAGTGGTCACATTGAACATTATTTCCGGTTTCAATACTGATTTCCACAGAACAATAATGGTAAGAGATATCGAGATGTAGTTTTCTGCTGTGTCCGTTCATCCGTTCGTCTGTCAGTTGACAGGTGTCAGAGCAAAAACGCTAATAGAAACTTTTTTTTGGAATCGATTCAACTTCCTAAGGATAGGTTTCATCTTCTTCACCCTCTATTCAAACCGAAAGTTGTTGAAATTATCCATTTCCGGTTTTAACGTTTATCACCATAGAACGAAAACGGTAACAGAAACTGTTTTTCAAAAGATTTAGCGTCTTAAGATAACGTACAATGACTATCCCGAACACACTACCCAAACTAGAAGTGATTTAGATTTACTACTACTACTTCTGGTTTGAATACTGATTTTCGTAGAGCAAAAACGATAAGATATATCGATATGTGGTTTTCTACAATTGATTAATGTCTCAAAAATAGGTTCAATCTCCTCTGTTAACCATCTGTTCAAACCAGAAGTGGCTCAAATTTAACATTTCCGGTTTCGACATTTATCACCATAGAACAATATATTATTAAATAGCGACAAGCGGCTTTCTGCAAACGATTTAGAGTGTCAAGAGAACATATCGTCACAACCCGCAACAATCTATCAAAACCGGAAGTAGTTGAAACTTCCTGTGTCAATACTGATTTCCATAGAGCAAAAACGGTAAGATATATCAAGGTCCGGTTTTGGCGGTGGAGCTTCCCAAGATTAGATTCCATCTTCCTTAACCAACTATTTTAACCGTAAGTGGTTCAGATTGACGACTTCTGGCATCAACTTTTTAGCACCATAAAACAAAAGCAGCAAGACTTAGCGAGTAATTGCATTCCGATATGAATTCAGCGTGCGAGGAACAAGTTCTATTTTTGATCTTATTAATCTATTGTAACTGGTAGTTATAGATGTACTACTTCAAATTTGAGTGCTGAATTGCCATAGTTTGGAAGTCTACCGCGGTTACTCGCTGTCAAACAAAACTCACTTGTTGAATGATAGTATGCTATTTATAAGCGGTGTTATGTGTATATCAAATTATTATTATTAAATAGCCTAATTCATCCAGCTACAAAGTTCAATAAATTATAATCAACAGAAAACAATAGTAATTGAGTGGATGAGATCAACAAGGAAAATATTCCACCTGACCATTAAAAAAAAAAAAAATCTAATTTGCGGTTAAAGTAATAAGCAAAACGAACACTAAAATTACAGAGGTATTCTTTAAGATTCATGTAAGATTACCCAGCATGTTGTTTTTAAACATTTCTTGTAGTTGTTTAGTTATTAGCATCAAACGTTGATAATATATTTTCCTTTTTAAACTTACTTTTAAAAGAATGCTGCGAAAGTACTAATAAAACTGTGTAAACTTCTCTTAATAATAACGCAAAAAGTTATAAAAACAAAACAATAACTATTTGTTCTGTTTGTTTTGTTTTTCTTGTTGGTAGTTTAACGTAGAAAAAAATAGTTTACCTCAAACATAAAAAGTTATATCATATTCGTCACACATATACACGTCTCAAAAATAGGTTAGATTACTTACTGTTGTCACCCCTTGGTGGTAATAATACTTGACGAAAGCAAAATTAGTCAAAATTAGTTGGTGAGAAAGACTTTGCAGTCATCCTAAACGTAATGGATGATTTTAAACACATATGCAAGCTCTTGCTTCTTGATGAGTACTTTCCCGTCATATGCTGTAGCAATTGGAATGGTAACTTCATCCACTTATGCAGATTAAACACCTCACTGTTAATGTCACAATAGTGAGCGTTTAACATGAGTATACAGTCACGTAATCTTTATTATTATTATTATTATTATTATTATTATTATTATTATTATTATTATTATTATTATTATTATTATTATTATTATTATTATTATTAGGTTAAGGTGTAAACATTACAAGAATATTTTCTCTTTTCATCTTACAGTCAGTCAAAACTATCAGTACCGTCAATCGGGGCAATGCTGAACGCACAGGGTAAACCTGAACAAAAAGGGAAAAAGTTTCCGTTTTTACCCTGAGTGTAAAATTTGCAATAAATTTGTAAATTAAAAATATACACCAGTTCTGCAAATATATAACACGGTAATACAGGTCTTATATTGTGTATTTTTAGCCCCACTTTGCCAAAAGAAAAAGTTTTGTTCAGGACCTATTTTTGCCATTTTTCGTGGGTCAATTTAAGAGGTCTGTACTTTTTGACAAATAAAATTTAAAAATATTTTCCAGGCAGATTATTGTAGGAAATGTATCAGTGTCGCTATCTACAACAATTACTGTAGTGGTCACCCAAGTTGTATTGCCTAAAAATGACCTTATTCAAAGAGAGGCAAAATGTTATCAGAATGGGGCAATGCTAAACAATAATAGTGTATTCATAGTTAGTTAATTTACTTGTCCCATTTTGTGCCTGATAATGGCGCATAACAAAACAATGTATATGTAGACAATGGTATTTGTTGATTTTTTTTATGATGAACATGGAATTCGAGCTGTAATAAAGTTGGACAGTGGTTATTGGTTAAATACTTAGGAAATAAATCAGTGAATTTTGTTGGCCAAGTAATTCAAGTAGTTGATTCTTTTTATGATGTCAGATTTGTTCGCAAAAGTATGAATGGTACTGTGTTTTACTGGCCAAATTAAGAGGATGTAGATATTATTTCTGCTGATGATGTTGTCCTGCTGTTGCCTCAGCCTGTGCTAGACAAAAGGGGCACTACTATGTCTTTTTCAGTTTCATTTGAGGGTCTGAATGTGCAGTAAATAGATGTTCATAGAGTAAATAGATTATTTTTGATAGGTAGCCCCATGTTTTTGTGGCAAATCTGTTTATTTTGTTTCATTTATGCTTCTGTTAAACATTGGTACAAGCACGAGTAAATTGTTGCTTCTTTCACTTACTGTGAGAACGGCATGTTTTTGATATGGTACAGGTATTGTACACAATGGATCAGCAAAAGAAGTTCATTAATATGTATACTGCATTCACAGAAGCAGAATATCTGTATTTAATTTTATTTGTTTTTCAGTGTTCACTTTCAATGTTTTTTTGGAATGTATAATTTTTGTCAGGTTTTATTTATTTATTTATTTATTTATTTATTTTTATTTTCTTTTCTTTTATTTTATTTTTTAGAATTATCATGCTCCTTGGTACATTAAGGTCTCATGCTGAAAGTATTTTGGTTCAGTTACACTATTTTATTACCCAATTTACCTAATAGAAGTTCTATCTTGCACAACTTCCATTTTCCAGGTGACCTGCATGTAAACGGACAAAATCTTCCACAAGCATGTCATATTACATATCTACAGAATCAGCTAAAAGAGTATGTTTCTACTGTATCAGCATTGTCCCACTGACAGACACCTACGTCAAGATAATGACAATTCAACTGACTGTATCAGCATTACCCCGAGGTCGGGGCAGTCCTGATACAGTACTAATTATTATTATTTCTGTAAAATGTTAACACTAATTAATCCCATTTTTGTATAAATGGGAAGATCTAGGAAGGATGTACAAAAAATAATTTTCTTTGCAATTCCAGCTGTAATCATTTTGAAATTACACACCTTTTTACCCCAAAAGTGTATCAGCATTGCTCCGTTTGACGGTAGCTCGTAAATGCACTAGAAATGTGGAATCACTTCTTTCTTTGCATCAATCAAAGCGTCCTTGCTTGAGGAATAAAATTACTGTCTATCGCAGTTTAGTTTATTCGTTTTTTTTTTTTTTTTTTTTTTTTTTCAATCTCACTCATTCAACTGAATTAAGAGCCAGTAGTATTTCGGAGAGATTTGCAGCGGACAGAGCAATTTTTTGATGCAGAATATTTTTTTGATAGAACAAGAAAAAGATTGTTTTCTACAATATATTCAATACGTCAATCAGATGATCAATGTCTAGAGATGTGCATTGTTTATACTATAAATTTTATAAATCTTTCGAATAAATTCTTGAGTGTGTTTACTGCATGCGCCATATTTGCTTTTTAAGTCCCTTGATTTATATCGACAATCATTTATCATTTTTAGAGTTTTAGTGATCTGATCTATTGATTTTTCTTCAAGTAATTTTATATGTTCAATATATATATAATTTGCCCCTTCTCTCGTTAAAACACGAATTTGTGGAAACGCTGTGGTATATGCTCACATGTTTTGAATAAGGAGTTTATATATCAAGCTTCATATCTCAACCATGTCTGAAATCTTGAGGGATTTCGAGATACAGCGATCTTCTTATAAGAGTTGCAACTCCCTTTTTTCTTTTCTTCTAAGAGAAATAACAAAAATTGCAGAAACGCGTTAAAATTATTTTGTAGGTGCATGAGAAGATGATTCAAATTAACAAAGAATTGGTTACTTACTAATAAATCCTCCCGTGGGGAAACTAGAAACTCTTCATACGTTTCGGAACAAGCTAATTCCGTCTTCAGTAGTAAGGTAACAAGGATAATAACGGATGAGAGGGAAAAAAAAGTGTAGAGAAAGGAATACATACCACAGAATGAATAAATATAACGTAAAGGATACTAAAATACCACGAGCAGAGCACAATGCGAAATGATGCATAAGTATGTATTCTTTTTTCTACACTGTTTTTCTCTCATCCGTTATCATTCTTGTTACCTTACCACTGAAGACGGAACTAGCTTATTCCGAAACGTGTGGAGAGTATCTAGTTTTCCCACGGGAGGATTTATTAGTAAGTAAGCAATTCTTTGTTAATGTTGAAACATGTCTTTAATTATTTTAAATTAAAATAATTATCGCCTAAATACTTATTTTCGTGTCTCTAACCACAAGAGATTTCGCGATATGGCTCTTATTACAACAATTTTAACTGCCATCCTTTCTCCTTCCCACTTTTTTCGTCCCTTCTGTGGGATATATATATATATATATAATACGCTTAACACGTCTTTAATTATTGTAAATGAAAAAAAAAAAACTAAATACCAAATTTCATGTCTCCAACCGTAAAGAATTTCGAGATATGACCATTTTATTTTAACAATTACAACTTTACAATTTTTTCTCTCACCTCTTTCTCCTCTTGTAGGCAAAATAGCAACTGAAACATATCCTTAATTATTTCAAAGAAAATTCTAAAGTCCAAATTTCATATTTCTAACCTTGAAGGATTTCGAGATATGTCATCCTGTTATAACAATTCTAACTGCACTCTTTTCTTTCCTACGTTTCCTCTTCCCTTCTAGTTGAAATACCAAAAAATAGTGAAACACGTGTCTAATTATTTAAAGGTGAAGTCCATATACTATTATGTTTCTGCTCTTTATAGATTCAGAAATATGAACGTTTAACTATAATAATTACCACCCTTTTTATCTCCTTCTTCGTCGAATTCTCAAAAATTCTACCTTCTTAATAGTACCTTACGTCACAAATCCTATACACTTCAAGTTTTTAGCTTAAGCAGTTTGACAGTTTGATCAGCCAGTCAGTTACTTTTCTTTTATATAGGTATATATATATCAGTAGCGGATCCAGGATATGATCAAGGGAGGGGCTAAACCGTAGTTTGCCGCCTTATCCAGTGTAAAGTAGGATTGAAGCCCATTTTATCCAGTGTATACCTGAGCGTCAAGGGGGGAGGGCTATAGTCCCCCTTTGTATCCGCGCCTGTATATATAGATTATTTAATTGTAAACGAATGCATTTTCTAAGTTTGATAAAAGAATTTACATTGATTGCGCAATCATTTCCATTTGATAAACTATATTTATAAAAATAATTGTTTTAATATTATGAAATATTTATTTATTTCAGATCAACAGTTTTTGATACAAATTACCACAGCACCACCGAAAGCGAAAATTGCCACTGGACCAGCAAGACTCCATGTGCAAGATCAACGATTTTGTATAACAACTGGAGTTCCTCCTAGACTTATAGGCTTCTGGGAAATAGCTCACTTAAGGTATGACAGTAGTATTCAATAAGTATTCAATAATAAATATTAACAGTTATCAATTAATAAATGTTAATTGGAATGGTCGAGCGGTGTAAGACTAGGCTGGCGATTTGTCTCATGTTTGAATTCCGTTCAGGACTTAGATGTTGTGAACTGTCTTTTCACCATTCATATGATTATCATTACTCATTTCTCATCGTTTTCTTCAGCCTAAAGGACAGAACAGGATATAAAACTCAAAATTAAAGAAAAAAAAATATCAATAAATAAAGATTCTGTGCTTTTTTCACATATTAGCGCTCAATAAAGTATCTGTTTTACTAATATTACGCTTCATATTCGGACAAAAATATGAAAGTAAGTTATAATTTGAAATTATATGTGTAAAATACACAAACTAGCTTCATTGTTACTGACATATTGAGTTACTTATTAAACAATACTTATATCATTACACAATAGTGTATTGGGATGGCATCTGGACTCATGACAGGGATGTCAGAGAAGGGAATTGCCGAAATTCCAGTTTCCTGTTGCATACAGCGATAGAATTCCAGTGATGTTTTCGCCCTGTGGCTGGATGCCTTGTCTTAGTGAAGTTCAACCTGGTTCACGTCTTCTCTGTACAATTTTGGGATTTTATGCTGGAACATTTCAGTCAGGACATGAGTCTGGTAGAGCGCAGCGTTGATTTTGTCGTTTCGCTCCACCTTTCGGAAACGCAGCTTGTCCCTGTACAAGAAACGGAACTCAATCATGAACCTCTCTGGGAAATTGTTATAACTGCTCGCGTCGGTGTGATTGGCCCAGGGCTTTGTGCCGCATATTTATTCGAAAACCATGCACTGGAGACATTTCTCCGACGCGCGATGCTGTGAATTGGGGTAGAAAAGAGCCACAATGAACCCTTGTTAAAATCTGTTCAGTTTCTGCAGTATCAGACTACGCTCGACCCACTACTTTAGTATGTGACTAACTAGATATTGTTCCTTGCCTCGTGGCAATCTCAGGGCGATGGGTTGCACATACGCGGTACAGTAGCACATTGACTGCGGGTAAATATAAGTGAATCAATCTCTGTACACCCATCAGATGATACTTTTATTATTAGATAGTACTCTAAGTCCCCCACACTTATTGATAGGGGAAGGTATTCTAGACCCTCACATCTCCATTTATCAAAAATTTTCAATTTTGATCTCTCTGAAGTTTAGCCGACATTTTAAATGGCTAAATTAAGCAGTAGAGCCCAGTTGATAATCCATCGAAAATTAGGTGACAGTGTTTATATTTTTTCATCACTAGGGACATAAAAGGTATTCCAAAGGAGGATTTAAGTTTCAGCTTTTCTCTTGTTTTTCGAACTTCTTGTCATCTCAGAATAACACTTCCATCACTGGGTAATACTGAAAGCCTCTGTAATCAATGATGAATGTTTCTTAGCCGCCATGCCCTTTCTCACCGAAAATTTTCGCTTTTGAATGTCCTTATCTCAACAACCAGAAATACCGTACATTACACTTATAATTTGTGAAATCTCATTGGGAGTGCTCCTAAATTGAAGTAATTGAATCTCCTAAGGGGTGTCCAAAATTATATGTACTGGTCACCTCCCTACTGGATAAAAAGTTCGAAATATGCATAACATCGAATAATATTTTTTTAAAATTTATTTTCAGCTTTTGCATTTTTAATGTAATTTTGATGTAAATGTAATGTTTATATCATTATTCTTATCTTCTTAGGCGTTATGGCGTTGTGGACGGTCGCTTCTGCTTCGAAGGTGGCTCTCGGTGTGGCAAAGGAGAAGGTCTGCATGTTGTTGTCACAGACCAAGGGGAAGAAATCACACAAACTATTCAGCTTGCGTCCCAAGGAAAACTCGCATCGAGACGACGACCTGTGGCTAGAAAAATGTCAGGTGAGTTTCGTTTCATCTTTATTAACCATCGTGTTTGAATTATTTACAATGAAGTCTGAAATTGGGTTATTTTAAGCGCTTCAAGTCCAGGGGATATATTTGTCCCAGTTCTTTAAACTGTCCTAGATTTGTATTGGATCATTTAAAATGTTTCAATTTTCATGTATTGGATGTTAACACTTCAGAGACTACCTAAATGAGATTAAATATGCATGAATATAAATACAAATTGCTCTATAGTAGTTTAAAAATTAGCCTCTGGTTTTATATAATTTTTACCAATTTTATAATTTTTATATAATTTTTACTCATGGATTTATGAAATATGTAGGAAACACTACTATTAGCACACACAAACATTATAATTGCTAATACTATTCAGAGAAATATTTGGTCTAGGAATTAATTCGTGCGGGTGGACAAGAGATGGCGCAACGAACGGAGCGTCCCACAGTTCCGTGTATCCACACATGTGTTGCAAACCCCTGTCATCGCGTATCGTTCGTAGTATAGGGCAGTGGATTAAAGCGTCAACAACACCAGTTTGTAGTTAAGTGAACATGGCGCAATTTGTGCCTGATAAAGTGTTTTTGCGGGGTGTCCTGCTGCATTACTTTAACATGCAGAAAAGTGCGACTGAAAGTCATCGTATTTTGGTGGAAGTGTATGGTGACCATGCTCTAGCTGAGCGAACGTGTCAGAAGTGGTTTGCACGGTTTAGAAGTGGTGATTTCGGCTTGGCAGACCAAGAGCGAGCTGGACAGCCAAAAAAATTTCAAGACGAAGGATTGACAGCATTGCTCGAGCAGGATTCGTGTCAAACGCAGGAACAACTTGCAGCAGCATTAGGCGTTGATCAAACAACAGTCTCCAAACGCTTGAAAGCCATGGGAATGATTCAAAAGATGTCACATTGGGTTTCACATGAATTGAAAGACAGAGACGTTGAAAGACGAAAAACCATTTGCGAATTGCTGCTTCAACGACAGAGCAGAAAGGGGTTTCTGCATCGAATTATTACGGGTGATGAGAAGTGGATCCATTACGAGAACCCTAAACGAAAAAAGGCCTGGGTGAAACCAGGTGAACCAGGTCCATCACAACCAAAACGAGATATTCACTGTGCAAAGGTTATGCTGTGCATATGGTGGGATATGAAAGATGTGGTGTACTATGAGCTGCTGCAACCGGGTGAAACTATGAATGGAGAACGTTATCGACGACAATTAATGCGTTTGAAGCAAGCTCTGGCCAGAACACGACCAGAATGGGAGAACAGACATAATAAACTTATTGTTCAACATGATAACGCTCGCCCACATGTCGCAAAACCGGTCAAAACCTATTTAGAAAATGTCGGATGGGAAGTTTTACCCCACCCGCCGTATTCACCAGACGTTGCTCCTTCGGACTACTACTTGTTCGATTGCATGAACAACGATTTGATTGGACAGCGGTTTACTTCTTCAGAAGATATCGAAACATGGGTCTCTGACTGGATCGCTTCCAAGGATGAGGACTTCTTTCGCCACGGAATCCGTACATTGCCTGACAGATGGGCGAAAGTGGTGGCTAGCGATGGACAATATTTTTCTTAAGGTATTTATGTATTTTGTGTTTGTACTACAGCTTCAATGTGTGCGTACCAACCGCACGAATTAATTCCTAGACCAAATAAAAAAAATGAAAAATCACTTATCATAGATAGAATTGTTTATGCTTGTTTGTTTTAAAATAAATAATTTATTGCCCATAGGGACATATATGTCCCAGACCAAAAGTAGGTAACCATTGAAGTGATTAGTTTGACGGTTTCAAAACCTCCAATGACTAGTTTTGGAATCTACAGTTCGAACTTTGCCTAAATAACTCAAAAAATATGTTCTACTTGCCTGACATTTTTTATGGGTCTGAAGGGGGTTAACAGTCAATCTTAGTTTATTAGTGAATATGAAACAAAGTAGCTACAAAATGTACTGTGCAGTTTTCACTGTGATGAATAAAAAGCTATTTTATTCTTCTCGTTACATCGGAAAATAATTTCTTCTTCTTTCGTTATTTCTCACCTTAATTGTTTTGAAGTAGCAGACAGTTCTGTTGCCAGCAAACAATATTTGTAAGAAAAATCAACATTATATTCCATAAATAAAAGGGTATCAAAGCATTATTGAAATATTCTCTTTGTGGAAACATTAAGCAGCATTTTAAGTTATAATTGGTTAATTTAGAGCAAATAGAGCATGTATATTTAATCCGTTACTTTGGATGTAAAAATTTGATTTAATGCAACTATAATACCTGTAATTTGTATTGATTAACGTATCTACAATACTAGATATATGAGTGGCTACACCTATTATTTCTATATTTTCTATATAAAATCCTTAATTAAAAAAAATATTATTGTCAAAACTAAAGAAAATAATTAAAATTAAGGGGAAGAAATCCTGCTTTGTCTAAAACATGTTCATGTTCCTGAGTAGCTCCTATGAGAGATTTGAAAATAAAATTTATTAAATTAATTTAGAATTGGTTATGGACAAGTCGATATTACCGTCCCTAACCAGTCTAGTATAATGAAACGTTTTAAAAGAATAGAGTAAATAATCCAATAAGTTGTACTAAATATAACTCATAAATAGATAATATATTAATCTACAATATAAGAATAAAATTTTTAGGTAAAATTTTGAAAACTGCATAATGATAGATCATTACTCGGATTCTGTTCGATATTGAATTTTAAGAAGTTCAAAGGCTAGGAGAAGGGTCTCACTTCATTCACATGTTTCTTTTTTTGAATTACTAAACATAAAAGCACAATGTTTAATTCATGAAACCTCTCTGATATGCAAAGTTTATATTAGGAAAAATCTTACTATTTATGCATAAGAATGAAAAGTTATTTTTGTGAACTGCAGTATCACGAAAAAGAATTACTTAGTGGGTTGTGATAACTTTTAGATGGTGACGAGCCATCGTTTGGGAAAGTTTTCGCTATATCAAATTCTTTGAAATGACAATACCATCTTCAGATATTTACGCAAGAGAATACTTAGAATCCTTACAGAGTGAAACTTTATCAAATATTGATTACGGACGAAATCCTAGCTAGTAGTCAAGATGTGTTTTACTTTTACATGGACTGATACTCAAGCACATGATTCAATTGAACATCTGTTCACAAGTGTTTGTGTCAGGGGAGGGGATATAGAGTAATCTCTTTTTATTGTAAGTTCTACAATGTTATTGAACTATTCAAAACATTCATACCTGATGAACTTGTTTTCTTCCATTTATCTTCTTACAATAAATAAGACAAAATTCACTACGTGGAATATTTCTGTCTGCCATAACGCGAACATCACATCTTGTTATAAACGTCATTAACCTAATACTGCTTCGACCTGGCGCAGGAGAAGACCAAAATGCAATGAATGCAATGAGCTTAAATTTCTAAGTGAAAGTTATTAACACTTTACATTTGTTCTTTAAGATAATAATGAAGATGGATGTCACTTATATGTTTATCATTTTAAAGAATGGTGGTTTTTTCAATATAATAATATAATTATTTTGACGTTCTTATTAAAATTATGATTAAACTGTTATGATTAGCATAAATTTTACTAACAGCATTGTTGTAGTTTCTGCTCCATATCTAAAACAAAAGAAATATCAGATTGCTTGAATCAGTGGTGATTTCAGTTCTCCGGAGAAGACTTTCAATATACAGGGGGTAAAAAATAGTTCTTTGATTATTCTGGTAACCAACATTGAAGATGAACGGTATATGGCAAAAGTTTGCTTCTTCGCTTTCCTCCCAAGCCACCCCTTGAAATCTTTACTGGCTAGTAAAAATAATTACGGAGATAATTACTATAACGTATATGACACAAAATATTCACGGGTTTTACGGGAAAAGCAAAGAGGGGGGGAGGGGAGAGAAAAGTATAGGTAACATTATCTGTAATACTACTGTAGATTTTAATAACTGGCAAAAATTCAGCTTTTAGCTGATTATTTTCAAGTCTTTTTCTTTTCTTTCTTGTTTTTTGTTTACTTAGCTATCCATTGTTTGCTTCAATTTCAAGATAGAGTCTGTTGTTTTATCTGGCATATGTTGATATTCTATGTGACCACATCTCTGAGCACCCATCCAATACGTTCATAGTATGAGAAATTTGTTTTACGACTCTGTAATCCTTGTAATTCTTAGTATCTCCTCTCCCTTTGTAAATTGGTACAGATGTACGTTTTCTCCTTCGATATACAGGTATTTTCGTCATGAAATTCCACACTATTTCTTCCAGTCTTTTACTAGGATTCTATCTGCTCCAGCGGTTTCCATTCTTCATTTGGCTTTTCATTTTCACCACATTTCCTATCATTTTCTATGTTCGTAGTTCTTCGAAATATTTGTTCCATTTAATTTGTATTTATTCAGTCTTTCACGGTGTTTCTCCACCTCAGTTTCAGAAGCCACCAACCATATAGTTGGCATTACCATGAAGGAGATTATAATAAAAGCCTTGAATCTGTGTTACTCTTGTCTTTTGTTTCGATGTCTTTGAAAATGTTGATTTATTTCCTTTCTTCATTGCCAAATCTTCGTACAGATTCATATTTGCTTTTTTCTTTTCTTGGATTATCATTTTTTCTGCTCTTCTTTTCATGATACTGTGTTTTGTCTTAATTTCTTCAGAGCCTCTTCCTTTACTTGAATTGTGTCTTGGACTTCCTGGCTACATTACCAGCTTTCCTTACTTTTTCATATCTTCCCTGAAGTCTCTCTTATTCATTACTTCCTTAGGATTTAATAACCTTTGCATTATTAGAGCCTAAGGATTTAATACCATCTTCTACCATCAATCTTGTACGGTCTTTGAAAAAAGTAAATAATATACGATCTAAACACAAATTCACTGTTTTCTTTTGTCTATGACTATACATTTTCTGTTTCTGCAAAAATATTCTTCAAATTCATTTTCCCAAATTTAATTCTAGATTCTTCGTCTTTCAGCTGAAACTATTTAATTCTCTTTAAGCATTGTTTTCTTGGTTTTGTGTTCTTTCTGCCTTTAATTAGTATGTCCATTCATTATAATAGATGCTTCATGTCCTCTTCAAATTCTCCTTCTCCTTAAGGTATGTTCTTCTACATAATATGTAATCTCTGTTATACATTATAAAATAATCTGTTTTCTTATTAAAGAAGGGATTCAGCAATATAGTAAGAGATCCGACTGTCTTTCGATTTATTCTGTGACGGAAATTGATAAATATGAGATACGAATGAATCGAATAGTATATTGGTATATTGGTATTGGTGTAGTAGTATATTGGAATTTACCTGGGTAATATAGCAAGATATTTATAATCGGAAGATGTAAAA
This sequence comes from Thermobia domestica, assembly GCF_964235325.1. Classification (NCBI taxonomy): domain Eukaryota; kingdom Metazoa; phylum Arthropoda; class Insecta; order Zygentoma; family Lepismatidae; genus Thermobia; species Thermobia domestica. The sequence continues at coordinate 174,905,208 of NC_137463.1, read as the reverse complement.
GTTTTAATTTATAAAAATGTACATTATTTTTATGATTATAATTTCATTATATTTCATTATAATTAATTAACGAATTTGAGACCTAGCCAAACTACAGTTTTATATATAGAGAAATCATAGTCAATAATGATTGAAAATACAAATATTGTCATCAAATATGCTATTTAGTATAGCCAGACATGTTTAATGGCTAACATAAATAATATATAATACTATTAATAAAAGTAACATAAGAAACTCCTCGTTTTTCTGCAAATAGTATTCTTTGGCTTTTTTGAAACTGAATGCCTAACCCTGGAAGCCAAACCTAAACTTTCAATCTGCACTCACTACTTTTATATTACCTGCGACATTTTGTTTGTGCATTAAGAAATAGGATGTCCCCAAAACCTGGAGATTTAATTCCATTTACTTGTTTCTTTGTGGTCATTTGGTTTTACCATAATTGTAGTAGCTTACAGTTCTATGTTTCTTCTACATGTATATACTGTCCAATGAAATAAGGAATATTTCTATAATTGTATTTTTTTTTTTTTTTTTGTCTGTTAACTTGATTTTCTAATATTTTTTTATCTTTTTCGTTACAATTTCCTATCCCCTTGGAACATTTCTAAAACGTCACTTTGAAAATATATCTGTCTTTTTCGTTACAATCCTTTCATATTCAAATCCTCTTAATTTTTTCTCGGTATGTTTGCTTAGAAGTCTCCTCCTTTATTACTGTTCCTCCTTATGTAATCTGCACCTGTTTAAACATTAAGTTACAAAATTACTGTTTTTTTTTTTTCTTTCTTTCTCCGTGCTTCTTGTTCGAAGTATTGTATCCACTATCACGTTATTTAACATTTTTAGGTTTAATTTGTCTGAATTAGTAATCGAAGTGACACGGTATGCAGTGGTATGCCATACCGCCTCTGGTTTTTCAGTGAGCAAGACATACCGTTACGGAAAAGTAGATGCTAAATACCTTACTAAATCCATTTTTACACACAGTAATTGACGAATAGCTTTGTACGTAAAAAGATTTTATTTCTTATATAGAAGTAATTTCTAAGTTGACAACACCGATATTTTAATCTTCTTTTCTACCTTTTATTTTTAAAATGAGGTGTCTTCAAAGAAGCTCATCTAGTTTATATTTTGATTTGCCATACTGCAAGGCGCAAAATTTCCGGTCGGCAGATCGCCATTGGCGACTAGAAATTTAGAGCTGGCGACCAGTGTTCAGTAGGAATTATTTCTGCCTAAACTCACGGGGCTACACAGTTTCAGTTGCACACGAAAATAGTTGTCACTGAATGAGAGAAAACACGGAATGTGGTCTTCGCAACGTTGTAATTCGCCCCTCTTTTCTCACTCTCATTGATGTTGAATCAGACACTGAAAAAGATTTACAGTGAAAACTTCATTACGAGATTCCCAAATTTGATTCCATTTGTCACATTTTGTGAAGTTTCCATCAATGGCGCTTCACTTAAGGACTTTGATCTGAAAGCTGCAGTCGACAACTGATACTTCAGTGCAGAGAGAGAGAGGGCGTTACGCAAACGTGAAGTCTTAAGATAACATATATTTTAACGTGTTTATGAATTGTCCAATTCAAAATTGATTATATCCTAAATCAGGGGTGGATACCGGACGGGGTGGGAAAGGGTGGGTGGGCTGTAACAATGCTACTCAGAGCTTTTTTAAGAGCTCCAAACTTTGGGATAGGTTTTATTTATATATAAAATAAGAAAGTTCCCTCTTCTGGGGGGACGATCTTCCCCCTGGATCCGCCCCTGTCTTAAATCTAATCGTCTAGTTTTATGCCCTGAGGTAATCTCTTTCTTTGTCAAACCAAAGCCCGTGAGGGGTATCTCTCATAATTTGTACGTGAGGGATACTGGCGACCATCATTTTTGGATTGACGAGTGCGTCTAATTTCGAAATATTGCGCCTTGCGTATATTGAATTGTTTCTTTGGTATGTATGTGTGTCTTCTTGTCTTAATTCATATAAATGTCGTGTCTTGAGCATGGGCGGATTTAGGGGTTGTCTGTTGTGGGGGCGGATCTTACGGGGGTTTGAAATATCCTTCATTCGTGTGGAGATCCGGGAGTTTTCTGCAGGAAATTGTTAATATAAAAACTCGGCTTTTAAATATTTTCGTGTATAATTCTCTATAATACAACGTAAGGGGATATTTTATTTATTTATTTATTTTTTTTCAGAAAGTTGTTGGCGATGAATCAAAGTCTCCAAAGCCCCTCGTAAGATAAGCTCTCCAGTGGTTTTCAATCATTATGTAAATAGAAATGCAATCTTTTAGGCAACATACCTCACTGTATTTCAACATTTAGATAGGCAATATGTCGAGTCAAAATCGTAATAAAACATACCGCCTCTGCTTTTTTTCCACTTCGAATACTAGTCTGGATAATATAATTTCTACTGCAATTTTTCATTATATCATTGTTCCGGTGGAAAAGGTTATGTATCCATCCTTGTAAGTCTCTTGGTCAGTTTCTTGAACGTAGATTATGTCTATATATAATCAAATCTTCCATCTTCCTTCCTCATCCGATTGCTTCCTATATTCGACAATCTTCTTATCCTTTATATGTTTAAAATATAATCGAAATATTGGTAGGAATAATAAAAAAGTAATTGGTCAAATAAGTTTCATCTTTTTACTTACTTTCTGTGGGGCACAGTTTCTCAGTGGCAGAGCGCTTATCTCTGGTGCATGGGGTCCCTGGCTCGATCCCCGGTCAAGTAAGTTTGTGGTGGACAACAACGTGTTCGTAGGCTTTCTGTAGGTAGTCCTGTTTCCTTTCACAACCTCATTCTACCAATTCTTCCATCCTCATTTACTTGCCTTAATCATCCGTCTCCCTTAGCCCAAAGGGCATAATCGTGGGCCGTTAAACTGAAATATTTTTTTTAAAACTTATTTTCTAAGCACAAAATGGTGAAATCAGTAGTGTATAAGAAGAATTATGGATAATTTGTAAAATGTGCTTGAAAAGTTCGTATATGGAAGCATTAATGCACAGTAGTTGTTTTCTTAAAGAATCAAGCATAATATTATTATAGTATAGTATGTTTAATGTGTATAATATGTTAATGTATTTTACAGTGAACCTTCATAAATAATCAAACTTTCACTTGTTTTTTTTTTTTTTTTCTATTTGTAGCAATGGAAAGTCCTCGAAAGCATCTTCATTCACGTGCGGAGACGAGAACCTCAGACCTTAGCTATGCAGATTCCTTCCATCCACTTCTCGCAGCTGACTTTAGCCGAAGTTTGTGTGAGGTTTGTTCAGAAAGTTCTCACGGACAAGATCTACAGAGTGCAGAAGATTTGTGCCATTGTGGACAATCACCTTTCTGGTCATCTGCAGAATCTGGAAATATGGACTTGGAAAGTTGTGAAACCTTATCAGTTACTGTGAGTGAACTACCAGAGTACCCACCTCATCTGGAGGGTCGATCATCTACTCCAGATGGACCTCATCCAGAGAACAAAAGAGCTATTTTAGAAAGATGTGCCAGTTGCATGAGCAAACTTGGTGCTCCAAGAACAACTCAGAAATCCCAGGACGGTGGACTTTTTAGCCCTGTATGGACAATGGATAGTGTTGCTAATTTATCTCAAAGTGTACATTCACAAAACAGTTGCCATAGCCAGAGCACTGGTAGTGATAGGCTCTCGCTATCTTCACAGGGTAGTAGCAGCAGTGCTAGCACTTCAGAATATTGTGTACCAAGAGCATATGGTGACGCGTGGTATGACAAACCTCGAGGCATGGGCATGCCAAATATGCCAATCGTTTCTCCGAAAAACGCAAAGACTGGCCACCAAAGGGATATTGTTGCATTACATTCAGCCTGTAGCCACTCCGTACTACATACAAGAAATCCTGCTCCACCAGAACTTCAGCGAGGTGCATCAACCACGATGCTCCCAGATGCCCATAAATGTAGATGTGTACCTGTTCCCCCAAGGCTTCCCAAGGCCTCACCCATGTCTCCACCACAGACACGATCGCCGTCTGTATCGCCAAAGAAGTCGAATCAGTCTAATTTCCAAGGAAATGAGGCAGCACCGAAGATACCGAAAATGATGCCCCCAGTGCCCCATTGTCTATGCCATCAGTTCGCACAGCAGCATCAGCAGCAACAAGCAGCGGTTGATCCGTATGAGAATTACGATGTTCCTCGAGCTGTTGTACCCAAATCTTATCTTCAGGTAAGCTTAATATATTTTGCTTCCTTAAATTTATTGAAGTAATTCGTAGTTTTAATGTCCTTACTAATTTATTTTGTCATAATATATATTGTGTCCATATATATATATATATATATATATATATATATATATATATATATATATATATATATATATATATATATATTCCTCTCACCCTTATCAGACCTCTTCGTACTTTGCCCCTCCGTTAGATATGCATTTTTGTAATTCATGTGTTTGTATTTTCCTTTTTAATCAATTCGGTAGTATTTAGCTCTTATGCCTTTGATTTAAGTGTATGGACCAGTGGTAGTCGGGTAAAATTTTAAAGAGTAGAAATAAAAATAAATTAGAAGTGTGAAATATGATTTTAAACACCTTTGTTATTATTCATTACTACAGGATTGTACGCTTCGTTATCGACTTCAAGTAATAGAAAGGTGATAATGAACAATAGATATACTTTGCTTTTACCACAATTAGTTTTCTTACCTCATGTTGTGTTTACGTGTTAAAAATTAGAGATGCAAGGGCTCGAAAAAAGAAGACTTCCTTTTTTTTTTTCAAAAAAAAAGTTTTCCTCCTGAGGTTTTTTGCCTGGAAAAGTTGGAGTGTTTTTTGAACATTTCAACTTTAATGAAGAAATAATAGTACGTTCCATCTTTATTATTGTAACACGGAGAAGTATTTAATTATGCATTTTAAAGAAAAATAAATATCAAAAGTCCAATAAACAAGGATAATCGATCACTCGATAGAAAAGAAAAAAGACATATTAATGAACACAATGTGTTTTCCAATTCAAACAAATTGTTTGTGGAGTTATTTGAGTAATATTCTACGACAAAAAGTGTTTTAGTGAAAATTTAATAGTGTTAGCAGTAACTGCTCTGAAAGTTAGACCTAAGTGGAACAAAATTATCAGTTAGAATTTATGCATGAACTCAAACTTCAGCTTTATTGGGCTAAAGACATCTTTTATGTAGAAAGTTACGCGGAACAAGTATATCTATTTGTATACTTATTATTTATCAAAGCCGTTAAAATTCGAACTGGAGAAGGTTGAAAAGGCTATGCTCAAGTTTTGTATTTCAAACATGTAGATACGATATAACTAGAAAGAAAGAATAAATTTTGTAAATAATAAACTTCTAGAACCATTAAACTAATATTTTATCTAAAATGGATGTTTATGGCATTAATTCTGTAAACTGAACTTATATGAAGTTTTAATAGAATATCTGAAGCTCACAATAAAGTGTTTCCAGAACGAAGAACGAGACGTAACGAATTTTTATACCAAAACAAATATGGCTTGTAACATGTACATTTTAAGAATAACACATGAAATTATTATTTTTCTGTCTGGACATACAGTATAATGTTATTTACATTACACTTTTTACTTATTTATTTCTTGCCGAAGTAATGGTTTCGTCATTTTTTTTAAAAAAAGAAGAGTCAAAACCCTAACATAAATTTACAGTTTTGAAGAGTTCATTCAGTTTTTCAATTTCATTTTTTAAGATTAAGTAAACATTAATTATGCAAAGGCAAAAATTGATAGATCATCTGAAAATATCAGTTGATGTTTTTCCCTGTTACATTGTGCTTCCTGTGATACTCTTGTATGTCATAGAATTTATAAATTTTCAGAAACAATGTGGCTCTTTAAATAGATTTCTTTAAGTTGCCGAACTAAAACGCTAATCGAATCTAACTCTTAGCAAACTTCTGGAAAAAAGTATCCCTCTTCTTGGGTAAATATGCTAGTTTATTACATGAAATAGTACTTTATTACATATTTTTAGAAATGTAGATAGTCAAAATGTTTTGTTGACTTATTTATTTTGGTTTCATAAAACACGAACACTTGCAAATTTGAAATTTAGTCATTTAAGACAGACAGAAGTGCAGCATTGCCTAGTATTTGAAGATTTCTTCAGTCAAATCTGTTCAGTGGAATTTTGTCTCGTTATTAAGTAAAAGTGTGGAAATGTAAATTTGCCTACTCTTATATTGTTTGTAATGAATGAATGTTGTCATTTCTGAAACAAATGTATAAGGTAAAATATTTAATACATCGTGATGATTAAGATGCTTGAAATGACCTTGATGACATTATTTTTATTCTTTTAACTTATTCATTTATTTTTACATAGTCTCATAACCATTGTTGAAAACATTAATGAAAAAGTTAGCAGATTAAGATTAAAAATTAAGGTAAATAAAAATAATTAAATTAAACTAACAGATAAAAGTAAAATTAACTTCAGAATTAAATTGGAATTCAAAATTGCAATTTTGATTTTTACGAAACCAGAATTGACTTGACTTTCGGAAGTTAATGTAAAATACAATGGGTAAAATAACCAGGGGCATAGGAAAATTAGTCGATTATTATAAAAAAAAAAGTACTGTTTCCAAACAAAACTTATAATTAGTAAAACAAAATAAAATAGAGTGAAACCTCTACTAACGGACACCTCTTTAAAGCGGACACCTCCCGTAACGGACATATTTTGTAGTCCCCAAACACTGTAATAGGAATAAAACATATTGGCAAACCTCTCTAAAGCGGACACTCTCTAGTACGAACACGGACAGTCTTTTCTGTCTTGTATAGGTATTATTTACCTTCGTATTACGGACACTTTCTCAAGAAATAAGTTGAAAATTACAGTAAAAGTACGGTTTTAGTAATTCATACACGTGTCACCAAGAAAGCACTGTGACATTTTGCCTCATTAACTGTCTGCTGAGCAACTCAGACGAAGAGTCTCTGTTTAATAATACTCTCATATCCTTTGCCTGCATTCGACTCCCACCCAACCTCTTTTAGACCCAAAAGTGATTGAGAATTGCCCGCCGTTTGGGATGACATGTCATTCTACTGTCCCGCTGGAATCTCTAACCAAACAGAAGACAAGTTTGATATTTCTTGCCTGCGAGTACGCATATTGTCTCGAAAAAGACACTACTGGACTGCAATTAATCCGCAAATTAAGCAACATACTGAAAACGTAGTACCCATTGATAAGTGTAAAGTGCAGAGAACTATGACATCTTATTTCCATGTTGTGCCTCGAACATAGAGTATTGGATAGCGGAGGATAATGCAGGTACAGCAACATTTCGATAATATTCGTAAATACATGATTCGTGCAAACATATTTCTTTCTAATTTCATATTACCTTATTTACTGATTTACGTAAGAAAATATTGAAACCTCTTTAAGGCGAACACCTCTCTATAGCGGACAATTTTTGATTCCCCATGGCTGTCCGCTTTAGAGAGGTTTCACTGTATCATAAATTTGAGAAAAAAATCAACGAAAATTATACAAGTCAAAATAAAGCGAAAAGTATATATATATATATATATATATATATATATATATATATATATATATATATATATATATATATATACACCTTTCGGGTCCTCGTCGAGAGGTGCGAATTGCACTATATGACAACGTCGCAGATAAAGAACCAAAGAGAAGATACACCAATCCATCAAATAGTTACATCGATTCTTTCCAGATTGCTGTTAAAGTCGATAGATTGACACTAACACCACTTTTTAGCATAATAATCGACATAACTGCTTGATGGATTCGTAGAGCAACACTAATGGTTCCGAGTTAATCTGCACGTTGCCACATAGTGAAATTTTGATGCCACATGGCGGGCAGAAGGAAGCTTCGGAGGGTATACCATTATACGTATAGCATTTTCGGTTTATTTTGACCTGAAGAATAGCGCTCTGTTGTTTGTAGGCGCTATTTTTAGAACACCCGACATATACGTATATAACTTCAATAACGGTGATTTCATCGTTACAATGTCCACCTGATTTTACCATTATCCATACCTTAAAGCAAGTTGGGACCACTTTGGGAAAAGAGTCCTGCATTAATCTAATTATGTAGTGTTACCGCCTACGAAGTCTATGAAATAAGCCAGAGTAATACTAATTTACAGAGTATCCATTTAACGTGTTTTTCGAGAAAAAGATAACGATCAAATAAGCAACTTCTGCAAACTTTAATTGACTAAATTAAAAATAAACAAAAAATATTAACGATTAATTTAATCATTTTTGAAAGGATTAATTACAAGCCTGCTAATAACACCACTTCAGAAAATAGCATCATAATTAAAAAATGAATGTATGAAAACATTAAGTGCTTCGCATTTTTTCTGGATAAATTTAAATTATTTTCGATCGCATATATTTGTAACATCTTATTCAAGCTGATCTTAAAAAAAAATGCCTGGCAGTTTTGAGGGATTTTTGAGAATAAATATTATTAATTTTTACAAGCGAGCACTTTTATTATTATTTTTAACGTAAGCATATCCTGAGGAAATTATAATATTAGTCTGAATTATTTTTATCTTCGACTTCAATCGCTTAAGGACGAAATTAATGTACGTTTTTAGTGTTCTTTTTTTTTTCTTGTGGTCCACATTTGTTCTACTGTATTTGGTAATTAGGACAGACTTACCATCAATTAATATACTGGATGCTTCCATTTGATTCCTATAAGTATATATATATATATATCCTTTATATATAGCTACTGACAGTTGATTACCTATCCACGATATCCGACTGTAACTACTATAATTTTTAAGCAAACTCTTATTCTTTATGCTTTCATTTTATTCACAAAATCTTAATTATCTTTATAACAAAATCTCACATTTCCATATGTAAAATTTCTTGCTCAACAAATTTGAAATTACTCTGCAAGAGTGTAATATATTTCCATTCAACCTATAAAGTATCCAGAACCATATTATATGAAACATCAAGATGGTGGACATTATCCGGAAGAGCCATAAAACGTAGGCCTCCTAGCCCGATTTACAATGTTAACGTCAGAACTATTGTACCTGCATCTGTTTTGGAGAAAATGGGTCTTGGAATAATTGCATCACACTGTACATCACTTTCTCACATTCACGATTCCATTTGCGTTTTCCATACTTCTAGTGCTCATTAGCAGCTAAAATTTGCGTCACTATATTATACTTGTCCCTACTATATGTCAGTAGTTGTTTCATTTTGCTAACGCACTGGTGAAATGGCGAGGTCTACTTGTGATAACAAAAAGATATTTAGTTCTGATGGTAGTTTTCTTTATAACTTGATATTTCGATAAGCTGAATATACTTTCTGATGATTATTAAAGTAGGTCTACGTTTCTACAAGACATGAATATAATTTTAAACCGATAAAATGAATGTACGTATTGGAACGATAACGTTTATGTAATGGGCAACAAGAACAACAGTCCGGTACCTTATGATAACAGAGCTTGTGGCCAGACTTGTTTAAGCTTGTTTTATTTATGCTGTTAAAGATATAATAAGTGAGGAAGCCATAATAGATTGAAGTGTGCTTTTGGATCAAAAGATCCAATATTTTTCAGACAAAAAAAATTTTTGTAGGTCTTATATATCGAGAATTACATATAGTGTAGCCAAACCCAAACTATCACTTAACTCAGTATGATGTACTTATGCCGTAAAAAAAGTATAAAAACTCGATTAGGGTCCGTTCAAAATTTTTGTGGCCCTTATCCAAAAAATCCAATATATTTCATTCAATCAAACATTTTCTTGTATGCCCCATATATGGAGAACTACATACAGTGTAGCCAAACTCGAACTATCACTTAACTCAGTATGATGTGCTTATGCCGTAAAAAATACGAAAACTCGATTTAGGGGCCATTCAAAATTTTGTTATCCTGATCTAAAAAATGCAATATATTTCATTCAATCAAAAATTTTCTTGTACGCCCCACATCTAGAGAACTACATATACTGTAGCCAAACCAAAACTATCACTTAACTCAGTATGATGTTCTTCTTCCGTATATTAAAAAAAAAAAAAAAGAAAAAGAAAACTCGATTTAGGGCCGTTCAAAAATTTTGTGGCCTCTGATCCAAAAAATCCATTATATTTCATTCAATCAAACATTTTCTTGTACGACCCATATCTAGAGAACTACATATACTGTAGCCAAACTCAATTTAGGGGCCGTTGAAAAATTTTGTTGCTTCTGATCCGAAAATTAATTATTGGCCAAGATCGCAATCCTTTGATCCATTTCTGGATCATTCCTAAAACTCTGATTAATTTCTCTGAAATGAATGATAAGTATTAAGGAAATACAGAGTTTAAAAGAAATAAAAATAGTTTAATTTATTGAAATAATTATCGTGGTAAGTTTTGATGGATACTGAAGTAATTATAAACGAACTGAGACCGCAATATTTAGTTCTGTGTGTGTGTTACAGTATTTCTAACTTGAGTAAAGAAGGATAAGTAAGTGCAGAAAACATAAATCATGTTTTAAATTTATATTGATAGCAGTGTAAGGTTGTTAAAATATTTTTTAGATTTATTATCACGTGATATTTTTGGATCTATAAAGTGATTAATGAATTGTTAATTTCTCTCAAGACTTTCTTGCCATTTAAGTATGTAATTGCTGATGGATGCTATATGATACACAATTAATAACTCAAATATGAAAGTATCCCGAAGTAGCAGAGCTTCAATGATATAGTTGTGTGCGCTGACATCTTTGTCGCTGGCTTCTGAGTACTGCTAAACTGGAGTCATAAGTGAGAATGGTTCCATAGGAAGGCAGAAACTTTCACGTGTCACTCTAGTTTAGCAATACTCGGAAATTAGCGCACACTGGGAACTGTATCACTGTGGCTCTACTATTCCGGGATACAAAATAAGATTGTTTGTATTTGAGTTATGTTATATGTAATTTACAGAAATGACAATGTAGAGTTTTTCGCTTACTTAAATTTAATACTTCTCTTTATTATTATTTTTAGGAGCAAAACACGAAAGATGACGAACAGAAAGGAACAGAGAACACATTTACGATGAATCCAAATCCTGGTGAATACTATGATACTCCTAAGAAAGTTACGGAATGCCTTGCAGCTGCAACAGAGAAGAAAGTCTTCGAAAAGGAGAATTTGCCACAATTTGCTAATTATGACACTCCGCCAGCTGCCAAAACTTTAAAGAAGCCTTGCGGGTGCGTTATCAAATATGCAAAAGCAGTGGTCCCTGTACCTGTGGAGTTAAAAGTAGTTGGAGATAACGTTCGGGGTGCTGAATGTCCGTGTCAGAAAGTGATGGGATGGGCTGAGAATTGGATGCCGTGTCGACGCGGTAGCGGCATGGAGAACACTGGAGTACCTATCCATAAGGTCAAATTAAGCGGAGAAGGTAAGATGCCTGTAATGAGCCCTAGCGGGGAAATTGCTATCTACGCTACAGTGGATAAATCTAAGAAAACAAAGAGGTTGGCACAACAGCAATCTTGTGAGTGTACAGACACAGTTAATGCAACAGCAGTAGACGAACATGCTAGCAATGTAGAGAAGTCAGAAAATTCTGAAAACAACAATTTGGAATCTGCAAATTATATGAATGTTGATACCACTGTTGTAGATGAAGAACAAAACGTTACACAAACGCCATCTAAAAGAAATGAAAAGCCAAATTATGCAAATATTGACTTTGCTGAATCCTTAGAATATTATGAAAATGCCAAAGATGTGTTGCAAAGAGTAGGGATAACAAAAGATGAAACTGACGATAGTGGAAATAACGAAGATCAAATATTGCTAGTACAACAGGGTCTTGATGCGACTAGTATGCAAATAGCTAATACATTATCATTTGCTTTTAATGATGGAGTTAAAATCTGTCATAAGTGTGGTCATGCTACTACTAGTGGTGTCCCAAATCAACCCCCGAAGCGGCCCTCAGAAGCAAAACCAGCTATTTCTACTGCAAATCAGGATGAATACCTTTTAATGGAACCGACTACATACAAAGCTATTGATCCGAAAATTGTAGATTCTAATAACTATCCAGGATATTTGGCTATGTCACCTATCACATGCAAGACTGATGCAAAAGGAACACAGTTCAGAGCAAATCTTAGAAATAGTTTCCCAGAAAAATCTGCCAGTATTCCCAGCTTATCAGGACCTTTAATGGAGAGGACAAGAAAGCGTTCTGAATCTGATTTCCCACGTATTCCAGGATCAGCCTTGATGTATCCATCACAGACAGTTCGCAGGTTCCTTGAATCAAGTGAAGCAAATGACCAAAAGCGAAGAGTGTTGATGAGAAAACGTTCGAGTTCTGCAGATTCTTCTAGATACCTTGATGAGTACGAAGAGGAGGAAAGTGCTACAACATCTTCAGTTGTTTCAACATATACTCCTGATGGACAATCGGAACAAATAACCAACGATAAAGAATCGTCAGTGTCAGAAGAAACCAAATTACCTTCAGACGAGCCAGTAGTTTCTGAGTGTGAACATAAAATTTCTAGAACTAATATGTCGACTCAACCTAACACAAAAGAATCTAACAATAGTGCTTCCCTAAGGACATTAGTGCAAGAGTGTCTTGCTGAACACTTAACACAAACTGTTAACATTAGAAGATCTTCTAGTGTTCCGTGTAAATCTGGAAATAGGGACTCATCAAGTTCAAATGATTCTGGTGTTTGTACAGGATCACCAAATCATAGGGGTGAATTTATGGAATTTGACCATAGACTTTCTGCTGCTAGTCTTCATTCATCTTTACCACGTAGATCGAAGTCTTCAGATCCATTGCGTGAACTTAGTAGCTTCCAAGGTTTGAAGCCTAAGGTTCCACCAAAATCCTCATCTGCCGAAGCAGAAGTTCCAATCTGTGTTAGGAGAGATAGTGTGAAAGGTAAGTTTGTAATTTGATTGAATTACTAAAATCTAACTCATTAGTTCTGCTTGAGTAATTTAATATCTATAATAACAAATAAATTGTGCTGCAATAGAATTATCAATCGCCAAGTTCTAAAATACATTACACTATTACAAATAATCGAAACACAAATATAGAAAGAAATGCCTTAAAAAAGAAGGAAGCTATAGTAGTTTGTAGATCTTCTTTTAAACTATAGAGAAAGAGATAAGCGTAGTTATAAAGTAATGGCAGAAGTGTATACGTACACCACTCTCTTGACACTAGCTTAAGTGAATTAAATACATAAATAAATCTGAATACGTTTTTCAGTAACTTACAGAAGATCATTAGTTACATCTTACTAAGATCTGTCTGCATTAAAAAAAAAAAAAAAAAAAAAAAAAAAAAAAAAACTTAAATTGTCCAAAAACATATATGGCGTAATAATGCAGTGAGTATTAACAACTTCACAATAGCACTAATAATGTGAAGCATTTGTAGATGATGTATTTTAAAATTTAAAACCAAGAAGTTATAACTTATGATTGTGGAAAAATAAAATAATAATAACAACAGGCAAATTAAGTGAGAATCCAATATTTATAAAAGATACTCTGATAAAGTTGCATTAATACAGTTCTGAAGTTAATTTTATTGTTATGATTGCCGATATAACATCTCTCACTGTAATATATATACATACACTTCGCAACTGCACGTCGGAGAAATGTAGAGTAGATAATTTGGAGAGCACTTTTCTTTCTTTTTTTTTTTTTTTAAGTTCGTAATTTTTAAGTCTTACTTCTAAGTAATTAAGGTATACTTGAATCAATACATGAATGCTATATCTTTTCAAAGCTTAACTACTTTACCTTAAACAAGCTTGGGAGATTATTCATATTCAGAAACAGCTTTAATATCCATGTCATGTTCCTCTAATTTTACTTTCTAAATGACAACTTTTACATTTACACAATTTTTACAACAAGATATTTTACCGGTATTAATGACTAGATTTGCATTCCGTGTATCTTCCGCATAGTAAAAATATTGTGTAGAAAGCTTGGTTTGTTTATTGTAGACAAGACTTGACGTTATATGTTATATGTGTATTATATAGGTATATACTTGTTTTGTTATTGAATGGCTTTAGCAAACGCAAAATTCTTAAAAAATAAAATTTACTTCTGCTGAAAGTGTGTTACTTTTAATCACAGGATATGCAAGTCCAGGAACTGATCCGGCATTGGTTACTGCTTACATAGATTCTAGAAGCACGAGCAGCGGTACTTCTGATATGTCTGACTACATCGAAACACTCTCACTATCGTCCTACAGTTCCTCAGACACTCCGGATAGTCACAGGTATTAAAATAATGCTAATATTGAAGAAGTATGACAATAAAATACAGTAACATATGCATGAATAAATTAATATTTATTAACATAACTTGAATTTAACATCGAAACTTTTTCTCATTTTTATGTTGGAATATAATTTTATGTGCGATCTCACTTCTTGAGACTCAATATTTGTTTTACTATTTTTGTTCAGGTAGTTTATTCTTCTGTTACTTATTATTGTATAATTTTCCTTTTATATTTTGTGTATGCGTCTATATCATTTATTCATCAGAAATACAAAGTACAAGACAGAAAAATATTAAAATTCATAGTTTTGTAAAATGGCATCTGTAGAAGATAAAAATACTTAGTAGTGGTTACGTAAGTGATGATTACACGTAAAGTGAGTTTTAAAATAAATTTTAAAAATTAGTTTGTAAATAGCCATTGAGTTACGTATGTTTGTAATTTTTATTCCGTTTTAACCGACTTCAAAAAAGGAGGAATCTTCTTTCCTTGTACTACCTTGTAGTCTTCAACTAGTAATAGTCTTTAGAGCTGCACCATGAAACGTCTCAATGCCTGACAGTGTTCATTAATATTTTTCTGTATGGTCATTTATAACTTCGACAAAGGTGCAACGATTTTGATGATTCTTTTTTTGTTTGAAAGAATATTTTTTCCATGTGTTTCCGTATAAACTTTGTAAGGATCTAACAGTAGTTTTCGGAACTAGACCATAAAGCTCCTCAACGCGTAACAGTGTTCATCATTAAGTTTTCTGTGTATAATAACTCATAACTTCGACAAAATGTACGTATTTTCATAACTTCTTTATTGATTGAAAGAGTATTTTTTCTTTGTGATTTCATGTAAACTTCATAAGAATCTAACAATAGTCTTCAGAGCTAGACCATAAAACTCCTCAATAGCTGTCAGTATTCAATTGTAATTGTGGTATGATCACGCATAACTTTGACTTTGATTGATTTTGATGATTCTCTTTTGTTTGAAAGAGTATACTTTCGCGGTAGTTCCATATAAATTTAATTAGGATCTAATGATAGTCTACGGAGCTAAACGGAGCTACGGTGTTTCTTTGAGTAATTCACTTTATAGGAAGTTATCCCCTACTTTTAAATTAGATATCTAACTAAGCTACTAGGGTGACGAAAAAGTGGAAAAATAAACAAACTTTAAAATAACGGACTTTAAAAACGTACTAAAAAGTAGAAAATAAAAGCATTTTTTTTTTTAAAAAAAAAAAGAAAACATTAACTGACTTCAACAAAAGCGCTAAAAGCAACTCGTAAAAGCAGAAAATAATTCGTTACTATTATCTATAAAAAATTTTGAAGCCTCTGTCAAGCCGAACAAACTAATGCTTCGTAAAATTATCATCGAAACTAATTTGGTAATAGGTTTATAAGTTGTTATAGATTAATTTGTTTAGCTTGGCACACACTTCAGAATTTTTATAGATAATAGTAACAGTTATTTTCTGGTTTTAAGAACTTTATTATTATTATTATTATTATTATTATTATTATTATTATTATTATTATTATTATTATTATTATTATTATTATTATTATTATTACTTTATGACCTGTTTTACTTATAGGAATATCCGGCCAGCTACAACGACTTTAAGGCCTAGATCAGGAAAGGAATATCAGAAGATTGATAGATCTTTGCTGGATGGAGAGTGCAAGGTAAAGATCATGGAGTTTTTTTTTTTTTTCGAACAGTTTTTTAAGTGCACATCAGAAACATTTAAGCATTCAATCCCAGTAACAAGATTTTGGAATCTATTTATCTGTAGAAAACTCAATTTTGTCTTCTTTTGAAGCTGTAAGATCTGCAATAAATTTTAATTTATTAAATTTCTTCCAAAGAAAAATATATCCAATTAGATGTGGATGATAAGACTTTTCTGCTGGGCTAATGATTAGGGCGTGAGCCTTTGGTGCACTTGGTTTCGGGTTCGATTGCCAATGGGATACCATTAAACGCATTATGTTGGTTTCCGTTCCATCTTAAATTGTAGATCCACATCTCATATATCCTTAGTGCTGATAAGAGACGCTAAACTAAGCAAACAAACAAATGAAGACGTTAACAAATTTACGAACAACAATGATAACGAAGTCAATGTGGAAATAACAGATAAAATTTTAAAAGAAATATATATTAAAATTAAACATTTATGGTTACAGTGAATGTTTAACATTTTATGTAGGCATGGTGTTGCATTTTGTATAGGAATTAAATGTATATAGCACGATCTTATGAGTGCTTTGTATATATGACTATAAAAATATGTGGTTGACACTTGTAGCAGAGAACAGTTTTTTATTTATATACAGTTAAAACTAAAATAAAGTTTAACTGTTTCGACAATTTAATGTTTTCTTCATCAGACACTAACTGAAAGAGATATCTTCAGAGCTCGAAATATATATACTAAAATTCATTGTTTGTATGGGAGGCCACTTGAGTCTTACTGCCTCGGGTCTCATCTGGCGGCCCCTGCCCAGACTTAATTACCCTTCCTCCTATGTAGAGCTCTTCCGTGGCTAAGCAGTTAGCGTAAACGCCTTTGGCGTGGGAGACCCGGGTTCGATTCCGGCTGGAGCTCATGTGGTTCGGATTCCACGTTAATCAGAAAGCTCACGTCTCATATAGCCTCGCTGCTGAAAGGGGCGCTAAACTAAAATCAACTAAACTAAACTCAACTCAACCCAACCCTTCCACCTATGTTTATCTTTTCCAAACATCTGTAATGCAGCTGTTGTTTATAATTGAACGATTGACTTCAAAATTTTCTCTTAGTCCTTCCTCGATGACTATTAGCCATAATTTAAAAGTAACAAAACTATACTAAATTCAACTGATTATAAATATAACAATATAAAAAATACATATAACAAACAATGTAACAGTAAATAAAACTACATATAAGTATAACAATATTAAATATATGGATATAAATTACATGTAAATCTCCCTAGTCTTGCTCTTTTCCTTCAATCTGTTCCAATAATTTATCCCATAGCTCATGTATTAACAGTCCACTTGTCCAGTTCATTAGTTTGTCACTTTTTTTTCTATATCCTTTGTGCTTCCTTCTATTTCTTTATTATTATTAGTCTGTTCTCTCTTTCTAGTCCCTGTACACCTTCCCAATCTATATCATACCCCGTTTCTGTAACATATTTGTATATGGCATTATTTTCTCTCTTAAGTCTCACACCATCTCTATGTTGTTTTATTCTCTCCTTAAGTTTTTCCCTGATCCCCCAATGTGTATCATATCACAATCCTTACACTCCACGTTATACACTGCACCCACATCTTCCTCACATACTTCCTTCGCTCTACTTTTCACCTTCTTAACCACTTCCAGAATTCTCCGTCCTCCTTTTCTGTACGTCTTTACACCACCTCTTCTTAGTAAGTTTTTTAATACTTCTGTCTGCCATTTCTTCTTCTCTTCCTTTCTCTCCTTTCCTCCTCCTTTTCTTCTTTCCTCTTCTATTCTGTTCTTCTTTAACTTCTCTATAAGTAATCTTACGTCTACCTTGAACAATTTATTCTACATCAGCAGCTTCTCCCTGTCAGTCGTTTTTGCCAGCGTCATTTCCCAACTCCTCTCTCCGTTGAAACATCAGAAACACTTAAAAATTTAAATCAACACCAGGCTCGTCTAGTATTTGAGATTATTTGCTCCTGCTGCAAATGATACATTGACATAACTAAGAGTCACGTCAATGTATTACGGACACTAAATGTAATGACATTCTAACTTCAAATTTTTCAAAATATTTAATGAAAATTCATGAGTCACACGGCACATTATATTATAATATCATCTTCGAAAGCTAAAAGTCACATTTTGGAACCTTTTCTTTTTATTTATTTTCATTGGATCAAAGAATAGAAAATAACAGGCGGGAATGTGACTAATTGACAAAGCTGGTTTAGAATACCTTTAACGTCACTTCTGTAATTTGTTAAATACATAGCCAGCAGAATAAGAGTTTAGTTGCTAATACTTGTGCTATAATATTTTATTTCATGTTACTGGAGTTCCAAGATGACCACTGGAGTTTATTTCATGTTCCAAGATAACCACTGGAGTAGGAGTACATAACTAATACTTGTTTATCTTTACTATTACATTTTAATTGCATTAAGACGATATCATAAATCTCATAGTTTATTTTGTACTTTAGGGTAATATAGTGGAGAAAGGTTCGCTGCGAAGTCTTCCGCAGTACGCCAACATTACTCCAGTTCCCGAAAAGGCAGAGTCTCCGTCTCCGGGTTATATGAGTGGCTCTCCAGGCCAGGAAAGAGAAGAGCAGCAGATACCTCCGAAAGATGATCATAGATTTTGTTTTCCTAAGGTAAACAAAATTACGAAAAATATTCCTTTTTTCTCATAAATTATTAGAATTTAAGGTTTCAGATGAGCTTCGAAAAATTAAAAAAGAACAAACTTATTCTTTCAATATGATTCTATTTATAGTAAAGGAGAAAAATGTAGATTACCATGATGCTCTTTTCCTTTTCTTCTGATGATGATAGAAAAAGATTTGATTTGTTACTCGAAGTTTATCAACGTATTTAGTTGTGCTTTGAAAAGCTACGTGTTAGGGCAAACTTTTAATGTTTGTCTTTGCAGAATATGAAGAGGACCAATGTAATATTTTCGGATATTAAAAAAGAAAGAAAGAAAAAAGAAAATATTTCAGGGAATTATTTTGACATGATTACTCAAATAACTCTTTGATACAAGCTGTCTGTTCTTTCTTCCTCATTGAAAAAGACATTTCTGTTTAGTTGGAGATTGCACAATCAAACCTTCTTTATTCTTTTGTTTATAAATTTCTTCTTCATTCAGAAGTAGATCTTTTGTGTCCATGTCGACATTCTGTCTTTTCTCAAAAAGTAAGAACGAACGTCATGATTATTGAATCATATAATCATATAGAGAATCATCTATACAGTTAGCCATACATTGAATTATATTTAAGTCTTGTAACAACTATTTTTTATCCTGGCAGCGTACAGCATGGTACCTATCATTATAGAGGTTTCTTTCTAAATCTTTAGCTGATGTTCACCCCAGAAATTGACAGTACATGAATATCTTATTTAGTGTATACTGATTTCATCTTTTACTTAACAATTCCTTTAATTCTATAAACTCTACGAAATTAGTCAAGTCTCTGCCATCATTAATTATGAACTGCGCACACTTTTTACCAAAAACAACATTGAAAATTTAGTTGATAGTAATATAGCATAATGAAACAACTTACTAACTCAATATGGAAACATGTTATTATCTCTAATCATTATATTTTCATCTGTCGAGCTACAGTCTCTCTGTTTCTCTCTCTCTCTCTCTCTCTCTTTTTTTTTTCTTTCTTTCTTACTAAAGGAAATTCAACCTCAAAAGTAATTTAGCGTTCTTTTGAATACTAGTCCTTTTCTCTAGCTAGTGATATAAGTATCTGGAGATCTCATAAGTTGATTTGCTATAATATTATTTGTCCAAGAACTTTTCTTTAAACAGTACTCCACTGAAGACATCTATAGTTCGAGAAATGGAAATTTAATGGTGATTTCAAATAATGAAATGTTTCCACAGGCCGTTATTTCAATTTTTGTCATTAGTATTATGTATTTAGTATTCTTTGTAGTTTGAAGCTATAAATGCCTTATCTTGATGATAGTCAATGTTACTCAGCAACTAAGACATCTCGATGATAATCAAATGGTACTCATCAAATAAGTTAAGTAATGGAGGTTTACTTATTTTCATTCTCTGCTGACCGCAACTGATATTTCATCTTGGTTTGAAGATTTCAATTCCTTGGTACGCTTATTTATTTACTCTTCAAAGCTAAGCTCTAGAATCTTAATATGAATCTTAATATCTTATCATTTTATCATATACAGAGGCTGATCCATTTAAATCCGAACAACTTGCAGACAGCGTTACCTATCAAATCGGGTTTTACAGAGCAACAAAACTGTACGCGCACATATATAAGTTTTTCAGCTGTTGTACACCAGAATGAGGATGTTGTAGCTAGTTGTCAAATGGTCGCCGAAAAAATAGATTTTCAGAACGGTGTGCTATGTCTTTCCCATGCAAATTTTAGCATGTCCGCATAGTAGAAAGTGTCGGAGAAATGACTTTGTGATTGAACGGGTCACTTTTAGTAGTCTCCTCCACAGCTTACGTCGCCAGTGAAATCTCATCCAAAGAGGGAGTTAGTGAAACTTACAAGATCTGTGCTATAGAATATCTAGGATATGGTGGCCTATGATAACTCATTACCCTATCGTATTATGGACTAATGATTACATGTGTTCCAATCAACAGTGAATCCTGCAATCCATCACAAATTGAGACTGAAAATTATCTGCAAAGCTAGCGTGCATGCGTTAACACCTCGACATATCTCGGAGTAAAAGAACGAGGACAAAGGCTGTAGAGCTCACCTAGCTGGTGACCGCGGAAAATTTGTTGTAACAGTGGACGATCTATCAAGTGACTGTGGAAAAGTTCAGGCCATCACCTAAATAGAACTTCATGTAAAAGGCCGATGTAACTACCCACAGTTATATTGAACGAAATACGAGCATTGTATAGCGACGACACTAATAGTGTGGAACTGCACCAGGACAAGCTTCAAGTTACATGGCCAAAACATCACTGACCTTCTACCGACGGATGGCTGCTACAACTGGTATCCATGCTGTTCGGTTCGAGGCTATTACCATTAAGAGTTTACATGCTAATCCCATGGATTAATGCTTCTCAAACGGCACCTTTTATCATGTCGAGCTCACACAGTAGCCTCTGTAAATGATATAAGAGGAATGGAACAGCATACTCTTTGCACAGCTCCAACTAGATTTGCTGCAGTGAAAATTTTTGTGTCATGGAATGGTCCATATCAGTGGCCATCACAGCCAACTTGATCGATGGTAGCAAATGAAATATCTTACGTAAGCAACAATTTTAATTTGTTCCGTCTCAAATAAATAAATATTTAAAAAAAAATGAAATGAAATGAAATCTTTGAGTTTATCGTCCCACGTTACGCCTTTGAGGCTAACGGAAACGGATGATGAAGGCAAGTGAATGATTGTGGAAAAAATGGGGGAATGAAAATGTGGAAGGAAATGGGAATACCCCGAGAAACCTACGGATACGATGTTGTTTGTTGTCCACAGAAAAAAAACTTAATTTGCCGGGGATCGAACCAGGGATCCCACACATGAGAGGTAAGAGCTTTACCACTCAACCACCGTGCCCCCTCGGCTGGAAATAGATCAGCCTCTGTGTTTTGATGTTAAAGAACTGTTTTCACTATTGGAACAGAAATGTATCATTAAACGTAATACGCTATGAAGAATAGTATTTAATGTAATTTTTAAATTATTTATAACTAAAAAAAAATAAATAAACCAGTTCATGACAAGATGAAAAAATTCAGTTTATTACTTCTTAAGATCGCTTTTAACATGACACAAAAGCAGTAATTGTCCTATTCTTCTTAGATCAGCAATCTCTCGATCGATTTGACTCACCTTTCCATTTTTCCCTATCCTGAGTCTTTATTATCATGTAATTTTTCTTCCATACATTTTTCGTTATTTGATCCACATATTTCAGTCGTGGACTTCCTGTAGGTACTTTTTTCCCTGCCAGTCTTTATCTAATAACGTGATTCGTCCATGTCTCATAATGTGTTCATTTTCAGTATACTGTACTCCTTTTTTCCTCCTACCATTTTCATCACTCTTCCATTTGATATCTTACTCACCCATCTAAGTTCCAGCATTCTTTTTATTTTTCTTCTAGAATCTAGAATCTATAACTTACATTCGTACAAAACTACACTCCTTATATCCGCTTTCCTCAACATTTTCTTCAGCATTATGTCGAAATTTCCAGTTAGAAACTTTTATTTTTGTTCAAATACCTTCTTCGCCTGATCTATTCTAGATTTTATATCTTGAATTACCCTATGAATGAATGAGTAAATAAATAAATTATTAATTAAGATTGTATCTGATATACACTCAGAGACGTCTTCTACTACGCTCACTCTCTGAACAATGGATAGGCGTGGAAGCAAGAAGAAATCACGGATTGCTTGGAAGTCCATTTCTAGCCACTCTCTCATCATCTACCTACTTCAAAGAGATCCCACTTTCCATCGCCTTTCCTTTCTTGTCTCCCTTTCGGGTGCAAGCTCTGACTCCTTCCCTTTGTGTGTACTTTTTTTTTTTCCACAACGTTTGGACATATAACAATTTTCAGATGAGTGTAATCTCTTATCTACTGTTTTAATCACTGACCAACAATGTGTTCACTTAAATACTGTATCTTTTTTTTAACACGGAAACTTTCAGAATGGTCCATCTGAACATGAATAGAACTCATACCACCTTTACGAGCTGAAACTTTTCGTATTAGATTCATCTAGGTTTAGACAATTTGACGGGAGTTTAGGGTAGAACTATATTAGAGATGGAAGACAAATATGTCAAATGGAACCAAGTTATTCCTATTAAGTTTTCTCATTTTGAAATGTTACATTAACTCTGAAGTTCTGTCATTTCATTTATTCATATAGATATAATATATAGAGTTCAGACTTATCCAATGAACTCCAATATGACAAACTAGAAAATTTAATAAGACTAATAATAGTCTATTCTGTACAAATATTAAACACAGTATCCAATTTTGTTTGGCATATTTTTCGTTTATCTGTAATATAGTTCTTCATAAAATCTGATAAACTGATTTCTATTTTTATACACAAGCGTTTGCCTATAGTAAGGTTATAGAATTGAACCCGAATAGATTTTATATTTAAGAGGGTAGAGAACCTTATCAGTTGTTTCAAGGAGTTTGTTAATCTTGTATACATTTATTTAATACTTCATACTTTAAAAAAAAAAAAAAAAAAAAAAAAAAAATCATAATAAAGATCCAAGGCTAAGGAAGACGATGCTTATTGGGTTAATATATTTATTATGTGGTAAAAGTAAGAGATGCAATTTTATTGGTATTGATTCGTCTTTCCATTCAAAATAAAACTACATAAACATAGATCCTTAATTATTTCACACATTCTGAAATAATTTTTATGTAAATGTTCTGGTTCTAACGTGTTGCCGTTTTCCTAGGACAGTAATGACCTAAACTACCTAAGAGTGGAACATGCAGAAAGTGAGCCTCCTAGTCCAATGCATGTGAAACCAGATGTGGAATACGCTGTTATAGATGTAATGGCCACGAGTGCTGTGAAAAGAGCTGCAGAAGAACGAACACAGGGACGTGAGAGCGAAACACTATAAAGTTAATAACAAACAGTGTAAATAGTTGTGAATATTTTCTTCGTATTTGTGTTAGAGTTTTCTTTAGAAGAATAGTGACGAAATTATTATCACAAAAGAACAGTGTGCGTGAATTGTATCTACTACTAAAACCAAATATTTATTGCATAGAAATGAAACTAAAAGTTTAAAAGAGAGAATTTTATATTTTCATTGTATGTTAATTGTGGTAACTGGCAGCAAAGTAAAACAGTGCTACTATTATTTCTTCCAGAAACGATTGTGTGTAGTAATATTATCATCACTTTCAATATTAGTCACAATGAAAAATGGAAAGGTGGAAATAAAAATAAACAAGTTTATGTATGTATTTATACATACAAATAGGAATGAAACAATGTAGGAATGAAATAAATTTTAACGTATAAATTTGATGCTCTGAACCTGCCATATTGTAGAATGAGCTTATTAAGAGAAATAAAATCAAACAACAATATTTTGATATAGCTTACTGAAAATGGCAGAAATTTTATAATAGATATAGATACATCGGATCGTTTGATTAATATGATTATTATTTCATGAAATGACCCGTAGCCAGGAAGGAAGTTGTAGATCGCACCTTCAAACATTTCTCGAGCTCTTTCTATAATTGTAAGGGAAAATTTTTGGAATGTTATAGTGCCCAACGTTAAAATTTTAAACTATACTCCCTTGTAATTTGTAGTTAGTTACGGGTCCTTTAATGATGTAAAGATATATATATTAAAGTTTCAGTCTTCTTAAACTACAGTATTTGCTGAACCTGATAAAGTAGTACAAAATGTCCATTGGATACCTGAGAACAAAGCTATTACCAAATGTGCATGTGTGTAATCTATACAGCAGCGTCCAAAGTACAGGGTGTCTCAAAAGTCCCCTGACATAGGGTAACTTTGTTATTATCAGAGTTACAACAAAATGTAAGAGGGGAAACCGTCTCCAAATATGATGTTTTCAATCTAAAGTGAATGATTTCTTTTTAAATCGGGCGAACCATTTGGGCTGTACGCGCCCAATGTTAAATAAAAATGCAAGTTTCGATTTACCTGAACACCACAACATAAGTGAATGAAGTTACTATCTTTTACGCTATCGTGTTGATGGCCAACCCTGTTTCAAACAGGCTCCCATTCAGTTTATGCTGTGGGCTCAAATAAATGGCAACGTTGCATTTTCATTTAACATTGGGCACATAAAGAGTGTACAGCCCAAACGGCGCGTCCGATTTAAAAGATTCCTTCACTTTAGATTGAAAATATCATATTTGGAGACGGTTTCCCCTCTTAGATTTTGTTGTAACTCTGATAATAACAGTTACCCTATGTCAGGGGACTTCTGAGACACCTTGTACATAATAGAAATAATTACCTACTTTTTAAAGTAACACATACAATAACTTATACTTTTGTGTTAGGTATTTGTTGGTTTGCATCCTCATGAAGTACATAATTATCATTCATCATTTAAGTTCCATCCAGTTTTAGCTTTTATCTTTGTTATAATAACATGTCCAGTTCATTAGTATCGGAATTGATCAAACATTTTGTGCTGGGTTAATAACCAGCAAATTGCATTTAATTCACTATAATAAAACTGCGTTATTGAATAGAAGCTAAATGAGGACATTTTTTTAAAAAGAAATCAAGATTATATAAGATTTAATATTGGTGAACTTGTATCCGATTACGAATTTATAAACAAAATAAAATTATTGTAAATCTTGGTTAAAAATGCAAATGTATATTTTTGTGTATTTATAAGAAAATATTGTGAAAGTGCAAGCCAGGATGTATTTTTTTTAATAAACCGCTGAGAAATAAGCACACTTCAGTTCTTCTAGCATGAAGGTATCCTCTGGGTATTTTACCAATAAAACAATCTTGCTCAGTATTTCCTAAAACAGAAATCGCCGTAAAGAAGTTGTATAATGTATGATAATAACTCTATACCACATAAATATGTAATTCTAATACGTACGGTACATATATCTATATATTGTTATCTTCACACAGATAATAAAAAAGGAAGGATTTTCTATCATAGACTAGATTGTTAGAAAGAGGTTTATGTTTTAATTGTGATCATTTTTTGTGCTAGTCATGTGTTTTCTTGTGTGTAATTATGGTATGCTTTTAGAAGAAAAATAAATCATGGCTCGCTTTTCTAACATTCATATTGTTAGTGTAATGAAATGTCATTTCTACAGTACTGATAATGTTAGATGAGCGTGCTGTGAGGCATAATTTGAGGTATTTGAACTCTAAGAGTTCCGGTGGGCTGTACTTAATATCATTTTGCCTTCAATCAACGTGTACACTTACATATACATGCATAGTATATATTCACACGTATAAAAATAAATTCTAACTTTGGTGTCTGGTAGGGGTTCTATCCTGCTCAAACAACTTAAAAAAAAAAAAAAAGAGAAAAAGGAATCAGTCATTATTATAGCAAATTGTAATTGAAACTCAGGTATAATAATTTCTCTGCATCTTTTAAAAGAAAATGAACGAATGTAAGAAATATAAATTATGTACAGTTAGGAGGCAAAGGTAATTGACACCAATGGAGTTTTAGGGGGATGTTTTATAATCTTATTTTAACAAGAACTTACCTTATTGGTACGTTTTCACTGGAAGATAAAGAATGTGAATACTTTGTGTTATTGTGTGTTGGCCATTCTATTTCATAGATGATGTCATTTACTTTTGTCTGTAAAATTACCTTGAAACTCTACCACGTGTATTGTGCACAATAGTAAGTTGTACAAAGTAACTTGAGATATTAAATTATTCAGATCAAATTTCTGTTTTCTTCGTTACCTTTTGCTTGAGAACAAAGAATTTCATAAAATAGACAGATAAATGTGTATTTGTATTTTCGGTCATTTAGTTTTTTTTTTTTCACCTTTTTCTCCAGCTTCCTTCACCTACATTGTCTCCACTACCTTTACCATTCTCTCTTCCTAACCATTTCTTTGTATCCTCCGTTATTTCACGTTACAGCTACATGTTTCTACTCAGTGGTTTTCAGCGGGCCGTGCGCCTTCTCTTTCTCTTGTACAGTCACTTTTAACTGGATGATATATGCGATAGAACGAAGGACTGTAAGAAATAGCTGGACCATAGTAGGGAAAAGTCGATGTAGGGGAATCGAAAAACAAGTATAACCAGTATTATTCATGGATCCGTGAGTACCGTATCTTCAAATCCATAGAGTACGTCAACTCTCACCACTGTGTTTTCTGTCTGCTCCTTCTCCTCTGTATGATTTGGAGAATAGGAGCATCAAATTGTGACATCACAGAGCACCCAGTTTGAAATGACTGCTCTAGTATTTCTATCTCGCTTGATATGAACTCATATATTGATTAGGCACACTTTCTCTCGTCATAACATTTTAACACAACGTTCAATATACCCAATTGACACTTTTTTTTTATTTGTCTATACTATTTTCCCTGTTTTATTCCCACAGTTTCAAGGTTTCGATCTTGGAAACCTTTTTAGTGTGTCTTTCTTTGTAACTATTATATAAATATAATGTATACAAAATACATAGAATCATATAGGGTTTTCAAAACAAAAAGAAATCATAGAAAACTGCCTCCTTGGGAACTACGGAACAAACGGACTAAACGAAGACTACATTTTAAAAAAATCAAATCTTTGAGTTTTACGTTCCACGGTTATGCCGTGTGGTCTAAAAGAGACGGTGATAATGAGAAATTAATGAAATGGTTTAATGAAGAAAGTGGAAGGAAACAGGATAATCCCTAAAATACCGACGCACACAGTGTTTGTCCACCACAAAGCCCAGGGACCCCACGCACCAGAGGTGAATGTTCTACCACTGAGCTACCACAGCCCTTAGAATACATTTAAGTCGGCATAACTCAAAAACTAGGAAACTTAACAAAAGTGAATTAAGGTATTGCTATTAACTACAATAAATTCTAGGTGAATATCATGTTTCACAATCATATCACCTGAGTAAGGAAACTGAAACATTGAGAAGCTGTTCTAACTACAAAATATATTTTTTCCTGTTAAATAATGTTTAAAGATAGTCTCATCTTTTCATTGTTTATATCAATCTTCAGTTTTAATTTATGACGTTTTATACAAGTCATGTTACACATGTAACATCTTTGACTTCAAAGGAAATTGTAATTTGGACTTTTATACCTCTCTATAAATATGTGATATTACACTACAAGAAATAAGTAAGTAAAATAAATAGAAAGATCCAATAAACATGATAATAACTTTTACTGTAGATGCCAGGGATTTATTTGTAGCCAGGGAAGCCTGGGAATTTCCCCCCTTCTAAGTTTTGACTTCCCTGTCTCTAGATTTAATTCAGTCTTCCCAGCCTGGGAAGATATTTTCCCCCTTTCTTAGGCTATACAATCTGTTTTTATAAAATCTTTGACCACGAAAAGACTATTGCACACAAGAAATGTTCACATGTCGATGTGTGAACAAAGGGATACGGAAGAAATATAGGTTTCAATGGCAAATGCAGAAGACAGGTGGAAAATTGTGAATTAAATTCGTGTTAAAAAGACAACTACGATATTTAGGACTACCTACTTTATTGTCCAAAATCGTCTATCATTTACGGTGCTCTCACGTCTTATTAAATTGCAAGAAATAAATTTAATGGACCTTGGACAAGTTCTTTACTCGTATGTTACATGTGCAAATATTATTGACTTTTAGCTACACAAATAAAAGCAAACTGGCCGAGTACCTTGCGCGTTCCGTTGAATCCTAATGGTGGATGAATCCTCCACTGTGTCTCATAAATCTGTTCTCATTGTGTATATCCGTACTGTAGTTAATCGCGTATGTATCAATACAATTTTAGTATTATTTGAGTTACAGGCAATAACAGGCAGAGAGGTTTGTGATTCCGTGATTATGTGAACGTATGAATCTTTCCAAAGAGATATTACGGGAAAGACTTATGGCAGTTTGTCTGAGAGCGCCAGTAACATGCGACGCGAAATAAATGATACTGTCCCTTTACTGCAGTGAGAATTAGAAACCAATTTACTCGTGTTTTGCTACATGAGTCAGAAGATGGAACTTGTTGTTCACAACGTTGTTAATACGGTTTCAGATATGGTTCATTTTGTAGAGCGCAGTGACGTAGGGAAGGGGGGCAGAGGGGCCGGGCCCCCCAAAGAGGTCCGACAATGTATATATTTTTATGTTTATATATTTTTTTGTTTGTAATTTTTATATGTACCTATAACAGCATTAGGCCCCCCCCAAACACACATCCTGGCTATGCTACTAGAGCGATTACACGGTGTTTATCCAATGTCCCCGTAGAACACGAGAAATCGAATTAATATCAGAAGAACTAGGTATTCTCTTCTATAATATTAATACAGTTTTTGATATACGGTGGTTACGCTCTTCTTACCGTTCAGTAGAAGCATTGTGGAAATCCTACCCTGCGCTCTGGTGGAACACTTTCGAGAAGCTTCTACAAATTGGCACAGAAGTTTTGAGCAGCGTGTAATATTTGCGGGCCTGCAAAATTTCACTAAGTGGAATTTTGTTTATGAAATGTCCATGATCCGAGATATGCTGGAACCTCTAGATGTCCTTAGCCTGTTTCTACAAGAAAGGTCAGCATACTTTGTACTGTACAGGCAATAAGCAAAATTGAAACAACTGTGCGTGTATTGGAAGCGTTGCAAAATAAGGATGGCATGTTCATGGAAGAATTACGTCAGTTTGAAGAAACTGGTCAGTTTTGTGGAGTCCCACTTGTAAAACCCTTAGACAGTTCTCTTGAGAAATACCAGCAAATAAGATTGCAATTCTGTCAGGGTCTAGCAGATAACATACGGTCTTGCTTTCCTAATGAAACGTTCAGTAGGCTCGAGGTTTTGCTACAATGCAAGTGGCTAGAAGAATTGTCTGAAAGAATGTTATACGGCGACAAAGAACTAATGGAAATTAAAAAAATAAAATACAATTTTCCTCTGATAATATAGCCAAAATTCTGCAGCATTCCGAGATAACTCCTAATATTGGACAAAATCTACAAAATCTTAACATGAAATCATTGTCGTTCTAGTTTCTTCTGCATACTGTGAGAGGGGCTTTTCCAGCTTAAACTTACAGCACACTGACGCTAGAAACAGTTTATCTGTATTAAAAAAAAAAAATCGAATCTAGACATTACGAGACTTCTTTCAATGCAGAAAAGTATGTCATCAGCTGGATAAAAAGTGGACATCATGCTGCTACCGACAAAACAACTGGGAAAAGCCGGTATCCGATTTAAACCAATCTCCTATTGCTTCACTATTCTAAAGTGAGGTACGGTGTGACAGTACTATTAATTCGACTGGTACTAAAACTTATTTATGGTATGAAGAATGACATTTAGTACCGTCTTTTCCCTTCTATTTAATAAAATTAGATCAAGTGTATGTGCACCTATCACTGTTCTGCAAAAAGTAAACTCTTAACTATTTTAGTATTTATTCTTGGGGCGATGAATTTCGTTTTCAATTAATAAGAATGGACTAAAGAATTACTTGTCATAACAAAACAGTTTTACTCGTTGCTGACGTCCCCATTAACCCCCAATCATTCATTCATTCAAAACAGTTTTACGTAAGAGTGTGATACTTGTTATGATAAGTTACGCAGGTTGCAATGTAACTATAGGGCTTTTGCTGGATGCTGCCCACTTGTCCTCAGCAGTAGGACGAAAAGTAGCAAGGCAAGTAACAAATGTGATATCATCTACCTAACCAAATTTTATCTAACGTACCCCCAATATTTATCATAAAATTGTTTTTTTAAAAAAATGAAAAAAAAAATATGAACTTGAGGACTCCCTGAAACTAGTACCATACTTTCAAAGTAGATAGGTTTAAAAATAACGTTGTCCCAACCTGACTTTATAGCTGTTCTATTATACGGAACACAATCTTTCGTAAATATTCCCCCCTTCTACAAAATCCACAAATAAATCACTGGTAGATGCTATGTACAGTCCGCAGCAAAAAACCTGCAACATGAGCATGTAAGTTTATTGTGAAACTACGTCTAACAGCGCATGGAATCAACATAACGTCAAAGTGGCACGAACACGCCAGGAGAAACCTCGGCGTCCTCTCCTGTACACTTATTTTAGAGCAAAAGACTTCGTCGTTCCACAATAAACTTACAAGCTCATGTAGCAGGTTTTTTGCTACGCACTGTACAAAGAACACTTTCTACGAAATATTTAAAAACTTAGAGTGAAAATGCTGTAATAATTGTAGTTAATATACAATTATAACAAATAACTTTCATGAAACCAATTTAACTTAAAAAATAAATAAAATAAAATCTTTCAGTTTTACATCCCACCATTATGCCGGCTAGGCTAAAGGAAACGGTGGTAATGAGAAATGAATACAATGAATAAAGACGGAGGAAACGGGAGAACCCTGAGAAAACCAACGCACATGGTGTTTGTTCACCACAAAGACCATTTGGTGCGAGCTGGAATCGAACCAAACACCCCACCCACCAGAAGTGAACACTGTATCACTGAGCTACCGCTGCCCCTCAATACTTAAATAGATAATAATAATAATAATACTAATATAAGAACCACCCAAACTTGCAGCATGTGGTTTGGAAAATCCAATTTTCATATAGTCCTGTCCCTTTAAATTTTGCAACCAGTACTTCAGAAAACATATGCTCTCTGAAACGTTAGTTAGATCTCATAAAGTTTACTGGTAACGTTGAGTCTGGTCTTATTCTAAGTCACAGGAGGAAGTCTGTGAATTTTTCCTAGTGTTTTGTTGAAAGTGGCACAAAAAACATTAAGGCTCTAAATTCTGTACTAGTTCTCTATATAAAGTTTTTCCTCGGCTAAAATTTTAGATTTGCGTTATTCTGTATGAACTAAACTGGTAATTAAAAAAAAAAAAAAAATCAGAAATAATATTTTATTGGAAAAAAATTGTATATTCTATGCTTACATTCTCATAGTGTGGAAAAGAAATGGAGAAACATTAGTAAACTGGAAATTTCTTCTCGTTAGTTTTCTATAATATTTGACCTGGAATGAAAGTCATGAGAAACAACAACGTAATCGAGCTAAGAGCCTCCTGAGTATTTTAGAAGCTTTTATTCCAGTATTACCTTACAAAAATAAAACGTTTTCGCCCATTTTGCACGAAGGATTTCGCCGTAGTGCAAACCAGACGGAAGCGTATACTTTAACAATGTACTGGCAAGTAGACGTAACATTGAGTTAGGTTTATCACTGATATTATATAATATATAATATCAATGATAAAGAATTTATGAAAGATCAAGATATTATATAATATTATTTATGTATTGAACAAATTCCGAGATATAGCATAACTTTGCCATTTTACACAGAGAAATGTTAACAAACAGGAAAACAACAACAAAATCTGTGTCAACAAGTAGTGCAAAAGTAATATTATCTCGCCAAAACCCGTTTAATTGCTCTTTTAAACACCAGATAGCTCGAAAAAATATTCACATCAGTTGTTAAGTAATTATAACAGTTTGGTAATTAGTAGAAAAGAGACCTCTGTAATTGCCAACCTAGGGCGAGCAAGATGGAATAGATGGGTATTTCGGGTTATGCGGAAAGAGACATTTAAGAATAGTGTTCCTGAAGTAATGTTTCGGATCTTAAGTTTCCATTAACTATTTTATGAAGAAATTTTAGGTCAGAGTTATTTCTGATTCTGGATATTAAGAGTCGAAGTGCAGGAAGACGAAAATGTACTATAGAAATAAAGAAGTTGAGAATGGAATCAAGTCTAGAGAGATGTGTGGGTGCTGCTATGGCGCATATGGGAGAGCAGTATTTGATCTTGGGCGCTATTAGAATTTCATAAAAAGTTGATAATGATGACACAGTACGTAGTTAAGTAAATCAATAGAGAAACCCCAACATGTGCATTGAATTCTTAAGTATTGTGGTCAGAGGATGTGAGTTTGGAATCAAAGATGACACAAAGATCATTATAACTAGCAGAATGTGTAATAGGGGAATCGTCGATATGATATATAGAGGGAAAGGGAGACTTTTTCAGAGTAAAGATAATACTGTCACATTTCTTGCTGTTAAGTTTCAAGTGCGATATTTTACGCCAGCCTATAAGGTAGTTTATGTCTTCTTGTAGGGCAATAGTGTCATGGAGACACAATATTTCTCTATATAACTTACAATCTTCAGCAAAAGTAGACCACGACTAGGATGAGTTGATAAGTGTGAGCAGAGGTCATCCATATACAGGACAAATAACAGGGGCCCAAGTACACTCCCCTGAGGCACCCCTAAGATCACGGGTTGGGGTTTAGAAGTCGCCCTTGAAATAACAACTTTCTGTTTACGTCCTTCAAGTAGCTGGTGATTAAAGAGAGAAATTTGGCATGTATATTAAACCTATTGGAAAACTTGTGGAGAAGATGAATATGAATGACAGAATCCGAGATCAAAGTGGATAACATCTAATTCAGTATTGCTATTCATACATTTCACTGCAGAGGACAGAAGAGTATTTAAGTTTGTGAGATTTGAGCTTTTCGGTAGAAAGCCGTGCTGAGAATTGTGAATGTAAGGTGATGTGAAGTTAAGCAACCTGTCCTTGATTAGATTTTCGCAAGTAATTGATATTACAGAAAGAAATATTGGCCTATAAGAGGATACTTGATCCTTAAGGCCAGATTTATATATTGGAATCATGTGAGCTAGTTTCCAACTGGTGGGATAATACCCTTGAAGCATCTATTGAATAAGATGGATAGAGGGACCGCAATAACTAACGCAGTTTTGTTGAGGAAGAGAGAACCAATGTTGTCTGGTCCAAGTGATCTATGTGGAGATAGCGATTGCAAGAGAGCCTGAACTTCGTCCAGGGTGGTAGAGAGGTTGGACAGGGTGTTACAACAGATGGGTCGGAGAGGGAGAAGATGGATTGTAGGGGAAAGGGAAGTAAATGTTTTGCAGAAGTAGTTATTAAAGAGGTCAGGTTCAGTATCCTCGTCCTGAACTGGTTGCCGGTATGCCGGGAGATTTCGATCTAGATTTAATTACTGACAAAAGAGTTTACAGTTGCTAACAGTAAAATCACCAATTGAGTCCATGTATTCAAAGTACTTACGTCACTGTACCTTCTTAGTAAGGCTTCTAACTTTAGCAAGGTATTTTGTATGTGTAGTCACTCGGATGTGGCTCCTATAAATTCCAGGAAAGCTTTTTGTTTTTAAGAAGATCACGTAGTTCCTTGCCATGCAAGACCGGAAACTTGTTCGATTTTGGTGCTTTTAGAGGAGCAAAGTCCTGTATGGTTGAGTGAACGGCAAATGTAAATAAGTCCACAGCCTCGTCAATAGTTCCAGCCTTTAACAAACAGCAATGAAACAGTTTAATAGCCCGACAGATGTCCCACCAGGGGCCTTTCTTTCAAATAAATTATGACCTTTTGAGGGGCTAGTTTGTAGTAGTGGAGGGGAAGAAATCGAAAGAAACATCCAAGGAATCGTGATCCGAGGGAAAAAGATTTCAGCATGGGATAACGCAACGAGGTTCTAGGTTAGAGAGAACATAGTGAAGATTGCTTTTTATGCAGATATTATGCATATTATGTTGACCTAGTCCAAGTTCATGAATAAAATTGTCCAGGAAATAATTGTCGTTTCCGTCTTTAACGATGCCATGCTTGCTGCCCTGCCACGTGATAGAAAGGTTGAAATCACCTAATAGGCTGACGTCACCGCGTGACAACGCTTTTAACAGTGAATTATGGCAAGCTTCTAAGATGTGCTGGGGAGTGTTCTTGTGCGGCCTATAGAAGCACCCAATAAACACAGAGCGACGCTTCGGAATAAAAATTTCCACCCAAATAAGCTCACAATTCCGTTCAAGATCCAGTCTTCTCTTGCTCTTCCACATATTATTTAAACAAA
The DNA here is from genome assembly GCF_964235325.1 of Thermobia domestica. NCBI lineage: Eukaryota > Metazoa > Arthropoda > Insecta > Zygentoma > Lepismatidae > Thermobia > Thermobia domestica. The sequence continues at coordinate 174,870,431 of NC_137463.1, read as the reverse complement.
TCATCACTCCACCTCCACGAGTTATACGGTCTTTACGATAAATGGAAAAATTATTTGAAAGATTAAATTCACTGTCGTTCACTGATTCATGCAGCCACGATTCGGTCACTGCGAAGCAATCCAATTCAATTATCTCACCTAAATTCATTGTGCATTCAAGTAATTTGTTTTCAATACTACAAACATTTTGGTAATATATGTTAAAAGCACTTGTGGAATCAAGACAGGGTGGGCCAGGGTTTACGTGAATATCACCACAAAGCAGGCGAAAACAAAAGAGAAAGAGGTACTGTGTTTTGGCTTTTGACTCGTACCTTGTCACACAATCAGTGATAGTTCCTCCGTCACTATTAGCAGTTCCTGACAAAGCACATGACGATCCCCTTCATATGCAAGTAGCAGCAATGAAATGAAAAGATCTTTCACAGCACCAAAACTACATGAAGGCACTAGAGCACGCACATAAACACCACACACAATCACAGAAAAAAGGTAAATAATAAGAGAGCCACTGGCTCAATGTTGCGTCTACTTTGCCAGTACATTGTTAAAGTATACGCTCCTGTCTGGTTTTCTATACGGCGAAATCCTTCGTGCAAAATGGGCACCATGCATCTGATTAGCTTAGTTAAGCCAGGGCGCTTTAACTTATAAGTGGTGGAACTGGGGAAGTACAATGTTTCTGCCGCTTGGTGGTGCTAGTGCTGTTTGGTGAAAGAGAAACGGAGGAGATGCCAGAAAATGCATTGCTTAGCGCAAGAAAAACAAGTAAATATTTTTGCCCATATGCACACACTAGACGAAAAAAGAAATAGTAACCATAAAAATTCATTTACACTTTTCAAAATAACAAACTGAAGCTCAGTATATAGAAAAAGAAATTTAAAATTTAAATTTAAAAAGGCAAATGTTTTAAGAAATTCTACTTACCCTAGCTGGAGGAAAGTTTTGTCAATTTTCTCGCCGATTTTGCCACTGATGCAGATCTTCTTTTCCTTGACATTTCTTTCGCGCGAAAAATGAAACGACACTTAATGTAGTGGAATATTAACTTTGGTAAATACATGAACAGGTGATCCTCTGAACAACATAAATTTCGGAACACTGGTATTTCGTACAACATTTCCACACAATCAGAAAATACGTCACCCCAAAGTGCGTCTTCTTTTTGTAGTTTCTGTTCCAATACCTTGTCGACGTGTCTTATTACATCATAAAATGCTATAGAGGGGTATTTGAGATAACTATAATCATTGCCCCCAAAATCTTTTAACCGAGTAAGAATATGAACGTCATTTGTATCGCTTGGAGATTCAGAATCACTTTGCAAAGATGCCAAGCAATTTTTGCACGAAACAAGTTGTTTACTTGCACTGTGAAGCAAGTAGCCACACAAATAATAAATTACATTATTCCCCCTTGCTGTTGTGCTCTGATCACTAGCGGATAAATTAAAAGGGTCTAATTCCGGTTCAATGTCAGTTAGTGTAATTGATTTCTTTATGTGGTCTTGAATGCCTTCCTTTATTTCCTTGCTTTTGTTTATCTCCATTTGAGCCATAGATCTTATCTGATGCGTAAAGGATGTTAACTTTCCATCAACGGAATCTTCACAGTTTGCTTTTGAAGAAAGTGCTCCTTTCACGGGTACGTATATGGACTGAAGCAGGTGAAGGTGGAAGAAATCAATTGATGTCGGATGGTCATCACTACTCAAACCACGTATAAGACCAAAATGTCTTTCAGCAGGATCTTGGTTAAATTTAGCTGTTAAAACATATTTGTAGTCTGAGGACCAAAGCAATTCACACAATTCAATAGTGTTTTTAACTGATACTCGAAGAGATTCTAAAGTTTGTTTGGATGCAAAGGTGTTGTCTGAACGCTGAAGAATTTCGAAGAAACGTATCAATACATTGTGAAGTTTGTCTCCTTTCCGAAGTCCTTCTATTGGGCGTTTGGAATTCAATGCGTCAAAAACTTGATTTATGTCTTGCGTGAATAACTCTGTGTCTTCGCTGCTTTCGAAGCCGGTCACTCCAAGTTCTCGGTAAAATTTCATACCTGTTGCAACTGTTCTACTGAAAAGCTGTGTGGCTAATTTTACACTCATCTTCTGAAATGCCTTAGGGTTTATGTGAGAAGAAGTTAATTTCGGAACTACTCTCTTACTAGTGTGTGATTTGGTCTCGGAATCATATAGTTTTCTGTAGTAATCAAACCGCACAGAACGACCATTGTAAATTACACTTCCAAATTTTTGAAAATTATTCCTAATACATTTGATGATATGACAAATGTCTCCCATTGCAAAAATTTGTCTATTGGCATCGCAGGGATTAGAAATGAAATTCTTTATATTGCCTAAATTTCCTGATATTCCTAAATTTTTCCAAGCCTTTTTGTTTGGTTGACTACCATCGCATGTGAAAGCCACTACCCTGACGTTATTATTTTCTAATTGGATAATTACTTGTAAGATGATTTTTGCAAGTGTATAACCATCAGTGGCATTCTTGCTTAAGTAAATTGCAATGGGTTGCACCCACGATTTCATAAGAGGAGCGAGAAAAAACACTAAAGCATGGTCGCCTAAAACATTATTATCTTCTTCTTTCGTGAATTCACCCATGTTCACAAAACCATCGAAACTACACTTGCTGGAATTGTATCTAATATCCTCGCGTAATTTTACTTCATCAAAAATCAGAACACAATTACGACCATTTTCATCACTATCTTCCATGTCCTTAGCTATAGCTGAGAGAGCATGAGGATTTATGCCATAATTACACTTGAGACCGCGCAATAATTTACGTAGTAAAGAAACGGAAGGCAACGGTAACAATTGATGATTCGCACAATGTTCATATCCTTTCCTTGATTTTATTAAAAAAAGCAAACTTTCCAAAATGAATTCTGATTCATAGCGCATTCCGCATTTCTTTGATTCATTCTTCTTTGTCATGGTACAAACGACTAGTTTTTGTTTGTCCGGTAGTCTTTCCGTTTTGTACTGTCTTATAATAGTTCGTAATTTTTCAATTTCTTTGATGTGATCACGTCGCTTCTTCTGGTTTCGAGTGAGCATGTGTTTTAATCGTTTCACTTCTCTACGAAGACGCATAACTTCATTTGCAAGGTTATTTGAATTACTTGCACTTGAGCTTTCTTCAGCACTATAAACTACTGGTGTCGCACTACCTGGTTTTGGGTTCGAAATTACTTCCGATTTCTTTTTCTTCCGAGGAGAAGGGGGGCGCCGACGTTTAGAGGGGGTTTTTCGTTTACGCGGGTTGAAACTTAAATAGCTTGGAATCCCGGGAAAATTATGCGGCACAGCATTTGGGTTTAGTTTCCATTTGTCACATTTTATTTCCACTAGTTTCCCTTCTACTGTAAAAGAATCTACTTTCACTAACATGTCATCACTGAAATGTATATCACAAACACGATCATTTAGGGTTAACGCACGGTCACTTCTAGGAATTTTTCTGTTCCACTCGTCTAAACAATCTTTTGGAGGTCTAAAAAAATGCCTACCATCGCCTTTAGTATGTCCTGACTTACAACCTGGCACAAAACAACCTGGCATTATAAAAAAGACTTATTTCAAATGATTTTAAAACTCACACAAGAACCTCACCGGCACTAAACTTACACGTAGTATATACTTTGTTTTCCCTCTGTTTTCACCAAACGAACGGCGCGCCGCATGGTGTTGGAATTTGGAACTATTTCAGTCTAACTACGGGGTCTTATGGAAGGTGCACCACTTGTAATTTAAAGCGCCCTGGTTAAGCTTTCACATTTTCTGCCAAAAAATCTACAACGCATAGTTCATTCTGTTCAACAAACAAACGGATATTACGCTCATCATGGAAACCTGCTGATAGCGATGACAGCAGATGAAAATCCAGATATTCGATCGTTAGGCTGGCAAAGAATAAAAAAGTGCCGCAGTCAGAAGACTCTAAAATCAAGCCGCCCCCGTGACTTCGTTGTTCCGAAATTAAACTTACAGCCGAAAATTACTACGACATGATTAATTGGCCTAAACGTCTAACAGAGCCGCTAATGACACGAAACATAACGGATCAGCAGCTTGAAGAAAACATCAGAACTTCAGCTACTCTAACAAAATTCCCTTGCCATAGTCAAGCTGTGGAACGCACAGTGAAGCTAGTGTCCGAGACAGCGTCGAAAAAGTGCGGCTAGGATGCAAGAGATATCTACGTTAGAGTCAAACTGAAGTCTAGAACAAGAAAGCCCCACTTCGAGACCAAGAAGAACTATGTGACCTTATGTGAAAGGCCTACCGGTGGGTGGGTGGGCGGAACTCGATGTACAACCACCTTGCCGTGGTGAGTTCTGGGTTATTTTGTGTACAGACTAAAATAAAAGCGAAGAGTTGCACAATACACTGTGTTGTAACAAAGACTATGTCTACAATCATCTTTTACGTAACCTTTCGAAGAAAATCTGGACATTCATTCCAACAACTGATCTAATATGACTGTATTTTGACTTGTGAACGTTAGTAAATTATTTACTGGCATTGCTACAAGCATCTTTCAATAAAATAATTGTATTATAGCAAATCAGGCAACTCAGTAGCTTTTCTGTCCTTGATGTTGTGCGTGTTGCCTAACCAGACACGATAAAAACTTTTAAGTTCGTTGGGACAGGGTAAGGGGTTGTCCGAAAAATATCCCCAAAAAATTCAGTAAGATCGGTGCCACTAATGGCACCTTTTCTGCGTTACCTGTCATCGAATTTCCAACAAAAGTGCAAAATACTCCCCACTAATCGTTAGTTCACCCTTTTTGTTCTATTTAGGAACATTTTGGTTTGTCATTATGTTCTTCACGTGATGAAATATTGCATATGTAGTCTTAAAAACTGGTCATTTTCTTTTTCCTTTCTTGAAAATCCATGAATTCATATCTATAGATGAAATGACGTTATACAAACGAGATTTTTTTTTTGCCAATGAGATCTTTTTTTTTTTTTTTTTTTTTTTTTTTTTTTTTTTTTTTGAGTATTTTGTAATTTCATATGTACGGTTGCGAAAATATGACCTTAGAGGAGAGATGAGATCTTAGAGAAAACAATTTTTTTTTGTTTTTGTTTTCTTTAATAATGGAGTAACAGCCTTCAAATTCCTTTTCCTTTTCCTTTCTTTTAACGAGATACCAGTGTTTTAATTTTATTTTCTTGTGCGATATCTGTAGTTAGACTTCGGTTCTAGATCATTTTGACTAATGCAACTCCCAATAAATTGAATATACGCTATAACAATTAGTGTTATCCTCCTGTTACTGTTGTTTCCAAATACTTCAGTTTGAAATCTATTCACATTCGTTCAAAAAATTATCTTAACGAATTTATCCACTTTCTTGTATTTCTATACCAGTTTTTTCTTCAATATTTCGAATGTTTTACTGGAACGTTTATCATCAGAAACAAATCTTGGTTTCAGTCATTTTACAAGCTCTTCATGTTCAGTTGTGTTATCACAATAAAATTTATGATATATATATAACTTATTACAGTGAAACCCCTCTAAGTTGAACACCTGCGGTTCCTTCGAAAACTGTCCAAGTTAGAGAGGTGTCTAAGATATAGGGGTAGTGGTTTGTATCATGGCCATGTTGCATTTAAAAAAAATCCTACACTACTACATGCATCAATACAATACTCGTATATTGTAGTAGAAAAGTAGCATACAGTTGATAGTGAAAACTCTTACACTATCTTTATCTGAAACACATCTATAATTGAACTTGCACTACAATACATGGTACAATCCAGTTTATAAAGTACGTACATATATTAGCAGTTCATTTAACACTTAATACTTGAACAGCAGCACACACAGTAATAAACATATAGACACAAACACCATTGAGAAGAAAATATTTAACTCTGCAGTATATGGCTGTTTTTCATAATTTCAGTTTTTCGTGAAGAAGCAAGTTACAAAGATTTGTTTTCTCTTCTGTAACTTGTCCTTCATCCACACATTTTCAACTAATTTTCTCACACCAAATATACAGGGTGTTTCAAAACAACACTGACAAAGTTTGGGAGGTGATTCCTGACGCCAAGATAAGACGAAAAGTATAGACCAACCTGGGTACACAAATGTTTCCTTTCGGAGTTATAGGGTACCGAAAACACGAAAAAATTAACTTTAAAGGCCCATAGCTCAGAAACTATGGAACCTACCGTAGTGGAGTCAAAACTTCACTTAGGAACTAGTATATGCCCTATCCAAATATCCATGTTTCAAAATCCTGCGGTGCTTCCGCAACGATTTTTATAGAGGTAATTGTTGAGTACTTCAAAGTATATGCCCGTAGCCAAACTCCCTCTATAAAAATTATTACGTGAGTACCTTAGGATTTCGAAACATGGATATTTTAATCGGGTACATTAGTTCCTAAATTAAGTCTTGGCCCTATTGCAGTAGGTCCCATAGTTTTAGAGCTATGGATCTTTAAAATTCATTTTTTCATGTTTTCGGCAGCCTAAAACTCCGAAAGGATGCATTTATGCACCCAGGTTGGTCTATACTTTTCGTCTTATCTTGGCGTTAGGAATCACCACCTGAACGTTGCCGTTGTTATTTTGAAACACCCTGTAGTTCAACTAGCCCTGGTTCATTGTTTGGAAAGGCGTAACGTTCTAGTTTGTCTAAACATTCAACAGCTTTCTGTTTCGCAACTTTTCCCCGAGAAGCTTCTTGACTTATTTCTGCTTCCTCTTCTTCGTCTGACAATGTGGTTTATTTTTGCGATGTTGACAACATCTGTTTCATTTTCGGTGGGGTTTTCATCTTTGTGATGAACAAGATCATCTTCAAAATGTGTAATGTTCTGAACTGATCTCGCGTGGAAGGTTCCCTGGAATAGTCCTCAATTCATCTTCTATTTCATCTCCAAAGCTTCTTTAATTTCGTTTCCCTTTAAGTCGACGGAAAAGCCAGCATGCTTGAAGTTTTTCTGAATTGTCGTTTTCGAAATGTTTTTCGAAGCTCCACAAATCCAGCGTACTGCATCCAGAACTGTTATTCTTGTGTAAAATTACTCACGCCTTCAGTGTTCTCTACTGATCTCATGAGAGCACTGAGTAATGTTTTCCTGTAACGAAGTTTTACGGTTTGAATGGTACTTTTGTCCAAAGGTTGGACTTCACTAGTCAGGTTCGGGAGGAAGAAATGTAACTTGACATTTGACAAGTTAAGATCTCCGTGATTGTGACATTATCAATAAATAATAGAATTTTACGTTTTGCACGTCTCATTTGCAAATTTATGTCTTTTAACTCTTCGAAAATGTTTAAGGTCATCCAGGCTTTGGAATTAGAATGCCAATAAACTGGAAGATCACTTACACCAACATTGTTTTTTTTTAAAAGCACGACGATTTGCTGCGTTTCAATAACAAGTGGTTTCAATTTTTCACCATTTGCTGTACAACATAGCTAAACCGTAGTTCTTTCTTTCGATTTCTTTCCTCCTTTACAACGGTCTCCTTTCTTCATGAGAGATCGTGTTGGCAATTGCTGGCTTTTTTTACCGTGTTGAAAATATTCTCATTTTCATACCCGTCCGTAACAGCAGGTAGCATTTTCTTCCAATCTTCTGCAGGTTGAAAATCTGCAGAGGTAGACTATCCACAAAAAACATTGAAATTTATGTTATGGCATTTATGAAACCTATCTAACCCATCCATTGTTAGCTACGACGTCACTAACATTTAAACTAAATGTAATTTCTTTTCCTTGAAGTATAGTTCCACTTCCAAGGATATTTTTTGTGCGACAGAGACAAAAAAAAAAAAATTGACCACCTTATCATTCACTTCTTCGTGTGGTGTTTTATATACCCGTTTCCTTCGGGCGCTACAGTTTTGTTCTCATGATTCTACAATAACATTTTTGTTTCTGTTATTGTTTGATATTGTCGATTTTGGAACCCGAAATTGATCTGCTAGTTTCCTACAACTGTCACCGTTATTCAAGCGATATTTTTTTCTTTTCTTCTTATATCATTTCGTTCCACTTCCGTTTACTCATTTTTACTTCAAAAGTCTTCTGACGCCGATCACACCATAGATAAAACTGCAGTGTTTAGTTTGTACAGAATAAGGAATATATTGCTGGTCACTACCTGTCACCCTTCACATGTTCTCGGAATTTCATCATTGTTTTCTCATGAAAATGCTGTAGGTCATCTGTTCTCCTTCCTCACTTACCATCTCTTCTTGGACTTCCAGCAATCTTATATCGCGAATCATCAGATCATAACCTTTTGTCAACGGTTCATTCATTCTCCTTTACCTGTGTGATGTATCCTTCAGGTGTCCAACTTAGATTGAAATATGTGTGTCCAAAATACAAGATAGAGGGGTGTCCAGGTTACAGGGGTTTCCAATATATATAAATCAATGCAACTTTTTCTGGTTCCGAAGAAAACTGTCCAAGTTAGGGGGGTTTCACTGTATATGAATATGTAGTCACAACAACCAGTAACTTAGAGGCAACTCTTGTTTTTTTTTTTCAATATTCAATAAAATTATGAATCTAATTAATACGAAGTGCATTAAATAAATAACAAATACCTTATATGATTTTTCCTTTGTTACTGGTGTTATTAGCAACCGGATTCTTCGACTTAAATAAATAAATAAATAAATAAATAAAAATAACATTCCAGCCCGATCAGTGATAAGAACTATGTTATAAACTTCTTTTATAGATGAATCCAGTCGCTAATAACACTTGTTAGAAGAAAAACTTAATAGGATATTTGTTAATTGTTTAGTGCACTAAGAAAATTACTTAGATTCATAGTTTTTCTTAAATATTGATAGAAAACCGGAGTTACCTCCAAGTTTACTGCTGATTGTAATTTATTACTATCTGTTTATATAATTTGTTATATATTTTAATTTCCTATGTTTTCATATAACTAAATACGTAAAGAACTTCTTGAGGTTGGAATATTGAAGTAAACTTTTACTGTAAGTGAAAATATTGAAGTACAATTTGATATAGAAATACGAGATGGTGAGTAAATTATTTATTATTACAATTTGTTTCATGCATACCATTAGCAATTACTTTTTTTTATTTAAAAAAATCCTATATTGGAACGAAACAATAAAAGCATCCACTAATACTAACATTTCCTACCTTTCTCTCTTATACTAACACACTTTGCACATCATTGTGTCACTTAATTTTTTTGTGTTACATTTGTATCAACATAACAGTTCTATATGTTAGGCAATGAATTCTCTCTTTCCATAAATTCGAAATTTTACATTAGAGTAAACTTGACATATTTTTGTGATTTTACTTTCTAATTACAAGGGCACAAGAGATGCAATTGGCTTATCAAGGATAATTGGTGGAAGGTTTATATAAAAACGGAAAGAAGACTATGTTATATTTATTGATCTAAAAAGACCTTTGACCTCGTGAACTGGAAATTATTGTTGGGAGTTCAAAAGAAGATTGGGTTGAAATAGAAAGATCGAAGACTTATAAGAACCTTATGTATGAACCAATAAGTAAGTGTTAGAATAGGGAAAGAAATGATAGAAGAGAGGGCAATGGGAAAGGAAGTTCGACAGGGATGTTGTCTCTCGCCGATGTTATTTAATATCTATCAAAAAGAGACAGTGAAAAAAGAGCCATAATGAAGACGGTATTTCGCTAGGAGGTAAAATGACTAGGTGTGTATAGTTTACAGATGATATAATTCTTGTTGTGGAATGTGAAAAGAGAATCAATAAGATGTTAGTAAACTTAGAGGAAGACCTGTAAAGAGGATGGAATGAAAATAAAGGTTACAAATACAAAAGTCATGCTGATTGAAACGAAGCGGTCAGTGTCAAATATAGAAGTAGGAGGAGAGAAACAGAACATGTGAATATTTTTTGATATCTGGTTTAGTATTATGAGAACTCTGAAGTTGAAATAAAAGCAAGGATACAAATTTCGAAAGAAGGATTTAGAAGCAAGAAAAATCTAGATTGTTGGTCCTTGAATAAAGAGTGGAAAAAAAAAAGTCATAAAATGCTTCGTTTGGAGCAATTGCATACGGGCAGAAACGGATGGGACGCAAAAGCGATGGAAAAAAATTGAAAACTTTCGAAATGTGGGTGTTGGAAAGAATTGAGAAAATTATCTGGGTCGAGCGGAAAACGAATGAGACGGTGTTAGAAATGGTAGAGGGAAATAGAACAATTTTAGATGTAATTGGGAAGAGGAAAAGATATTAGTTGGGACATTGACCTAGAAGGAACTGTATCATGAGGGACGTGCTAAAGGTTATGGTGGCAGGAAAGAGAGGAAGGAGCCGGAGAAGTCTACAGTTGAACGGTATCAAAACAGAAAGAATTGTACGTGAAGACAAAGAGGTTAGCAGAATACCATGGAGCATAAAAGCTTCTCAGCTGCGGCAATAATGTCAAAGTGATGATGGTAATGATGATGATAAATCATTATACAAAATTTACCAATGCTTGCGTCGTATTAAAATTGTTCTGCACAGTTTAGGAAAAGCCGCCTGTCTTCCTCGGTAACTCGGAGTTACAGAAAAATCTTCTCACTTCATTATAATATGTGAAGAATCTCGTAACGATTTGCAGATTCCGAACTGTTGAAGGAACAAAATGAGCAGGCCCTACTGCTGTGTTCAAGATTCCTGTTGTAGAATGTGGATTCCTGATGCACTCACCTAGTAGGTATGTTTCTTTCTTTTAATTTTTCTTTTTTTAAGAAAATTCACGCACACGTTGTTTGTTCAACACAAAGCTCACTTGGCGGGACATGGAAGCCAACCACAGACCCTATATACCAGAGGTGAGTGCTCAATCACTGAGCCACTCCAGCCTCTAGCAGCTATGGTCTTTATTTTCAAAAGAATAATTAATTAATTCATATCGGCAACTGTTAACTTTGTATTCACAATGAACTTGCTGTAAACAAGTTAGAATTCTGATATTTTTGAATAGAACTATATATCTGCAGATTGACACTGTAAAAACGCTTTTCATTTGGCAACATCACCAGGTTCCGTTCATATAATTTTGAAGGTCAGCAGCAAGATCAACCTTATATGCTAACAGTTATACGTGGAATCAGTGGATAACAAAAATCATCATCTACAATTTTGTGAAAATTTAATACAAGCGAATATATGATTTGATGTTTGTTTCACCAACGAATCATCGTTTTCTTCAAGTTCAAATAATCATTACTTCGGTAATGATAGGAATCGGGAGAATAATATATGAAGTCATACTCAGTGTAATAGAATATTAAACTCTGTATTGCTGCTTGAAGTTACTAATATGAGAATTGGCTAGCATAATCATCTTGCACGATGTTCGAACTTTTTATATATACACATTCGGAATTCTCATAGTTCAGAATATAATTACATGTTTGACTTTCCTACATACGTACACCAACAATTGTCAAACCTCCAAGCTATTATGCATAGGTATGGAAAGTCTTATAGAACAACTCTGTTCGTCCGTCTGTCTGGTTGTTAAGAGCTGTCAGGGCAAAAACGGTAAAAGAATGAGGAATGTTCTTTTGATGTAGATGAAGCGTCCCAAGCATAGGTTTTACATTCGCCCGTATCTCTCTATTGAAACTGGATGTGGTTGTCTCCATAGAACAAAATCGGTAACAGATAGTGATTTCTTTTTTTCTGGTAGGTATTCAACTTCTCAAGAACGGGTTCCATCTCCATTCTTGGCCTTTTATTGGAACCGAAAGTGGTGGATCTGTAACTGCAGATTTCAATATTGAATCACTACAATTGAGAGTTTATTGTTGTTTCACAATGCGAAAGGAAGCTCCTGTTCGTTACTGTTATGTTTAGTAAACAACTGATATCTGTGAAGTTAACACAGAATTTGCGAACAATTTCTGTTTTAACAATTTCATTAAGTTATACGTTTACATTTTTAAAAAGCAGATTTTTAGCTGGAAAACAAACTCGTAAAACACAGTTCTAGCCAGAGCAGAATGAAATATATTAAAAACTATACTTACAATGTGTTACAGTTTCAAGGACCTAACGTCCTCTTCATCAGACACAAACAGCTCGATATTTTCATATAGACTCTCTTATATTGGAGAAATAATTTTGAAACAAAGCTAAAAAGAAGCGGTTGAAATGATATACTAAACCGCTCATATTCTTTCAACATTTTCGAGTTGACATTTTCGAAAAAAATTATGCTTGATTTCTCAGTATTAACTAGCTCATTTTTAGAAAATGAATATTTGTAAAAAGACAGTAAAAAAAACATTCAAATAAAATATCACACAGTCTCTATAGCTATTTAAAATGTTTGAATTGACTTTTATCTCTTGCTGTTTAGGGAGTGACAAATTACTTTGGATTATGGAATTCGCGTTCTACATTCTTCTTCTTCTTCTTCTTCTTCTTCTTCTTCTTCTTATATATTATTATTATTATTATTATTATTATTATTATTATTATTATTATTATTATTATTATTATTATTATTATTATTATTATTATTATTATTATTATTAGCCAACTAAGAATGAAGAAGGGTAGAAACTTGTAGCAATTTATTTACTTTTCAAAACAAATCAAGCTCGATTTCTCTGCCTTTATTGGCTCAAATTCAGAAAGTTCATTTTAAAAAAATACTTGAAAAGAAAGGAGTGAAATATTTTATGCTCACGAAGTTATTTGTTCAAAATAATAGAATACGGATTTTTTCATTATTCGATATTTTCAGTTGAACTAAAGAGAAAGAGATGGAAATATTTATTGTCGTAGACATTCCCTATTTCCATGGGATCTCCCTTATTTATTTTTATACATAGGTATTTATGAAATTCCTAGTATGAAAAATTTTGCGTCAAAAAGATCTATTTATTACTATACGTCAAAAGAACAGTCAAACATAGGTGCGTCGCACCAACTGTTGACATAGGATAGAACTTGAATCAGCTAGGATAGTTTCCAATCGAGATATCACATGAATAAAGAAAGACACTTGACCTATTTTGGGATATCATAGAGAACATACATGGAAATTCTTTTTGCCTCAGAAACGGGAAAGTTTTCTGATTTCCAAAATATGCTATGTACAGATATGGAAAGTCTTATAAAACGACTGTGTTTGTCCATCTGTGTGCTGATATATATCAGAGCAAAAACGATAAGAGATAGCAATATATATATATTAATACGAATTCAGTAATCCAAACATCTTTTGCCCTCACCCTTGTGTCTCTTATCATTTTCAGTCCTTTACCATTTTTAGTTTCAGTACGCAGTAACAATACACAGTAACCTTCATGGTTTGGAAGTATATAGTAGTCCCATAGTGTGAAATGAAACTCATTGTTTAGAAGTTCCATGAATTTGTCTACCAAAAACTTGATCTGATGTAGCAAAACCTACCATATTTGTTCAGGAGGTTGTTAGATGGAAGTTATTCTTGCTGACACAAGTTTTTAATCATGTTATTTCGTAACTAAGCGTACTATAATTTTTCAAATTACAACTATGAGAATATTTTTTCTTTAATATAATGAATTCGTCATGAAACATCTTAATTATATAAGTGCAATAAGACTTGTGTTTTAACTGATATAATGGGATGTTGCAGAGTCAGATTTGTGCAATGAATAATTAAAAGAATGAAGATTTATTTGGCTTGTAAGATGTCTGTAATTATGTAAGTCAAGAAAGAAAGTGTAGTAAGAAATCCTTTGTTTGAAAAATACATGAAGATCCAATCACAATCTGGTAGAAAATCAAATGCTTTTTTCTTGTTGGGCAAATTCTCTACTGCAGCACTAACGGTGACAGACAGATATTATGTGTACAGTTTATGCATCTAAACAAGAGGTCCTGTCACAGTTATTTCGTAGAGGCAGTGCTATTCCGTGGATATCTAAAATGAGCTTTTCTGCTTTAAAAGTGTGGTAAATACAGTACTATCTTAGATAATTTCGTTTCGAAATGTCAAACTACTTCCATATAATATCAGTATCTATGAAACAGTGTTGAAAAACACGAAAAATCTTATATAATATGGCGTGAGAAAATAATTAAAAACCTTTCGTTTGCAGTTTAAATCCTCTTTCCTGCACCGAGATTGTACGAGACATGGATTTACTTTAAACTCGGATCCAACTTCCATGACTCTCCTTTGGAAAACAAACCTAACACAATACGCACAGAAAATATCCATGTATTCTAGGATTGTTCAATTTACTTCGCAGGATTAGTGAAATTCTGCTCATTTAACTTATTTCTATCACCATATTGGATATTTTGTTGCTAAGTTTGTTTTCATTGAAAACGCGAAGAGTATTTCACACATTCGTAATGGAAGCTAATATACCCTGATATTTAATGAAGAATATAATAAATAAAAATTCATTTCTGAACAATTGACTAGAATTTTATTGACTAGCCAAATTTAAACATATTAAATTGAAAGCTAATTACAATGCTACAAAGGTTTGAGGATTGTTGTAAACACAGACTTGAACAAATAAATGTAATAATTATTTCACCACATTAAATTGGTGATGTAGCTTTAAGGCATTTTTTTGAACAAGTAGACAATAATCGAGTGCATAGTGCAATATTAGATATGATAGGGTAAAAGTTTTCAAGTAATAAATAAAATGTTTTTCTTTAATTATTACATAATAAATTGTAATAATATATATAATTAATTGAAACAATGTAATCTCTTCTTTCTTTAGTTACTTAACTGACAATAGTTATACAGATAGGTAAGAAATAAGTTATAAAATCATATTGGTTCAACGAAACAAGTTTTACCGGATATTAATTAAAATATTAAACAAAACTTGTGATGTACAAAGTGTATTATTATCAAACACGTTTCATGCACAACAAACAATTGGTTCTGATATCAAGACATGAACTTCGTTACTAACGTGCTTCTTAATTAACAAATCGTATTAATCTTCTTTGAAGAATTACAAATTTAACAATAAAATTACTCCTAACTGTGCTGTATTTACAGTGAAATATAACTTAAAATACTAGAAGAAGAAAGAATATTTTAGGGCTATTACACTACCTAAAACTCGAAAATAATATAGTGTGCATATTATTTTCAAAACAACGTAGCACACACTAGCCCAAAATGAGACTTGAATTGAGGCCAGGACACATCTTTTATGTATATATTATGTGTATATACTGTATATAGAACATTATATAAAGTATGTATAAATGCGCCCTGATCTGAATTTAGACCTCATTTCCAGATAGTTAAAACAATCCATTAAAATTTTTGTTTTGTTTTTATTTTACACTTCAATATAGTGTATTATTTAATTTTATCGTATTTTTAATTATACAGACGAGCATTCGCGTAACACATTGAATAAAATGAAAAAAGTATTTTGTGTTTTAGTGTGATTTTATACATCATTTAGCTGCAGTTTGTCTTATTTAAAAAGACATATTGCAGAAGTAATCTGTTGATTTTTTTCTGGGGATATAATTGCACACTTTTGTAAAGATACTTGCCTCACACAACTTAACAACTTCAATTGGAATTATCATGAAAATGAATGCAGAAATTAGAAAACAAGGAGAAAGAGTATTAATATTCATTGTTCACGTAAGTCTACTATTATGTAAACGTGTTCAGTCAAATCCATAATATGGAATCGTAGAGTTGAAAACATTTACCAAGAAATCTTGATTTAACAATATAATTACATATATAACTATTAAAGCCACGTGTAATTGTAATGTACAACTTTCCTCCTATCTTCGTCTGATAGAACGACACTAATATACTTCTCCTATTAAGCTGTCTTCCACTTTAATTTTCAAAACAATTAGTAAAGATTTGCTTGTAATAAAGACAATAATCACTTCCTCTAGAAATTCTTTCAATTAATGTTCAGTTCTTTACGTATAACACACAGATTATCTTTATTTAAAAATATATATTTGTTTTCAAATACTCACATTTATTTACATTTATCTACATGTATAATTTACATTGAACTCAGTAGTTTACATGAATAAACCACATAATTTATTTCATTCTAAAGTATTTATACATAAACAATTGAAGCGCTGCTTCATATTTTTTTCAAAAGTCAACAAAAGATAAGTCTTTATATAATGTCGATAGTTTGTAAGTTTATATTTGTTGCAAGAAAACTTGCACCTTTGAAAATGTTTTATGTTTGTAAGTCCACAGAAATCGCATAGATTTTGATTACACAGTGCGATCAAACATTCAGTCTAGTGTGGACAAATCATCATTACAGGTGCTCATTCAACTTCAAATAAAGTAAATGTGAAACTAAATTTTTTCAGATATCGATTTTATCCAGTCTAAATAATATGATACACGAGTATAAACTCCAGGTCTGTTTTTCTTTGCACATCCATCTCCCCATGATATTACGCCTGTCAAAACAAATTTCCCTGTAAAAAACAAGGAAAAGAAATAAAGTTACGAAATTACGGAACATTTTTAGTTTAAATATCGAAAGCTTAGAATAAAATTTATTTATTTGTAATCAAGTATATGTAAAATGGCCGGAAGGTAATTAATTGAAAGCATGTTGAACGATATATAGTACTTCACAAGTTAAAACTAAGTCAAAGACACTTATGGGAAGCTTACTCGCACAACTTATAATAGCTCTTGTTCATCGTTTGAAAGGTATTTTTATAAAGTCAAAACAGGAACTAAGGAAGAGAAACAAGAATGTAAGCAGTGGACAGAAACAAATCATAGCGCTGAAGAAAAAAAAAGTCACAACTACTGAAAACCATGAAAAAATATTATGAAGTTACATTCACAACGAGAAATATTACGAATCTCAACAGTTACATTCAAGCTATGGTATACCAAAAGCAATTTAGGACGGTAAACATAGAAGTCTCTTCCCTTTCCTTTGTGCTGAAAAATCAAGTTACGTACCTTGTTAAGAACAAAAAATGAGAGAAAATATAAGAATATGGTGCTATGTTAAACATATTAAAGAACTTGGTGAAAAAACGAGAAAGATCCTAGTATACTGAATCATGTTATTCACTTTTCATTACAGTCTTTGACTCTTCAACAAGTGAAATGTAATAATTTGAAATAGTTCTCATTTCTCGAGCAAGTATTCTCTTTTTATCTAGTTAACGGGAAAAGGTTATTTATATCCAGATAGACAATTATCAAAAACGAAATCCAAACTCAAATATCTTAATGTAAATTATGTTTAATGTGTTAATGTATTAATTTCGTAAATATTTTAGATTTAATTCTGTATAATTATTAATATTGAGTAAGGTCTACTATACACTATGAGATAAATCCTAGGAAATATCTTAGGATTTATCTTCGGAAAAATGTTACGACATACCTCGTAGAAAATCCCACCCTTTTGTGCCATACACATGAAGAGTTTTCCTGTCTGACCGAATGACGTTTTCAATATCACGAGATAGTTCTATTCAATAAAAGTACAAAATTGATAAATTCCTATGCTAACTACACTGCATATCATAGTGATATTGATACCAGGTGATATAGTTAAATTGCACACCTCTAAAAAGACATTACAATCAGAAGATAAGTTAGCAAAACATACCTCATCAGTTGTTTGTTTTCACTTTCTCTTACCTGATGTCGCTTAAATCGAAATGTTACGAATTTTTCTTTCTGAAATAGAGCGTGCTATAAACAAGAGAAATCTCATAGGATCGTTCAGAACATAGGAAATGATATGTGATCTGATGCCATACCTGTTGAGATTTTATCTCTAGGACAAATCGTAAGAAATTTCCTGGGATCTATCCTATAGTGTATAGCAGACCTTGTGGACAATTTTGTCTATTTTAGCCAAAACATAAGTATATTGCTAAACATTTATGTTGGTATATATTTTTTTAAACATAATTCTAACTTTTTATGAAAGAAAAGGAAGATACATATACATGGTGTGTTACTCCATATAAATTGAACTAGATATATATTTTAGGAATTGAGTTTTATGTTTCTCTTAAGTGATTTAGTCAGTATATCTTTCAAAAAATATTGTATTTTAATCTAAATTAATTGTAACTGTGGTCAATTTAATATTTATGGAGAAATACACTTAATAGTTGAGTAAGAAGTCAAGGGTTTCCCTGACTTATTTTTGCTTCTGCCGTATCACGTCCGATTTCTCAGTGTATGTTTAATTATGCAAATCGAATAATTTTTAGATAACTTATTGTTATTTACATGGGTTTTTACAAAACCTTGGAATAATCTGTATAAACATCAATACTGTCGAATCTCACAGGTAGAGTTTGTACTGTTCTGTCATTCACACCGTCTATATTTCGAATCGGACGTAATGAATTTCGAATCGGATAAAAGCGATATTCTGATAACGATAAATTTAGATGTATACTACCAAAGCTGTTCACTTTTATTCAGATAATAGGTTCAGAGACAGACTGAAGTTGGAGAAGGGGCGGCTACAGTATTAGCACAGTTTCATATCATATTAAGTGACAACAGAAATGTAGATTTCACCGAGAAGTGTCATTGAGCTGAGCGAAGCGAAGCTCTTATAATTGGGTTGCCGTTTGGTTGTCCGCAAACTCCTCCTAGACCGTTTGGCCGATCTCAACCAAACTTAGCACGCTGATAGAGTATGTCGTGCTGAGTGACAACATAGGTCGAAATCAAAAATCCGATGTACCATCGAGGAATAATCACCGAAAAACGCTTCCTCCTAGACCGTTTGGCCGATCTCAACCAAACTTAGCACGCTGATAGAGTATGTCGTGCTGAGTGACAACATAGGTCGAAATCAAAAATCCGATGTACCATCGAGGAATAATCACCGAAAAACGCTTCCTCCTAGACCGTTTGGCCGATCTCAACCAAACTTAGCACGCTGATAGAGTATGTCGTGCTGAGTGACAACATAGGTCGAAATCAAAAATCCGATGTACCATCGAGGAATAATCACCGAAAAACGCTTCCTCCTAGACCGTTTGGCCGATCCCAACAAAACTTAGCACGCTGATAGAGTATGTCGTGCTGAGTGACAACATAGGTCGAAATCAAAAATCCGATGTACCATCGAGGAATAATCACCGAAAAACGCTTGCATAGACTTAACATGGGGAAAAAGTTTTCACGCGATTTTTTTGTCAACAATTAAAAATGGCATTTATTATTGCATAATGGCCAGGAATGATTACGTAGTTTAAGCTCGCTCAGCTCATTTCATTGCAATCGGGTACATCCATTGCATTTCTAGTAATAATAATGCTGTCTAAAAAATACACAATTGCAGAGTTACAAGGCTTCTCTCTGTCATTTCCACAGAATTTAACGAAACTACAAATGCACAAATTTAGAGAGAGACAAGAAAGACCTGATTTTAAAGACAGAATAGACTAAATTTAGGACTAGTTATTGCAGTTGATAATTTCAGCGACTAAAAGAACTGGTAAAAGAATCAGGTGAGTATAAATTACCCTCGTGTATTGTCTTCATTGAATATGAATAAGCATTGAATTCTTTGAAAGCTCTGGTATTATCAATACCCTTAAATTTATCAATGTTGAAGAAGTCTACATTAACGATATTGAAAATATCTATGAACAAGCCCGTGAAATTATCCAACTGTTTGACTGTACAAAAACGTCAAGCGAGAGTGGTAGAGAAATAATGTCTCTTCCACCTTTTTACAAATATATTTGAATATATCTTTGGGTTTCTGAGCTGATAGAACAAAGAAAATAAGTTGTTCTTCTGTTTCTGAACTGAAGAATATCTGATATCTGAGTCAACGTGGTTGCACTAATGAAATCATTCTCTTTGCAAACATTATCAAAAAGCTGTTTAATTTGAAGAGCAAGGAAGCCTGATTGAAAATACCTAAGAAGAACATCTAGTCTACATGGGATAGAAGATTTCTTTGAATGACGACATTTAAAAAAATTAACAGACGCATTAAATTAAACTGAAGTGCGTTTGAAAGAAACAGTTTCACATTAAAAAGTTAAGTCCCGATGTATCTGGAGAGAGTACCCTACTTGTTTTGATATATGGATTGGAGATAAGATGTCGCAAGAAGAAATTATGAATATTGATCAAATTTATACTTGACTGGCTACTAAGAGATGAAGATTGAGGTAGACAACGTCCTTATGTAATGAAATTAAGTAGGGCTGCTGAATAACATAGAAAAGAGTTGATTTGAGTTGATTTTTGAGTTTAACGTCCTTTCAGCAGCGAGGCTATATGAGACGGAACCTACTGATTAACGTGGAATCTGAACCACATGAGCACACGCCGGGAATCGAACACGGGTCTCCTACGCCAAAGGCGGTACGCTACCCGCTTAGCAACGAAGGAGCTCAACATAGAAGAGAATTGCTCAGGATATATTATTGTGATGAGCAGTTGGTGAAACCATAGTTTACATTCTATAATTTAACAAAGTAATAATAATAATAATAATAATAATAATAATAATAATAATAATAATAATAATAATAATAATAATAATAATAATAATAATAATAATAATAATAATAAAATTGTAAATGCAATATTTGTGGTGTTTAATATACAATGCAAACAGTTTTAAGATTTTTTAATGAGAAATAAAATATTGTGTATTTATTTAAAACCTTCGAATCATTTTTGCTCAACATATCGGTACAAACTCATCGAATTTCGTTATTTTCATTGTATGACATCTATAAAGAAAAAACGATTGGAGCGCAACAGAAACAGAGAAAAACTTAAATCTTGGTCGGACAGTCGGTCCGAAGTTGAAAAATATTCCGAACGTGCTGTCAAAAGTCCGGCTGTTGTCAACTGTCTGTTCTTGATAAATTACTTAAACATGTTGAAGGCATATACTTCACAAGTTTAAGCCAAGTTGAAGACATATATGTAAGCCATTTATGTTATTTTATAATAGCTCTTGTGTATTTCATTCCTTTGAAAATATATTTTCTGTGCAGATGAAACGAAACTCAAGAAGAAGAAAGAGAGTAGAAATAGATCGAATCAGATCGTAGTTGGAGAATATCCTAGTTAGGTATGGAGTCTGTATCTGTGATTATTGATACAGAAAACCAGAAACAAAAGAGTTGCATAGAGTACACAGTATTGACAGAGAATTTAATCCTCCCATTTTGTCCACCAACGTTTGACTTGAAGAAGGAAGAAAATAGAAGAAGAGTTGCGCCAGCGTGAAAGATTGGATAGAAGTTCCATTTAGAAATGAAATATCACAACTACTGGAACGATAGAATATGTGTGTGTTATTTTTGTGGTAGGATGTTGGAAAAACGGACTGGTATTGAATATAGAGGAAGTCTATGGTCCAGTTCTCGTAACGAGTTCGGTAAGTAACTTTAAAACAAACTGTGAAAGTCTTTTCATCTTCATATGAGGCAGTGAGCAGAAGATAGGCGAGATTCATGAATAATGAAGGCTGGGATTGTATTGAGTGAAGGAATTCAGAGTAGAGGATTTTATTTCAAATTTATTTATTTTCTCAGGACTAAATTCGTAGTAAGTTTAGGGAATGTCCCTTTTGGAGGTTGCTGACTAGAGGATTTTGTGGTAGTGATGGAACAGGAAGGATTCTCTAAGTTGTTAAGGCATATGATACAAATGTTATGGGTAATGTTGTAGCGTGAGTAATGTTGAAGTATAGGTATTTCATACTTCTGCTGGGAATTTTACGTTAGTCTAAAGCCATTTGTTCTTAAATATAATTTTCTTATTAAGAAAAATAATAGTTTGAATGAATAAAGATCAAGTGAATTTGGTGGGAAATTTGTTTAGGGACTGTAGCATAAGATCTAATGCTGTGATACACATAAAGAAAAGCAATCTATGATCGAAGTTACGTGAAAATTTCAAATGGTGAAGAGCTACGAATTTATTGTTTCAGGTTTCTCACCAATAGATTAGCGTATTAGTAGTATGGCGTTCATAGTAGGGCTCTTGATTTGTAAGTGGTAGCAGTTATTTTCGAATGTAAATTATTTATCTTTAGGACCGGTAACACAGTGATCTCGAATTACTGAGACTACCAATTCGAACTCCTGTAGCATCTTTCCAACATCACCTATTACATGTATAACTTCCTCGGCAAGAAATCCAATCTTATCCAATCAAACATGGTTCCTCAAACTCAGTTGACGTCTTTCTTCTTAAAACAAAGAAAAAATAAGATGACCTCACGGTTATATGATTAGAATAGGCGCATTCGGAGCGGGAGGCTAGGATTCGATTCCGGTGAGTACTAATAGCTTAGCTTTCCTCGACTATAACATGCACGTTTGATCAAAAAATTTCTAATATTAAAATTCATAGTACCACAACACTTCAAAACTAAATGTTTAATACATCTTTCGGAAAAGAGTATTTTTTGATAATTAATTAGTTGTTTACTCACCGTTAATTTCACAAGCAAGAGGTCCACCGGAGTCTCCTCCACATGCATCTACACCTCCTTGCATAAGACCAGCACATAACATGCTGTCAAGTATTGACTGTCGCCTGCCTCCGTAGACTTCATTCAATCTACAGGTCTCAATATCTAGAAGTGGTACAGTTGCTGCTTGAAGAATTCGAGACAGACTGCCGATGTCATCAGCTAGAAAGATGAAGCAAGATAGTGTTTTAGTTATTAATTTCAACATAATGTAATATTCCCTTAGAATTCACATAAAATTTTAAAAACTTATGTATACTGTATTTCAATAAAGAAAACAATGCAACTTCTTGACAATATCATATTTGAAGGGATTGAGGGCACATTTAATTGTACATGTTAATGTAAAGAGAAATTGTCAGCAAATTATTTACAAACCTATTTTATAATAATTCTTTAAAAGTTACAGAAATCTGGGTACTGACGAAGACATATTGTGAAACTAAATAATAATGATATGTTTCATGGTAACAATACAGTATACAACAATGTGTTTTTCCATATGCTTAACTTTTTCTTTTAATTGAATAAAAATAAAACGATTAATAGTAGATATGTGTTTCACTTCTAGAAGCTATCATAAGTAAATAATATACCAAGGCTCATAAATATATAGCTGAAACGCCTGAAATTCTATATGTTAATTGAAGAACTCTCTGCGAGATTCGATTAACTCCATTAAAAGTTATACATTTTTCTGAACTAAAAATTTATGGTTATATTTACTTAAAGACATTATATCTTAAATGAAGTTTCACGAACAATGTTTTCGGCACACTACCATTGGAAATTTATGTTATATTTAGTTCCTGAATGGATGTTTGAAAACTGAAGTTATTTGGGCCTTCATTTGAAATTTTAGTTGAGAGAATTAAAAATCATTTATTTAGTATGGTGCAGGGACACCCACAAAATTTTTTCAAGGGGGAGGTACAAAAGATCGACACACAAATACAGTCGTAAATACATAAACATTTTGATGCACACTTGCACATAACACATAACACAAAAGCAGTTATTTACGCACATGTCTTATGGACAATAGTACTAAGTACTATAGTATGTAAGCAAATTAATGTCCTGACATGTACCTAGGTACTTCCAAGAATTGAACACTTTTCTAAAATCTAGATGGGGCAACTACCTTCCCTTGCCCCCTGCTACAGGCGACCATGGACTAATCCGTTTTTTTTTTTTTTTTTTTTTGTTTTTTTTTTTAAATTTTAATTTTAGACATATTCATAAAGCACTGTCTAAGGTTGAATAAATTAATAATTTCAAACATTTCTTCAATGACAAGACGCTTACTTTTCTTTTTTCAGACACTATAAATGACTTACGTTTCTGAACTCCCCATCCAGTGATGGTGCACCATGTGCCTCCACTATAAGGCGTTTTGGATTCTGGCATACAAATTGGTTTAACAAAACTGCTGAAATGAATTCCACGGCCATTTTCCGGATGAACTTTTATAACAGCTATATCGTTGCTATAGGGACCGTCTGAAAAGAAATAACATTATTTCAACAACTAAAATATACTATTTCACATATCTCTGTATTATAGATCTAGATTCAATTTCTAATAATTGGTACCATCCGAAAACCAAACTAAAAATACATAATAGTTCATTTTCAATCTAGTATACCACATTCTTATCCTTAATATATATATATATATATATATATATATATATATGTGTGTGTGTGTGTGTGTGTTTGTGTATGTGTATGTGTGTATGTGTGTCTTCAAATTGACATATCACAGACATAATATTGGATTTCAAAGTACTATTATATTGAATAATGAACAAACATTGACTATCATTCGATCTGTACTCGATGCTGTAAAAACATGGTTACTAATAAAACCAATAAAAAGCCTAGAAGTTTTCGAAAGAATACAGAAGAATTTAGAAAATTAAAATAGATAGAACAAGAAAGAAATGGAAATATTTGGGTGAGCATTGAGAAGATCAGAGTATAGAAGAACAATATTAAAAATAATTAAAAAGAGGAAGATTAACTGATAAGTATATTGTTTCAACGAATTGTGTAATGGGGAACGTGGTAGAAGGCGTGGGAGCAGGACCGTTTTTAACCTCCCAGGCGCCCTAGGCACTTCAAATTGTTACGCCCTCACACTATTTCCAGAGCATCCCCCTTCAGTTATTACCTTGCCAGTTTTGGTTCGGGAGTGGTTTTCCCTTAACTCTCTTACTCTTTCCCCTTTATTTGTTTTTGCTCTTTGGAGAGTCTTTCCATTATCCTCAGACAACTGCCCTTAAGTATTATTAATTATCAAGTAATATAAATCGTGATTTTCAATTAACAAAGGTAAAATTATACATATCACATTTATATTAGCCGCCGAGATCTAGTTTGTTTGTAACCAGGTAGCTCAACCGGAACGGAAATGACGTTTTCTGCACCAGCGTATTTTATTTTTTTCTCTTTTCGCTCTCCAATTTTTTGCGCCCTAGGCACGTGCCTAGCGTGCCTAAACGGTAAAGCGGCCCTGCGTGGGAGAAGAAAAATGATAGTAGAGAATAAAAAATATTGTAATTGATGAACAATATCAAAGAGAACAGTTCTTGTGTCAAGACGATTGATGGTAGACCATGTTGCACAGAAGCTTCTTAACTTGAACAGCTGGTGATCTGTCAGCATTGATAGAATACTTATGATGATTACGGTATCCAGCAAGGTTAAAGATGATTGAGTGAAGTAACTGTTCTGTACATGTGACTCTAAACGGAAGTTGTTCGTTTTTCGTAGAAATTATGAACAGGATTCTTAAATAGATAAGTTTACACAGGCTATAGATTAGGAGTGGCGAAACCTCTATAATTAAACCATTCCAAATAAAAAATATTTAAAAAAATGAAATTAGTTAAATTTGTTAAAAAATTAAATAAATTAACAAGATTTTTGAAGAAAACTAAAATAATAGATAGACCATTCGTTCCCTCTATAGATTCACCTACGGAATTAACTAGTATAAGATAGAAAAGCGCAGTAAAATCAACACACAAAAGAATGCGAAGTTCCTTTGGCAACGATACAGTTCCGCAATCCAGGGATATAGTGAAAGTATTAGTATCTGTTTAAAAGTTTCGAGAGCATAGGATAATATTGGAAATTTTACTAGAACCTGTAAGGAATGTCGAGAAAACTTTTTCTTCACAAGAGGATTAAGAAGAAATAAAATAAATAAATAAATAAAATAATAAATAAATGAAGAAAAACAAGTACCAAATGATAACTTGCTGAGGAATCTTACGGTCATGTTTAATAGATTTCTAAAATAACTTGGAAATAAACGCTGAACTGTGATCAATCTTGTTAAGATTGAAGCCTCTTTGAGAGCATAGAATTAAACAATATTAATATATAAACTTTTTAACTGAAAAATGAAATGTTGTAATTAATAAAAAGTATTTTCTTCTTTTATGGATATTTTTTCTTTTATCATATGTTATCTACAACTTCACAAAGACATTGTAGTCTAATATCCTATTCAGAAAAGAACTGACCAGAAATAGAGCAAGAATAGACAGGAATATTAACTGACCAGAACAAGAACTGACCAGAACTGAATTCACCGTGATAAATTTTCCCTAGCTTGTGTATCACCGAAATAATTACTGTAGAAAGAAACGAATTTGAACCAAAATTAACGACTTCACTGTTTCAGTCAAAATTTGGATCCAAAGATTAATTTGTTGCGTTTTTTTTTTTTTTTTTTGTTTTTGTTTTTGTTTGTTTTATGTGTTTCCTGTCGCAAAGATCTATAGAGTAAGTGTTTTACCTGCCAGATTAAATGTTACGTTAATAGTCTACAAAACATACTTAAAAAAAAAAAGTCCAGCATAAATTTGAGTTAAATGCAAATTCTGTGGCCATAAATAGTTAGAACAGAAAATAAATTATAGCCAATAAGCTGTGTTGTTCAACTTATTAAACAGAATTGTCAGTAATTTCACAAGTAGTACTTTGATTTTGATGTATACAGATTAATGATAATATCAAATCTTACAATCTTATATTTAGCATTTCATTAAGTAATATGAAATAAACATAATATCACTACTCATACTTTAGCTCTTTAAACCAAAAAATATCTACGATTTAATTATATTTACCTCTGCCAAAACCTGGATGTGTATATAGTTTTTCTACTCCAAATATTTGTTCATGGTCATCTCTTTTATCCAAATTAAAATCCCCAACAATGATCCTCATTTGGCTAGGTTGGATATCTCGAAGGCAGTGTGCTGCTGTCACTACTAGATGCTCTTCAATAATTGCTCCACCACAATGGTGTTCAAATCCGCCTTTTTCTGGTCTCCACACTTGGATCTCAGCCTAAATAACAACACCATTTTATGAATATTTACAATGGCAATTCCCACGACATAATAGATTTGAAAGTAATTTTGTGAAACTACTTTATCGTAAAAAGACAGTTATTGGGTAAAGGTCCCATACAGTTTGCAACAAGTGGCAGGGGAACAAACGACACAAAAATGAAACGAAATGAAATCTTTCAGTTTTACGTCCCACGGTATGCCGGCTAGGCTAAAGGAGACGGTGATGATGAGAAATAAATGTAATGGTGAAATGAATAAAGTGGGAGGAAACGGGAGAACCCCGAGAAAACCCACGAACACGGTGCTTTTCCACCACAAACCCCACTTGGTGCGAGCTGGGATCGAACCATACGTCACGCATACCAGAGATAAGCGCTCTACCACTGAGCCATTATGCCCCAAGAAAAACAAATGACAGTAATAAAAGCATAGCTACTCTGTCAGAAAATTGCATTTCAGAGAAGCAAATGCTTCTGTAATATGATTTTGTGGTCAGAAAAAGTTAAATTAATGACAGTTTACAGGATAAAGGTCCAGAATGTATAGTGCAAGCCATATTTGAAGAATTATATGTATCAGACATTAATGATCAGCGCTCGGGTCATTTGCAACAATCACTGATGAAAATGTTTCTTGGGAATGCACTCATTTGTGAAAATAGATTGAATTTCTGTTGCTAACATAATGAACATTAGCGTTCAACCTGCTCTTTATTTCATTCATAAGCATCTGAAATATCACTATGTATGATTATCGGTGCATTCCTGGTTCATAAATCATCATAGAAACATTTCTCTGTATTCCTCTCGCATGCACCTTTTTGGAATATAAAACTTTGTTGAATGATCGGGAAAATACATTAAAAAAGATTGTGAACGAATAGAAAAGTGTCACCACATGAAGGGTTGAATTGGATGTAACAAATGTAAAATTTTACATTTTTTTTTTTATATTTATTTATTGAAGTTTTCTTCTAATCTTTTACATATCTTACCGTATTCTCTTACTTGATTTGATGTACTTATTTGGTTTATCAGTATTGAGTCGTGTACTTTGATAAGCTTTACGTGTTCATAAATTCATATCTAGTCATTTGTGCAATAAAATATATTTTGATGAATAGCTACGCAAGTTCTTACCCAAATTAACCCTTTATATGTGAACATGAGTCTCTTGTTTGCATCTCAATAAAATTCAAAATGCCAAATTTATTAAATTTCCCTTCTACTCATAATGAGGTTTTAACTTTTGTTGGGCTCAGCATTAAAGCCTGTACCATATTTGTTACGATCATCGTTGAGTGTTGTTTGAGTTAGTTACAGTGGTCTGTTGAAAGTTAGCGTCTCGTTTCAGCACCGAGGCTATATGAGACGTTTAAAGTGAAATCCGAACCACCGTAATGCTTTCAAGTTAAAGATGTATGTGGTATCAGTTGACCACCGGTGTAGGCTAGTGTTTTTGTTTGAGTTTCAATTCGAAATATCGAGCTGTCAGTTATTAAGAACATATTAATTTTTTGTAATCTTTTTCTAATACTTGTGCCATCTAAAATAAAATTTACTGTCACAAATTTTTGAATTATGACTATATTATTAGGAATCATTATTTTACAATTTACTAACTATTACTTGAGCAAGTTATGAATATGGATATGTTACCTGCCAGGGATAAGCTCCGTAAGGCACTGTGACTCCTCCAATAATTTTGGCGATTGGACGCCTTTGGTATTCCCCTATTCGTTGAGGCTGGTGGTAAATGTCCCTCGTACCGCAAGTGACTCTTTCTGAAATTGGAAATTTTGGATAGCCTCCACTCCTTTTGGAACGGGTTAAGTTTCCATTTGCTATAACAATGCCAAATTTGTTATTAATTCCATGCCTTTAGTAATTTTCTATATATTGAAATACTTTTAATCAAGCATTTTCTTCAAGTTATCAGGAATGGATTATTTAAAATAAATATGAAGGAAAGATTAAAAACTTTAAGATAACACAGAAAAGAAATTAGGAGAACACTAATAGAACAATAAAATATAATAAAATAACTCGTATTTTCAACTGTTTATATTATGAAATTGTTTCCATTTTTAAAAATACCTTCTGATTTAATTTGTTTTTCAAAGTCTTTAATTTCCTATTTTTATAGAAACTATCATCTTAATTTTTGAAAACTGACATTTTTGTGTGTGCATCAATAAGTTGGATCTATTTATATTATTTTATTTAACGGATGTTTTATATTGTTTATTTTAAAAAATGTTTAATAACTATCTTTTCACCAATTAAGACTCAGTGCTTCCATAGACTATATATGTATTGAATATTCTTCAAAATCAATGTCATATTAAATTTAGATAAACTCGAATCATACATCATTGTTTTAGTATTATTTTCTTTCTTTTTTTTTTCAATTCTGACGGATTTTTTTAAAAATTGCTATGTAAACGACTAGGCAAATTGAACAAAAGTTGGAATCAACTTACTCAAACACAAACAAAGCTCTTCGCTTTCAAAGATTAACTTAAAATTATTGTTTCTGTCAACCATGGAGATAAAATTTTTAAAAAGAAATTAAATGAAAAGTCCGCTTTTATATATGGAATCAACTTTAAGATGAAAACAATTGTAAATAAGAGTTATGATTATACATTATTACATTAGTGATCTCCATTACATGAGTGTATATAATGTATTAATCAAATAGTAATTAGAAACTTTAAAATACGACGTGGCAAATAATAATAATTGTTATTTAAACAAATATTCAAAATATAGAAAATACCGGATGGATACTCTTTCTTCCGTATACTTAATGCTTTAGGTGTTGCAAATTGATCAGGCATTTCATTTTTCATAGTGTATTCCAGTGTATAGAAACAGCATTACTTACGTCATTAATCTCAAAAATATGTCATTGACAGTAAGGTTACACACTGAAGTAATTGTGAAAGTGTAGTATTTGATCGGTCAGGAGACGCATACTTCCGTTGAGAATTAGGAAAATATTTCCTGTAATGCTCTACTATTATGTTTCTCAATTTATCAGTTTCAATAATGAAATAAAAGATAATTTCTCTTATAAATTCTTTTCATATCGCAGAAAAGAATAATTTATGTAGTACATATTGTCAACAGAGATATCTTTTAAATATTTATTTAAACATCTTGTAAAAATCTTGTATTTTCCTTTTGTCAAGAATGAATTGATTTTTCTTTGCAATGTCTCTGATCTCTAGTTTAATAATTTATAAATAGCCAGACATTGAAAGCTGTAGTGTAAAATAATAATAATAATAACAACCTTGCAACTTTCTTCGCTCAACTCTATTTCACTTTCTTTACTATTTCCCATCCCAACTTTCAATTTGTATCTCGCTACTTCATTTATTCTCTACTGTATAACTTTACAACTGTTTTTCTATAGTGTAATGATTTTTACTGGCTATGTCTCTCTCTATTGCCAATATAACCTCCTTTCTCTTGATAACTACTCTCACTGGGATAAGATCATACATTTTTTGCCTATAACATTCAAGCACAATGCCGAATATGACTGAAAATGGCACACAACAGAGTTATTGTCTCTAGTATTTTATTCACTTAGTTATTTTACTCACTTCTTTCTTCGTTGACGACCGATCACGTCTCGAAAGCTAAGTATTTTGGTTTTTCACATATATATATATATATATATATATATATATATATATATATATATATATATATATATATATATATATGCGTGGGTGTGTGTGTGTGTGTGTGTGGCAAATATTTCTTTGCTCTAACCACAGAAAAAGATATAATATTGGTTTACTTATAATCTTTGTCGCTCATTAAAAAAAAAAAAAACTTTTTCCCTGTTTATTAGTCTTCCTTTTATTTTGTCCCGTCTTCTCCCCTATCTGATGAGACACTTAGCGAAAGTGCTCTTTTTTCATATTGTGATCATATTTTCACTGTCTTCTGGTAAGTAATTCATGTGATATGTATCATACATATACCGATGGAATTATATTTGCTACTTATATGTTGTAGGTAGATGACATTTAATGACTTATACAATTACAAAGCTTCGCAAGATGCAACTTTTTTCATTTGGCCGATTTTTCAGTTTATTAAAATAAACATTTCCATTTTTTGCAAGAGGCTATTTCTCTATTGTTCTACTATAGTATTCCTTTTCTTGTAAGTATTGAAGATTTCATTGAATTTTTTTCCCATATCTAATACTTTTCCAGGCGACTAGATGCTTCTTTTCCATCTTGTACAACATTCGACCTGTCCTTCCTTCCTTATCACATTTAGTCTTTGCATAAATTCCATATTTTTGTATTTGTAGTTTTTCTCTGATTCCGAAATCTTACGTTTTTTCTACTTTTTTCTATTCTTTCTTCTTGTTCAAGTATATTTACAGTACTTAATAATCAGGTATATTTGAGTTTCAATTTGTTGCGAAACTCTTGCATGTTACCGTGCTTATAGTGCTCAGAGCTTGAAGCCATTACTATAATTTGGCCTGTTTTCTCCACTCTTCTACCCTTTTCTTTTCTCATCTGAACCACAGTTCATTTTTCTTTCTCGAAATGTATTATGCTCTTTTTAGTTACTTCTCTTAGAGTATCGTGAATAATTTTTCACGTTTTGCCAACATTATCTTTGTTGTTTTCATCATTCATATTATCATCACACTTTACATCTTTAAATCTACCAGAATCTTAGTTTGACAATCTTACTCAACATTGTTGTCCTTTAGTATTTCAGCATCAAATCCTTGAGAGATTATATTTAAAAAATCAAATCGTTTTGTTATGAAAATTTTGTTATCTTTTATTTTTCTTCTGAATTTTTATCCGTATATCCGAAATCATGAGACTGTGATCCAAGTTAAATCTGCTGCTGTGTACGAAAGTTATATCTATAATGATGTACGCTACTTCTGATTCATCAAATTATGATTATTCTAAATTATGATTATCCAAAGAAGTTAGTTTAATCAAAAACAAAATTCTGAGTGACTTCCCATTAAATTAATATTTTCTTTTTAAAATATATATAGAAAGGCTGCGCTGTAACATTTTATTGAGAATTCAAAACTTAAAAAAAAAAAAAAAAAAATAAATTTATTTGAACGTAATCTTTCAGAGATAGTCATATAGATAAATTACCTTTATACAACACTGAATCCAACAGCGATGGAATGTTTTCACCTCCAATTGGTGATGCGAAGATGGTGTGGCACAGAAAGAGCAATAATGTTTGTAATGCTGGGAGAAGCATGATTAAGCCAGTTCAGCTGAGTTTAGTGATGATAACTACGTTAGTTGACCTGGTGAACCCGGACTTTCAGCTAGTTTGATAATTGTGCTGTTAGTTGGTCTCTGAAATGAAAAACAAAACATCATCGATATTACATCATAAATATGAGTTAATGTTGGAATTATCAAACAAACTTTTGTTTTTCACTGTAATATTTTAGGTTACTTGAACAGTATGTCTTCACTTATAAATCAAATATGACTTATTTCTCTTTTAGTCAAAATAATTAATACAAAATATTTTGTATCACGGGTAAAGATAATCAGTGGATTTTTGTTGCCCAGCCTATAGATATACGTAAATATATGAAAATTTAAGTGGCAATGCCTATCTATAAAATTTCTGATTCATATAGCTTGAAAATTAGAAAATTTATTCATAGTATAAAAAGGAACTTTCATTTTCTGAACAGTTTATTTTTATTTTTCCCATCATAATTTAACAGACTTAGTAATAGAACTGTTAAAATGTAGCACTTTCTGATCTAAATACTATCTTAAAACTAATTGTTTTGTTGTATATTAAATTTTACTTAATAATGCATTGTTCACTTTCTCTTATTTCAAAAGATATTATTTATTTAATTTCTAATGTTACGTACAGAGACGTTTGTATTTGGATTTTAGCATCTCCCTTCAGCACTGAGGTCTTATGAAATATCCCCTAAAACTTTAATGAATTCGAACCACATGTAGGTTTAATCTTACTGAGAAACAAACCCGGGTCTGTCGCACCAAACGCAAAGCAATAACTGTTCATCCAAACCAGAAAATTAAGAACGTTCTAAGACTTATTTCATGCCAAAGTTCAATTTCCTTAAGTATAATGTAGATAGTTTGTGAATTAAATTTTTTTACATGAGAGCGGCAGGCAATTTATGTAGATTATCTATAGCCTGTGAAATAAGAGAAATGTGCATATTTTCTCACTCCATGCGTTATAGTTTGGGAAACACATATGTCCTTAGTATAAATAGGAGCTCTTCTTAAGTAAACACTATATGGTTTGATGCACTATCGACCTTTTCTATTTTTCGATTTCGGATAAATAGGTTTACGAGAAATTTCCTGTGCTGTAGTCACTCATTGTAACACAAAAGAACGTAGAACAGAAACAAATAGGTATTATTGCACTTACATCTGTACACAATTATCATTTCTACATTTAATCATAAAGAAAGACATTACATAATCAAGCAATGAACCAGTAATAAGACTTATTTGGCAGTAAATTTAGTATTTTCTTGCACATAAAAAATGCTACTGTACTCATGATGGTGACGAAAAATGAATAAATGAATCAACTTTACATTTAGGTATCATAATCGTGCACAATAAAATAAGTTAAAGTAAAATTATACCTTTCTAGAGGAATCGCCAGAATATTGTGGTCCCGTTGAATCTCCTCCGATCATCTGCTTTTCTGTTATGCAGTCTGTAATGAAAGAAAGAAAGAAATATATAATAATGCTAAAAATAAATAGTTGACTTGTGTTAAGTGATATTAACATTGTAACAAAATCGGAATTTTAATCACATCCAAACTCTGCGAATTGTCCTCAACTGACATGAATTAAATATTGTATTAAGACTGAGTATATAAGAAGAAACACAAAGAACAGTTATTTTTCGTTTTATATTGCCACATATAAGAAAATACTTACATCAATGAGTATGTATGAAGAAACACAAAGAACAGTAATTTTTTTAATTTTAATTTTAACAAGAAAATACTTACACTAACTTTGGTATCTTTAGAAAGAAGACATTTTTGTTAACTGGATATTCATAAATTTAGAACCTAATACTGTTCACAAGTTCTATTGGAACCTACTATTATTAGCAATTGCAAGATGTATAGTAAATTAATTTACATTAATAACCGAATGACAGATATTCGAGAGAAAGTAATCCACTTATACTCTTAATTTTTATTCCATCGAATGTGAACAAACCAACAATAAATCTAAACATTATTTTTCTCTGCACTTGAACCAATATAAAGAATCAAAATAGGTTTTTTTTTTTTTTTTTTTTTTTTTTTTTTTTTAATAGGGAATGATAAGAACTTCTTTACTTGCTACAATTTCCGACTGGCAAGTATTATCACATCTGAATAAATTTTCGGAAATGTGAGAAGTCCTCTCCTCTATTGGAAATAAATAAAAATCATCATCATCAATTCAATTTCATCCACGGTGATATCTTTATTATTTTCCTTCATTCTATATTATAACTCCTGGATTCACTAATATACGACGAAACAACGAAACAATTAACAAATTGAATGTTTCAATAATTGTATTGGCATTTTCAGCATGTCTTTAGAATGCTTTGAATAATCTTTATTGTCATTTATCATAATGGGTAGATTTCCTAACTTGTTGAAGCTAACGAGTTTATAAAATTTTATAGAATATCGTTGATTAATCACAAGGTATATTTATTAGCCAACGGGATAACCAATAACAACTCGGGGTGACCACTATAAGTATTAAAAGAGTAGGCGATATGATCAAAAAACATTTACTATTATATATATATAGAAAAGTGAACGAAAAGTGAGCTATGCAAAGAAAGATAACACTTGGCCGTGAAATTCCGGCATAGCAAAAGGGTGTGAAAATATAGTATTTATATATTAAATATTCAGGTGATTATCAGTAGCTTAAGGCCAAATTCCGTAATGAATATACTCTTAACGGCCTTCTTTTCTTTATATCATACCTTATAATAATAATAATAATAATAATAATAATAATAATAATAATAATAATAATAATAATAATAATAATAATAATAATAATAATAATAATAATAGTAACGAACTTCCATGTTTTCTGTATAGTGTTTGTTCGTTTATTTGGGGCTCAAAATTATTTCTTAATATTGAGGCAATATTGAGGCTATTTTAGACATGAATCTAGAGCTTAACTTTGTTTTCGAATCACGTACACTCCTACAGGTATCTCATTGTATAAAAATCAACAATTAGCGGTATATTAATAATGAGAATACTTCACATACTGCATAATATCGCGTTAACATCCAAGGAACTTTTCATTACCTGTGAGATTGAGGTAATTTTACTCCTTAATTAAAACGCCCGTTATAAAAGAAAAAAGTACATTATAATTTATTTTTGTCTATCTTATACTTCGTAAGAATTTTTCAAAATATACTTTATACATCAAATCTGAATTAAGTACCATTTTTTTTAATTATATTAACATTTTTTAAAATAACCGAATCAATGTTAATAATCAACGAAAATAATCAACGTTAAAACCAGAATGAAGTCAGTACTCAACTTTTGACCCTCTTTCAAAATAATTTAAACGAGGGTCGAAAGTTAAGTATCGACTTGGTTGATGGAGGTGATATTCAAACAGAATCAACTATTTCCGGTTTTAACGTTGATCACTATAGAGCAGAAACGGTAATAGATAGCGAGAAACTGTTTTCTGTAATCGATTAAGCGTCCAAAGAATACATTTCATCTCCATTTTTAACTTTCTACTAAAAGTGCAAGTGGTACAACTTTCAGTTCCAATAGTGATCTACATATAACAAAAACTATGAGATAGCGAAGTTTTTTTTAAATAATCTCGTTAATTTAGCGTTCTAAGAATAAGTATCATCTTCTCTCTTAACTCTCTACTCAAACCGGAAGTACTATAAATGAACCACTTCCGGTTTTAACGTTGATTGCTATAGCACGAAAATGGTAATAGATAGCGAGATGTAGTTTTCAGCAATCAATTAAGTGTCCCGAAACTACATTTCATCTCCATCCTTAATTTCCTACTAAAAGTGGAAGTGGTACAAATCCACTACAACTTTCAGTTTTAATAGTGATCTACTTACAGCAAACGCTATGAGATACGAGAAGTACTTCTTTTAAAATCGACTTAGCGTTCTAAGAATACGTACCATATTCTCTCTTAACCATCTATTCAAACTAGAAGTGCAAGAAATCAACCACTTACGGTTCTAATGTTGATTGCTATAGAGTAAAATGGTAACAGATAGCGAGAAGTTGTTTCTGTAATCAATTAAGCGTCCCAAAAATAGATTCCATTTCCCCTCTAATCTTTCTACTAGAACCGGAAGTGGTATACTTCCACTTTCGGATTCAATATCAATGGTGAAAATATCACACAATACAAATCAAACTTCTTCACGTAGTATACTTATGCCACTGTCATTTTGTTAAATATAGAATATACTCTTTGACTCTACAACTTACTGTCATTGGTTGGGATTGAAATCGGTGGCCAAATGTTAGACGGTGAAATCCCTAGTTTTTTTTTTCCTTAAATGAAAAGAACATGCCTTTGCTTCTACTTACATGCCACCACTAATAATAAACAATTATTACAGCAAGTGTAAAAGGATTTCTACCATTCAACAGAACAGGAACTTTTGTGTTTGTCTTCCTGTCTGTTGCAGGTAACATTCCTAATTTATTCGATATTTTAAAAAAATGCATATGCTTTCTTTAAGTATTAGAAAATAAACCTATGTACTCGTTTTCGGGTTAAAATGGTCAAGAATATGTGGCTAAAATGAAGTAAGTTTACCCCAACACAGGGGCAGATCCAAGGGGGGGCGATCAGGGCAATTGCTTTCCCCCCAGAAGAGGAAACTTTCTTATTTTATATATAAATAAAACCAATCCCAGAGTTTGGAGCTCTTAAAAGTAGATGTAAGTAGCAGTATTACAACCCCCCCCCCCCAGAAGTCTGTCCTGGATCCCCTGCCCCAACATATACACAACACAACTATACACAAACGTGATAACAAAATTATCACATAATATTTTCCGCGATAATCCTAGGTAAACTTATACGTAATTTGATCAAAATAGGCGCATATTTTCTCTGAAGGTTCCTAATCATCCTTTAGCTTGGAGTTGAAGTTGAACATAAATAAAAGAGTTAAAGTGAAGTAAATACTTTAACTTAACTCCTAAATTTTCACATACATAATGCAATAACGAAATAATTTTCAGCCATAACTTCGGTAAATATTGCCTTGTTCACGCTGGTGTACACTGTACTATGTACAGAGGCTTGAAATTTCGTTTACATGGGATATTCGAGATCGATTAGTTGGTTGGTTGTTTTGGAGTTTAACGTGCCGCTTAGCACCGACGCTCTCGTATAAGGTGTGGGCTTACGACTTAATAATATATACTATATACTTTCTTTGAGTCTTTTCGGTCATTAGGTGTCTCGTCTCGAAGACGAGACGAGATTTGAGACGAAACATGCTTTTTAGGATTCGACAGTGAGGGACACAAGGCCAGTTGGTCCTCAAAATGTCGCGTCTCGTCTCATCTCGAAAGAACTTAGTCTAATTTTTAAAGGAGTTCCTTCGTGGCTAAGCGGTTAGCGTACGCGCCTGTGGCGTGGGAGACTCGAGTTCGATTTCCGGCTGGAGCTCATGTGGTTCGGATCCCACGTTAAGTTGTAAGTCAACGTCTCACATAATCTCGCTGCTAAAAGGGACCCTAAACTGAAATCAACTCAACTCAACTCTAATTTGTAAAATTAGTAGACTTATATATAGCAAGAAGTATTCACTTAGAAAGAACTATCTGTCTTGGCTCTTGAAACCAATACCATCATTTACTACTTTAAAAGGGTAAAGAATGCCTAAACTTAATTGTTAACGTCCCAAAATCAAGCTTTATTAATTAAGTGACGTACTGATACATTATATAAAATAGATGCGTAATAATAAACGTTAAGCGCAGTTATTAATACAGTGAAATCTCCCTTAACGGATACTTCATAATACGGGCAGATGTTTGTCGCGGAAATAATATTTATGTATTATTACGACACGCAACCCTCCGTTTCACGGACATGGAGAGAGTCTCCTTTTCAATCTAACGTTTCAGTAACCTTATATATATAATGGACAAAAATTAATCTCAGTTTATTCGTATTTAGTACAGTAGACAGAAAATCAACTTCCTGCAAAATGTCTTTGGGGTTTTCAAGTCGATGACTAACGGAGCACCGTACAGAACAGTTGCAAACAAGTTTAAATCTCTTTCTTTCTCTGTTCGCAATAAGTTGCTTTCTGATGGATATCTTAGGAAACTTTCAATAAGTAAAAACATTGCTCGTGGAGTTACTCGTATGGTCAATAATTCTATGAGAAACTTCTTTCTTTCCATGACAAAGAGTCACTCTTCTATTTTTGGGGTTTGCATCTTAGCATTACGCACTCCCACGAAGTGAACGTGTATTTTAAAAAGAAAGGTGCAATAACTTAATTTTGCACAAGTGCTAGTTTCCTAACTCTATTATAGACTAATGATGCCAGGATCAAGTTTTTTTTCTATATTTATAAAAAAAAAATGTTAAATAGAACGCTACCTTTTTTCGCCATTTCAGTGAAAAAACAAGAAAAAGTAGCAAAAGAAAGTTTTTGGGTCAATGCTATGAAATAACTAGCAGGTGTGCCATTTATATTTTCCTTACCCGAGAACTTGAAAGAACAAAGGGACAGAAAAAGGAGAACTGCCAAAGTTCCGTATTTTCGTTAGTTATTTCCTAAAAGTAAGCCGAAATCTTGCACTTCGAAAGCTCATTGAAGCTCTTGTTTTCCATATGCTATAAAACATCGAAGAGCCCATCTCTTTGTCGTCAATTCTACGGATAGCTTTTCGTAATATACGAGCCGTATGTATGTAATAAATATGAATATTGGTTTGTCATTCGCACGCTATAGACCTATTCAACGCACTTAAAAAGTTCGTTATTGAATTCCCTATGTCTGTGTGGCTATCCGTCTGTTTGTTATTTGCGATTTTTTTTTTTTTTTTAATTTTGAACCCTGTATTCGATAGAGCATCAAAAATATGACAGAAAGGGATTAAATGTTTCGCGTCACTCTTACCGTTCCCGAAATATTGGCCAAAAATGGCCGATTACCAAAAATTTAAGGAGCCATATCTCAGGAACCGTAACTCATAGAGAGATCATATTGTGTTGATCAGTATCTAAAAGAATGGTAAATATTTTGATATCAAATAGTAACCGGTGGCCACTATCCAACTGGTCACTGGTTTGGGCAGGGGCTAATTGGATAGTGGTCATCAATTAATATCGGTACGAAAATGTTTAACATTTTATTAGGATTTGATTAACATCAATATCATCTCTCTATGGCTTACCCACACATAGATCATATTAATGTTGATCAATACCTAAGAGAATGGTGAATATTTTGGTACCAAATAGTAACCGATTGCCACAGATTAACTATCTACTGGCTAACTGACCACCGTTCCCCAGATATTGGCCAAAAAGTTTGAATTTCTTGATCAGCCATATCTCGAGAACTGTAAGTCATAGAGAGATAATATTTTGCTATTTTTTGCGAGAAAGAGAAGAAGATGCGAATAAAGTGATTTACTTTTACATGTAGAAACAATGACAGTTATCCTTCCCGCTTCATTTCTCCATTCTTTTTAAGTTCGTTCTGGCAATGCTCTTGGAGCATTCTCAACTGGTTTAACTTTGATTACTTCGACATGGTAATTGGCTACAAAACAACACGGCACAATATTTATTTTTTTTCCTTTCCAGCTGTGACGGTAGATCTAGATAAGGTCGTCAGTTCCACGAAATACTCAAAATATCTACTGCCTCACTTCTCTTAGTAGTGAAATATCATAAGTAACCGTGTTGTGCATTTGGAAACAACTGTTAGCATGTGTTGACAGCAAGCAGTGGAACGGATAAAGGAATATCGTATTATCTTATTGTTTTCTTTATTTTTAACATTTGCAACATGAATCCGATCATTATTTGTTGTCAATTTCTTGCTAGCCTCCAGAACGATAAGTTCCTTTTTTGTACGTATATTTTTATTTCAATTATATATAATTTCCAGAAAACCAATCAAGTGATAATAACGAATTACTTATTGTGTTTTCATTTTTCATTTGAATTTGCAGAAACTTCAAACATATATCTTGATATAAAAATTAGTTTTTGTTCTCTTCATTGTATATAATTTTGTTCATGGGGTCCTTTGTTCGATCCTAGCTCGCACCAAGTGAACTTTGCGGTGGACGAACACCGTGTGCGTGGATTCTCCCGTTTCCTCTTACTTTGTTCATGCCACCATTTCATTCATTTTTCATCATTACCGTCTCCTTTAGCTTAGTCGGCATATTCGTGAGACGTAAAAACTTAATTTTTGTATATGATTTTTGAAACGTCGAGAAATATAAGTAAGTAGAAATAATAATATGGTTGTGTTTTTCAATATTCTGTTATTATATTTTAAGAACTCCAAATTGTTAATATAACTGAAATGAAAATACAATTTAAATAATCAGTTATTCATTAATTTGATTACACAAAATATAAGGGATGTTATGTTTGAATTCACCCTTTGACGAAATTCTGTATGCACCACTGGTATACAGTATACTATATATATACAGCCTTGAAATTTTGTTTACGCGGGATATTCAAGTTGAGATTGATTAGATGGTTTTACGGACGCTTAACGTTCCTCTCAGTACCGACGCTGTATGAAACGTGAGCCTAATGGGGCGTTTACACTTAGTCGATTTGCGTTCGATTCAGTTGAACTGACGTCACTTTCAACTTAATCGACCGTGTAAACGGGAATTCAACTTAATCGCTTGTTGATCGAAAGCGACTAATCGACTGGCAACTGAATTAAAAGACGTTCTATCTTCTGTGGTTGAAATAATTGAACACATCCATCGATCTGATTCGGTCTAGTTG
Source organism: Thermobia domestica (assembly GCF_964235325.1). NCBI lineage: Eukaryota > Metazoa > Arthropoda > Insecta > Zygentoma > Lepismatidae > Thermobia > Thermobia domestica. The sequence goes on along the minus strand of NC_137463.1, from coordinate 174,829,411 downwards.
CTTCGATTTAGTGGCAAATGCAGCGAGTCGATTTAGTCGTGCGACTAAATCGATTTAGTCGTGCGACTAAATCGACCAAGTGTAAACGCCCCATTAAGGTTAACGTAGAATCCGAACCACATGAGCTAACAGCGGGGATCAAACCCGAGTTGTATGTTATGCCAACCATATAGTCACAAGGCAGTTCTGAGTCGACATCGAGGGTATATGTGCAAATACCCTAGTGTATTAATTGTATACGGTAGTGTAAAATCTTACAATACCTACTGCTGCTATTTTATAAGCATAGTCGCACCGAACTTATTTGTATAAAACAAGGTTTAGATAAGTATACGGCCAGTGATTTCTGAAATGAAAAGTAGTTCTCAAGCTTAAAAATGTTGACCACTTGTGATCGAGAGAAAGAACTGAGAGATTCAGGGGAGCTGAAACTAGACGCAGCCGGGGGGTGGGGGCAGGTCCGTATTTATATATTGTGCGCCCCTGTGCTCTAAATAATTTTCCGCCAACTCCCCACCCCGCACAAACTTATGTCTCAAACAAGGAAACAAGCCGTGATTTTGCAAATACCCCAGCTCTTGTTGATTAGCCGTTTAAGTACAGTATTACAAGTTAGTAGCAGTTTAAGTATAGTAATAATGCAGTAAGCTGTCTGTCTGTAGTACTTTGCAACTAGAGAACCATAATAGACAGAAACATGAAAATTTAATGTTTTAAAGCTATCAGAGAAATATCCAAATGACCTGTTTCAGGTCCCTAGGCCACTCCTGAGCTGAGATAGCGGGTGCAAAGTCCATGGAAATAACATGGGAACAATTTAAAAATAATTGAAAACGACCAATATTAGAGTTGAATTCATAGTTTTGGGGGTCGCTGAGATGAATAGTGACAGTTATAATCCAATTCAACTTCAAGCTCATACTCCACTTCCCAGGGAGAGGGCAAGATTTTAAAAGTAATCGAAAACGACAGATTCGATCATGTTGTGTAGATTCGTGTTAAATTCATAATTTTCAAGGTTGCTGAGTTTAAGGGTATCAGTTTTTATCCTCACCCCTTGGGGTGGGGGTGGAAGAGGATGACTTTTTAAAAATAATCAAATAAGCTACCGGTAGCTAATTAGTAACTACTGTAATTAGAGCGAATTAAACACATAAACATATTTTCTCGCGCTTGCATGGGACTTTGCGGGTTGCTAGTTTTAAATATTACTTTATATACATCTTTAAAAAAATCAAAATTTTGCCGCCCCCTAAATTCTGCCGCCCTGTGCTCGACCACAGAATAGCACTTACCTAAGTACGGCCCTGCGGGGAGGGGGAGGTAAGCTCATCTTGATGTTTGATAAATATGGAGAATAGCATGCATATAATTCAGTATGTCTACATTAACGTATTTTCTATTTCTCTTCGATTCACCCATTATTTTGCAGCACATTAAAGATTTCATTGTTGAGCTTGTAATGGTGCAACAACAAATGAAAGGAACAAGAATGTTCGTGGGTGGATTTTTCTCTCTCTCTCTTTACGAGGAATGAATGAATGAATCAGATGAGTAGTAGAGAACCAGATTGCCAGAAGATAAGAAGTCTGGACATTCGAGTAAAGTAGGCCTGCATTCTCTGTGAAAGTGATACCACGCCTTTGTTCAACTCACGCTCAACCCAATAACAGTAACGAGAAAGGCACGTAGAGCTTTGTTTGCTAAAACACTTCCTTTAAGTATGTTTGTTTAGTATCAACTGATCTTGTCTTGTGTACTTGATCAACTCCCTACAACCACCACCACATACTCGACTATGTGTGTACACGTGTAGGTCTAAGCAGGTACGTAGAATATAGAGATATGTGATTATGCAAATTAAAAAGAAATAATGCAGAATTAGGAACATATGTAAAAAACGATCATGTGTAAACCAAAGATTAACATGCTAAATAATTGCATGGCAAATTCTTCATCTTTATGAAAATGAAATGAAATTAAAATTTTCTATTTAACGTTCCACGATTATGCTTTTTTTCGGATAATGCAGACAATTATGCCCTTTATCGGCTAAAGGAGACGATTATGCCCTTTTTCGGCTAAAGGAGACGATTATGCCCTTTTTCGGCTAATGGAGACGATTATGCCCTTTTTCGGCTAATGGAGACGATTATTAAGGCAAGTGGATGATGAAGGAAGAATTGGTGGAATGAAAAAGTGGGAGGAAACGGGAGTACCTCGAGAAAATCCATGACACGATGTTGTCCACCACAAACTTACTGGGCCGGGGGTTGAACTAAGGACCCCACACGCCAGAGGTAAGCGCTCTACCACTGAGTCAACGTGCCCTCACTTCTTCATCTTTAAATTCTGGTAAATAGGATTTATGTACTCGAAGAACATACCAGCGGATGACGGGCTAAGGAAACACATAGCAACTAAGGAAGCACGTATTCTAGAAGGTAAACGTTAGGTATTCTAAGATCATTCTTGAAATGAAAACAAATGAAATAACCGAAGTCTTTTAAACATTATTTGCCTTCTACATAAACATGAAATGCTTCTAAATACCTCTAAGAGACATCCGAATTCCACCCATCTTGTGGCAGCCTCTTTACACAAGTTGTTCTACCATCTCTTTCACAATCACCAGTGACACGAATTATTCACAGCCAACGTTTTCTTTTGTCAGATAACTTCGTTAAGACAGAACAATTTTAATTCTGGTTTCCCTGATGTAGAGAAAATAGAATTTTCTAAAAATACTGGAACCCAGCAGCGGTTTGGTAACAGCAGCAAACACACGGACGAGGATGGTGCCGAGACGAGACGAGACTCTATGACAGTCTCGGTAGATAAATAGAGGTCTCGTCTCAATCAATAAATGCTGGTCTCGATTTCGATCAATAAATGCTGGTCAAGTCTCGATCTCGTCTCGATAATCTCGAAATAAATTGTGTGAAATTAAAAGTTGTGATTTTAGAGCTTCTCGCTTCTTCTTCTTGTTTTGGCGCTTCATTTTTGATATCATGGGTCTCATATGTTAAGAGGATAGCGTTCGTGCTTTCTGTGCATGTGTTGGCGGATTCAATCCACACAGTTGAGGGCTCACTGGGCAAAGGCACCCAAAGCATGTTTACATTAATACTCCATCAGGTAGGTAATCTGTTATATTTAATTCAAATGGAAATAATCTGATCTATTATTATTATTATTATTATTATTAATCCAAGTTCTTCCTGAATTCGATGTTTTTTTGTTTTTTGTTTTTTTTTTTTTGTTAACATAAAAAATTATATTTTAGAAAGGAAGTCAATAGTTATAGGGTAATACTTGTCGGTCAAAGTGCGTAAATGGAAAAAAATGAAATCTTTGAGTTTTACGTCCCACGGTTATGCCAGTTAGGCTAAAGGAGACGGTGATGATGAATAATGAATGAAATGGTGGAATGAAGAAAGTGGGAGGAAACAGGAGAACCCCGAGGAAACCCACGCACACGGTGTATGTCCACCACAAAGTTCACTTGGCGGGGATGGGATCGAACCCGGGACCCGAAGCACCAGAGGTGAACGCTCTACCACTGAGCCATCGCTGCCCTGCGTAAATGGAAAACGATTGAGTTTGAAATGCATCATATGCATATTAATATTTAAAAAGTAAACTTAAGTTTAAACATTTTTTAAAATTTCTTTTATCAGAAGGAGTTGTTTTAAATTTTGGACTAAATAGTATGTATTAATGTATAGCTTTATTTCTTGAGTCAAAAGTAAGTTGACTAAAAGTAATACATCAGACTGAATATGAAATATATCATACGTAGCTCGTCTGTATAATTTATTAAAATGCTCATGTTTCGGGAAACTGAAAATGTATTTCCTTGATAAAATTAGAGCCACGATGGCTGAGTCAGTAAGGTGTCTTCTTACCAGTAAGAAAGTTCAGATTCTATCCTCGATGGAGCGGAATTTATTCTTCCGTTTTATTCTGGTCTAAGTGTGGTTCCGTGCTTCACTTAACCTCTGTCAAATGGATACCTTCGTGGAACCTGGGGATGAGGGCAGCCAGGATTTGGTGCTGACTAGATCATATCTTCTCAATACCAAGGTCATGGAAGTGTAGGGGCTTACCTTCACACGGTTTCTGTCTATTTCACCGAATGCCTTAAGCTACCAAATTCTCGCATATGTGGGCAGTCAGCCACATTTAGCAAAACAGGAATTCATATTTCGCAGAATCCTTTTAGGACGAGAACTAGTTAAAAGGGAATTTAAGTACAGAAAGGGATTTTCCCCATCTAAGTCTTCATTTTCTTATAGTTAATTTGTGCAATGTTGCCAGTTTTCATGGAAAGTCGTTCATACACTCCACTTAGATGTTAAGTACAGAATAATTTTTTTTTTTCCTTTCCAAGAAACTTCATACAGAACACTACTTCATCGAATAAAGACAAGGGCTGGACAAAATGGGATGAACTTCTATCGAAATATCCATAAACTTTGAGAAGTCAGCATTGGATGGAGGGCAGGGTGTTTTTCCTGGTGTCACTATACGAGGTTACCTTTTTCAATTATACACAGTGCATATGAAGGAAGATGCAAGAGTTGCGTTTATCTGTATTATATAAAAAAGATCCAAATATGAAAAAGTGGATTCGTCGAGCGACAGCACTTCCTTTAGTTCCTCTCCAAAGAATGGAAGAAGTGTTTTTTGACTTGCAGGAAAACGCAACCCATTTTCCAAACAAGGAACCTTTCCTTGACTATTTGGTGGAAACATGGAGGGCCTTATGCAGAGTCCTTTTGAAGTTTGATTAACGCCATACTACGGGGTTGACTAACGGATGGTTTTCAAAATTGTATTCAGAGTTTCTGATTAGGACGTAGTATTTGACGAAAAAAAAAATGAAATGAAATCTTTGAGTTTTACGTCCCACGATTATGCCGGTTAGGCTAAAGGAGACGGTGATGATGAGTAATGAATGAAATGTTGGAATGAAGAAAGTGGGAGGAAACGGGAGAACCCCGAGAAAACCCACGCACACGGTGTTTGTCCACCACAAAGTTCACTTGGCGAGGGCTGGGATCGAACCCGGGACCCCAAGCACCAGAGGTGAACGCTCTACCACTGAGCCACCGCGGCCCCGTAGTATTTGACGAAGTTAATCACATGTGACTAATTAATCTAGAGCAGAGGCTAATCTTTTACCCACGGGTTAGCGTGCGACACAACATTTCGTATTTCGTAATTCATGTGTTTTCATTTCTACAGACTACGCATGCGCTCATCTACTTTTCCGTAGTTGCCACATTTATTTTACTCACCGATGCATTGGGGTTCTATAAGTTAATCATACCCAAATCATCATTGTAGTTATACTCAAAGTAGACTCTGAATACTAAAAAGTGCACTTTCCTTAGTAAAGATTTAGTATGCTTACTAGCTAGTCTATGACTAACCTCCGATTAACGAATTCTCTCTGAATACCGCCCGGAGAGACGAGGTCGACGTGTTGTTTCCTCCGTAAGTATTACATACACCCTTTCTACTTGCCTACATCTTTCTTATTTATTTGAACATATTTAAGTGATAATTATTGCTGATGTGTGAATGGGACTTTCATGGTATCAGTAGCGAAAATTATTTATTTGTAACTGTTTCCGATCTTTGATTCTTAATTTTTTAATTAATTATTAATTCGACTATTATTAATAAAGTAAATTAATTAACAATGAAAATTAAAGCACTGGAACTTATTGTCGAACAAAATCTCTTTAGGGCGGAAAATATCAGTCTATTAAAAATCTCTCCAATACTTTAAATTGCAGTCTATGCAATACAGACTTCTCATCAGAATATCATAAATGCGTTTTAATGTTTAGGTAAAATTTACGGAGTAAATGTTTATGTTGTACATCTATAATTATTTTCAATGTAATTTTGTTTTTCAGATCCATATGGAATCATTTCGAGAACAAAAGTGAGAGAATAAATAATAATTTGGAAGGATGACATTCGAAGATGAGGAGAAAGTTAATTACTGATCATCCAAAGATATTCAGGTTTATTACCTTGATGCAACAGGAACAAGCATTAAACGACGCATTAACGTCCATATTGGAAGCTGGGAATTATTCTAAGCCACAAAAGATGAAATGGAAGCATATAAACGAACGCTTTAAAGTACTTAAGACTTGAATCATTATGTAGATGCGTGGCACACGTCATACATTTAGAGAATAAAATGATTAGTATCACAATTTTACTTTCCTCAATTTACTCTGCATGTAAGCACATTTATTTTAATGCCTTAACTTTGATTGTATTTGTTAATTTAAAGATTATTTTTATTTAAATACAATATGTTCATAGTTATAGAACTTTTTTTCTTTCGGATTATATGACAGTTTCTTCAGTACTGTAAGCAAGGGGCAAGGTTTTCCTTTTGGAAAACGCATCTTTTATTTTAAAGTTTAATTTTGTTAATTTTAAAATCAGGTTTATTTACATATACGTGTAGTGTGTTCATGGCTGTATAGCTTTTTTCTTTCAATTTATATGACATGGTCTATTGACTAGTGTAGCGGATAAGGCTTTATTTCGAAGCCGCATCTGATTATTTATTTGCCTGACGTACCTGATTATTTATACACCCGCAAAATCTTTTTCAAATGATTTGGTGTGTAATTACGACAATGGCATAGCTAGAAAAATATAATTATTATTGATAATTTTCAATTTAATCTTGTTTTTAATAAAAATATATTACAAATCTTTCTCCCAGAACCTAAAAAGCAGTAACTAAGATGTAAACTCAAATATAAGAATTATTGTTCATCAGGAACAAGGAAACACGTATTTCAGCGTTTTCGAAAGTTTTGTTCCTAAGCGGGAAAAACTAGACATTTCTAAAATATTAAAATTTCCATTTGTTTAATCAAAAAGTGCCGAATATGAGGATTCGCTTATGATAGAGATTGGAAATTTGATATATAAACTTTAAATTAAAAATAAGGAAATACATATTTCAACGTTGCCAGCAGTGGCGGATCTAGCCCGGGGCCAGGGGGGTCTAGGCCTTCCAGATTTTAGGTGACAAAAATAATTGAAGCTATTACTTACATTTTTGAAAGTTTATAGTAAACTCATGATAAACCTATCATAGTTTGGGTTCTGGTTGCTCCCCGCCATAGTTTTTACCTGCTCTGCCTGCATTTGAAGTGGAAAGGGGCATTCTATATTTTTCTCCACATTGAAAGTGACGTTGTTCGTTGATTGTGATCACGGAAAAGCGGTTGAAAACTTAGAAATTAATTTTCGAACATACAACGACACACGGAAGTGTAACTCATCGATTTGAATGAAGCTTTGCATACTTGTATAACCCTTTCAACACGGAGAAACACAATTGTGCGGGTTGGTTAAAATCGATATAGAAGTGCCCCCTATTACATTTGTGCTTCGAAACGGCGTGCAGTGATTGTGTAAGTTTCGTTCAACGATTTTCAGTTGTTTTGGTCTGTGATAGGTCATTTTTAGCGCGTACAAGAAGAAAGAAAAGTAGTGTTCTCAACGAAGCCATAACTGTCACCGTGTTGAAAGGGATAAGGTAACCAAGAAAGTTCTATCGCCTTTTCACCCTTCACCTTCGAACATCGATATGTCACCTAAGACGTACCGATACATTAGGTGGAAGATCAAAAGTAGTCCTTATTAATATCCAGCATCGATGACCTTCTGCCAACGTTCTGGAAGGCCATGGATTCCATCGCGGTAGAACATGGTGGCGTGAAGCGAAGAAGGTATCAAATGCATTTTGCACCTCTACTAGGGATTTCCTTTAAGGTGATTGTCCAAGAAATTGAACAGGTGATAATCGGACGGTGCAATGCCCAAGAGTATGGCGGATGCAGATGCAATAGTGTTTTCTATCCAAGGCGTAGAATGGTATCCTGGGTCATCAGTGGTGCCCACCCCCCTTATGTCCATGACGCACTCCCCAATTGTCTATCCGCAGGTGTTCTTCCATGAAAAAATCTTTTCGATTAATTTTTACACCCCCTCAAACATATTTATATAGATTTTTAACCCCCCCAAATATTTCAATGACGCAGTTTGCGTCATAGCTCCTCTTTGTGGGCACCCCTGTGGGTCATTCCAGCCACGTAGGGCTTAGCGTTGTTCTCTAACAGGAATACCCCTTTACGATTCAGAACTGCTGGCTTCAGAGTTTTGAGTTTTTTCTTGAACACGGCTCAAGTGCTGACAGTACACAGTTGCATTGATGCTCTGAAGAGCTGGTAGCAGTCCCCGATGCACGATACCGTGAGCAGTCCACCAAACACACAGGAAGATCTTCCTCTGGTGCAGTGCTGTTTCGGCTGTTTTGGAACCGGTTCATGGGATGTTAATCAATGATAACGGCGCCGTGGAGCTTTTTACAGGACCCACTTCTCATCACATGTCAACGCCTTTGTCTGATCGCATTGACTTCTCGCCCGAAGTCAAATCACGTGGGACCCATCGACCCAACTTGTAGTGCTTCCCAAGTTGATGGAGGTGCTGCCGAATGGTTTCTCCACTGCCACTGACTTGTAGTCCCAGTTTCTCACATGTCTGGGCACTGTTCGCCTCAATTGCTGCCTGAAGATCAGTTTGTACGTGTGTGGTCTTGCAGCACGTGGTGCGTCTCCGAGTGTTTTGTCATAGTCCTTAAACTTGTTAAACCACTGCTGCACTGTACGCGTAGTCACGACACCCTCACCAAAGGCCTGACATATCTTCCGCCCAACTGCAGCGGAGTTTGACCCAATTTGAACTCGTATAGCATACATGCCCTTATGACGCTCTGTGGAGGTCCCATGTTCACCCAGTCCTCACGCAAGTTCACGGTGTAACTGAACTGCCAGAACCAGGTAGTATGTTGGATATACCCACATCAACAACTGACCTTCGCCTTATCTCCATTCGCATTCAACTCACTGTGTGAGAGCCAATTGAATACAGACCTTCACAAACTTTCTTGGCTACCTTTATAGAACATCGATAAATAATCGACAGGTGTTTTTTGATTATTATTATTTCGGCAGTGGTGTGGGCTTAAGAGTAGAAACCACTCTTTGAACGTTAGGGGTGATCTCCAAGCATAGACAGAAAACAATCATTTATGTAGAAGAAAATATACTGCCAGCTTTTTTTTTTTTTTTTTTTTTTTTTTTTTAGGACAGCTGATTCAGAATCTAAAGTCCAAATTACAAAATTCAAAATCTTGATCTGATAAGGTGATTATAATTACAAAAGGTTTTCTGGTTTGAAATGCTCTGTAGTTAGCCAAGAACATAGTTGGCAGGGGTTACTGCGAGAAGGTTGCGGACCAATCTGAAACCCGTTTCTGTACTTATTTTTAAAGGATGCTTGATTACGGTGAGTATCCTCGCCTATCACTAGTTGTGATGCTCATTTATAGTGATTTATATAGTATATTTGGAACCCGCGTTAAACCGTGAAGAACGCCATAGGCGTAGGATTAAGCCTCTTGATGTGTTCTTCTTTAGGCCGTGGGAAAACTTTTTGCGACGTTTTCTGACATTGTCCTTCTCTACAACTGTATCATAAATTTATATCTCCATAATAATACAATTAAGATCCAATCACTGATTCATAATCGGTTTTCTTCTCCCAGATTTGCAAATCTTATTAGGTATGTGTGGTACAAAAGTGGTTATTTGGAAGGAAAACCACCTGCGTTTGAACATCCCGCAACTTTTTTTTAAGTATAAAGATCGTGCATCATTTTGTGATTTGTGCACAGTCATTGTCGTAATAAGGTGTGCGTGGTGTAAACAATGTTTGTGTATCACACACTTTTTTATGGAATATCATCACTGTAAAATGTTTTCTCAATAAATCAATAATTATAACAATTAGGGATATTTGAAGTTCTGACATAGTGAGAGGCTCACTATAAATAAGCACCCCGAATAGTGAGAGGTACACTTTAATCAAGCATCGCGTTAAAATAAATACAGAAAGGGGTTTCAAATCTGTCTGTAACCTTCTCGCAGTAACCCCTGCCAACTATGATTGTTCTTGGCTAACTGCAGAGCATTTCAAACCAGATTTTTTTTTTTTTTTTTTGTAATTGTAATCACCATATTGGACTCACCATTTTGAAATTTGTTATTTTGACGTCAGATTCTGAATCAACTGCCTTAAAACCTCCCTGTCAGTATATTTTCTTGAACATTAAATGACTGTTTTCTGTCTGTGCTTGGAGAACACCCCTAACGTTCAAAGGGTGGTTTCTACCCTTAAAATGCACCACTGCAGAAATTTTAAAAGAATCAACTATTTTTGATGTTTTAGAAGTATGCAAAGTTTTACTCGAATCGGTGAGTTACACTTCCGTAGATCTCCTTGTTAGTACAGTATGTACCTCGAGCTAGGTTTCAACCATCACTTTGATTAAAGGGCATATTCTAGCGAAAGAAAGCAGGTTAACCATGAAGCCACAGAATCACGAAGTGAAGATAGTAATGGAAAATTCATTGATACACACTACCAACTGAGCAGGTAGCCTAGTTAGTTACTAATACCAGTATAGATAACTTAACAGGTTTGCTTAGGCGAGATGTAACGTTGGTTAGAATTAGGCTCATTCCTAATGAGTTTTTATTTCACTTGTCAAGGAAACTAAGCGCCGGCTACTTTTAACAAATGCATGCGAAATACGATACATCCATGAAACACTTTGTGAACATCCTTACTTCAGCATGTAGCACTAAACTACGAATTAAAAAGTTGCAACTTCGAAACAAGAATCGCTATCAAGTAGCTAAGTTTTCGAACGCATAAATAAAGTCTATGTGAAATGAAGAGATCCCCCTTCCACTTTATTTTTATTGAACTATTTAATCGTAATGTGATACGACGTGTCTTGTGAAAAATGCTTCAACACCGAAGCCGTTTACCTCCATCTTCATTTTCATTTACAGTACTTTTGTTTCTAAATTATAATATAATGACAATTCATGTAATTTCATTCTTACGTAAATTTTAGCTGCAATTTGAAGATTTTGAACAGAAAATCGTGTTCTACACCAATATTTGTACTGTGACTTACGTAAGTACTTGGTCAGTGATGTATGGAATCTACTCTCTCCCAGTAATCGCTATTGAAGTTGTAAAGCTGAATAAAAGTTGTCTCATATTTTCAAAGCAAGAACGTCATTTATAGAGGGCAGGAGGTTCAATTACCTCCTTTGATTTTGAGGTGTGTTTTTGTAAATCAATAGTATACTAATATACTAGCAAAAACACGAAACTTTATTAATTTCCCCTCCCCGAAGTAAAATCTGAAATGACGCCACTGTTTCAAACGTAGAAAGTATTTATAATTTATTTATTTATTTATTTTAAATATATCATTATTTTTAAAATAAGAAATTCTGATAACAACTCTTCACTATAGTGTCAAAATATAATTAATAAATAAAAGAACACCTATCTCCAAAATTCACAGCAATGAAAATAGAGTCTGGATTTATAGCACTAGAAAAAAGTGCATGCATATACGCACTAAAATGTTAGAAAGTATGTACTATAAATTGTATTTAAGAAACAATTTATTTCTTTTAACTCCATTTGGTTCCGAAACGTTCTATTTGGCTACTTTGTATACGTTTACTTACTGCAGAATGAAATTCCGTAGAAAATTAGAAGTGTTTGAAGGTTTTCTAATGTCAAACTTCATTTAATGTCTACTAAACTAACTCATAGGCCGAAGAGGAACCTCTCAACATAACTGATATGATTGGACAACATTTGTACAATTATACATAAAGTTCATCACAATCATTTAGCACTGGTTTACTGATCTCACACTTATACTGGCTGTTTAATTCAATCCCTCCCAATCCTGGATTTGAGCTAAGCACCTTATTCAACTTCTTCTAAACTATTTTTTATTTCAATTTCGTCCGAACAGTTGTCTTCTTAAAAGCTCGAGAGACTTATAGAAATATGAACCTTCAATTTGCAGACGCTTAATTAATGTAATAATTGTCGAATAATGTAGATACCTGAATGAAATTAATAGCTTGATCCTAGAAAACTGTATTTCCGTTATATAGCGGCCAGGAAAAATACTTTCTTAATGGATATACGATGCACGTGTAACTACTGATTCAGGACGTAAAGAATATTAGCACTTTAAGCGTCAAGTCCCCAAAATCAGACGTTTTATTCCGGGATCAGCAACGTTTACTGGCTTATTGAATAACACGTGAAGTGTGCATAATATATATGCATTTGGTCCACAATAATAGGCCAGTGCGCATAAAATATATGCACGTGGCACCTAAAGTGTTAAAAATCATTCCTAATTTCAAATATTTGCAGAAATATCAGAATACCCTTAGAATACGCACTAACTTTCAAAATCTGAATTTGCATATACATATATGCATTTTTTTAAATAAAAGAAATCCGGGCTCTAGTTAACAGACAGTTCCAGTTAACAGACGAAGATCCAGCATGGTATTTTTTTTCTTTGTATCAAGAGGCATAGTTGGAACAATTTAGCTCAACTTCCAGAAATTGCCATTGATATGCCTTATCTTCTCATTTCAATCTATTTTAATTTAAAAGAGGATGTTTCTCTTATTTCGATTAAAAAAAAAAAGAATATAAAAAAATGACAAACGAATAGAAACTATCTCTCTGTTGACAAAATGTCATGATACAATCCTATTAAGATGACATAACCATGTTGCATTAATTGTTGCAGCGATATTATATTATACTGGTCCGATATTGGCTGTTTCGTCGTGTGTGAACACGTGTTTTATGAGAACTCACAGAAGAATCTTGCCGGAAGGGCGCCGACGAAGGAAAGTGGAAACAACACCAAGGATCCATCACTTCGTATGTGGACAAATAATTTTTAAAAAATAAATTAAAAAAAAAAAAATGTTACTCACCCTCAATATCCGTATGTGGCACAACACGTATCATAACTATCACCAACACAGATTTTTGTAGACTGTAATTGTTTGGGTGAAGGGTGGGAATTTATACAGCCCACGAGGGTGCAGTGCTATGTCCTCATTTCTGATGATTGGCCAAGCTTTGCACATTGTAGCATGGACTTGATGCAGGCTGTGGATGATGACAATGCAGCTGAATGGAGGGGAAAAGCTATGGTAGGAAGTGGCAATGAAAGACGTGACAGAAACAAGTAAAAACACACGAAAAAAAGGCAACATGACAACTTGTGAGAGTGTTACATCACAACAAACCCGCAGGCATCCACAGCCATTGCTTCTGCGTTATATCGATATCCCCTGTCCCTCACCCTTCGCTCTTTTCACTGTTTTAGCAATTACTTTCCCTGTCCCAGATGTCACTTGGATGGCAGTGAAAATCATTAGTTGATAATCGACGATTTCATCAGACTCAAGTTTCAGAATCCGTATTATATTGCAATAAGGTTGCAAGGTGACACAATTTAAGCTACTTTATTAGATAAAAAGATGTCGAATTAATCAGCGAAATATCATTCACTAATAAAACATGTCTATATCATGTTATTTGTTCTCCTTTGCATATTCTGGATCACAGATCTTTTAGACGCAGTTGCTTTTGTGCTACTTTCTTTGTAAGTTGCAAAGAAGAAACATGCTCTCTATTACCACGAAGATATTTGCTACGTTAATGTCTACTAACTCCAGAACAACTGGTTTCTAACAATTGCTGTAGCAAGGTCAATGATAACCACATTCTTTTTAGCCTTCTGCTGATACAATACAGCAAATGTTAAGTGTATTTTTAGTTGTTTTATGGTCAAATTACAAGCAATTTAAGGTTGTTTTCTTTTCAATTCCATCTTTAAAAATTGAAATTAAATCTTTAGTATTGTCCCGCAATTATACCATGTTGGCTAAAGGAAAGGAATATTAAGAGAATAACGAAAGAAAAAGAGGAAGAAATCTTTAATTTAGCGTCCAAGGGTTGTGTTCTTTAGATTAATAGAGACGAATGATTAATGAAAATTAATAATTGTGAAAGAATTAATGGAATGAGAACGTGAGAGGAAACGGGAAAGCTAAGTATTTGGGATATTGTACACCAAATACTTAAATGGCCTGGGATCGAAGCAGGAAATCCTCATACCAGAGGTGAACGGCCTACCATTCAGCCACTGTATATCCAATATAATGAAACAATTGATGCAGTAAGAAGTGTAAGAAAACTGGAAAATCCCGAGAAAATCCAGGCCACAGCATTATCCACCGCAAAATCACAAGCTCTGTGGAACTGAACCATACATACATACATACATACATACATATATATATATATATATATATATATATATATATATATATATATATATATATATATATATATATATATATTATATATATATATATATATATATATATATATATATATATATATATATATATATATATATATATATATATATATATATATATATATATATATTCACCAGAGGTGGACAATTTGCCTTTTTGTCTCTCTACTGGTTTCGCGTCTTTCATATTAATCAGCCACAAAGCTATTTAGGATAAAAATAATAAAAGAAACCATTTTTACGTCACACTGTTATCTCCTATAGACTAAAAGACATGATGATGATGATAATGATGGAAATAATGAAATTAAGAAAGAGAGAGGAAACGGAAGAACCTCGAGAAAAATCCACGCACATGGTATTTGTCCACCACAAATCCCACTTGGTGGGAGCTGGGTTCGAAGCATGGACCCCATGTACTAAAGATGAGTGCTCTACCATAGAACCCTGTGGCCCCTACTTAGCAATGTAACATTATTAGATCGATTAGAGAAGTGATTAGATTAGGTATTCGATTGATGTCTCATTTTCTATTATTTCTCAATCAAGGATGATAATTTGAAACTTTAAAAGGTTTCAAATTATCTGTTGGTTTAATGTTTGGTTTAATGTCTCTCAACTGTGTGTTTTAGACTAAGGAAAACTCTTGTATAAAAGAGTTAGTGGAATAAGAGCAAGTACGAAGAAACGGAAGAACTTGAAAAGCAGTGTTTCTTTCAGGCATACTTTCGGACGGACGGAACAGAGCGCTTTGCCAACCCCGCCCAACGATTACATGTTACTCTTGATTATGCTTCAGCAAATAGGGTTCCACTGCAGTACCTTCTCGCTTTGATTTTGCCCCCTCCGCACAAAATTTTCAGAAATAAATTCTGCTACATAGCCTGGGATCGAACCTACAACTCTATACCAGAGATGAAAACTGTACCATTAAGTCTATTCGGAAGAGAATCAAAGTATTCGGAAACTTCTTGTTCTATTTTCACATTTTCTCCTTACAAGAGGTTTTCCGTACAAATTAGCTCTTATGCTATTTACAATGTTTATCATAAATTGCGTGTTTATTTTTTTAAAAACAACAATAAAAAAATTACTATTATTTCATTCCATTATTCATTTCATTATTAATACTACGAGAATAGCAAACTACAATATGAGATCACGTAAGTTTCTAATGCGAAACTTCTATAATTCAGATTTTAAAAATTGATAAAAATTTCATTTCAAACATTTGAAACTTAGAAGAGATAAACTCTATTTACATCAGCCAATATTTTCTTGAGGTAATCACGAATATTGTTATAACTTTAGATCCACATTTGTGTAGAAAATAAAACCTTTTGACTTTCTTTAATACGTAAATAGACTCATTAATTGAAACTCCACGCTTTTAATATAGTTTTTTTTTTAAAGTGGAAAGTACATAATTTTACTCGGGGAGCTCTTTCCCATGCGGTAATTATATAGAATTCGTGGTAAATACAATCATTGTTCTCAAAATAAATCAGGCTTTTCAATGATAGCATTCGCAAGTATCACAATCCATAAAATCATAAGGAATTTGAAAGAATTTGTCAAGAAAACTTTTTTATTTTTTAATTGGGGTACCTACATCGGGGCAGCAGGCTCACGTATAACACGAAATGTATCTAAAAAAATACTACGTGCTAATATCTTGAAAAATAAATATATATATAAAATATTATAATATACTACGTGCTAATATATATAGAATTGGGAAAGAAAATTCAAGAAAGATCAAGAGAATCGTATATCGTAATTAATTTTTAATTTTGTTGTTTGTACTTCATTATCTTTAAAACAGAGCCCTGCAAACCCAGGCCCGAAGACTAAAACGAAATATATTATAAAAACACTTCGCTTTAGCCTTGATTCGTTTATGTACCTTTAAATCACTACGTTATTATAATAAATATATCAACTACTAATTACTAACCATAAACATTAATTGTGTCCAGATATCGTCGATTTATTCTTCTGTTTTATACGTACATGAAATATCAACAGCAACCATAGCTTTTGTACATATCTTCCAATTTCGTGTGTATAACTCAGTAATGATCTTTCCCATAACAACTAATAATCTTGTCAATAACAAACTGATAGTTTTTGTCATAGTCTTTTCCCATGACAACATGTCCTGTCAATAACAGCGTTCTTTCTTTTAATTACATCTAAGCTATATGCTTAATTATTGCGCCTCTGATCAGTGTTGGTAAAATGGGTACAGATTAATTATAATAGGAATGTATCGCTGTATGAATGTCGCCCAGAACGGGAATTCCGTAACAGTATTATAGTGAAGGAAAGAACCCTGTATATTTTCAAAACATTCACCTTTTGAATAGCCCTCGTACTAATTATTACTAAATCAACTCTCCTATTAATTATTATTATTACATCAATATAAGTAGTTTTCTCTTCTCTTCTTTCTCCATATATATATCAATTCATTTATAACAACATTTTTCTTTTATTACTAATCACATATCATAAAGCGTCGATTCATTAAAAAATATTATTTGTGGGTCTATTCAAAATTATAAGTAACTGATGACTTACACAGAGTTACTAGTTAATTGTTCCTCTTTTACATTGAGCGATAACATTCATATACAAACAACATTATTTACAATTAAGATTGCCACCATATCACACGTCAACAACAAGATCAGAAGGTAATAATTACATTTAAAAGCTTCAATTTAAGTTCACTGTCATGGATTTCAAGTTAACACAATCAAATCTCTTTTGAACATGTAAAGTAAAATAAAGGTAAACATAACGTTCAAAGTTAATACAAAGATAAGATAAATTAATCACATCATAACATGTTGCTCAAATATAAAGTCCAAATGAAGTATTCATAACACAACTCATAACATCTGAGAGAATAAATTAAGAATTGTTATCCAAGTTTAATTTAGTTAACAGCGGGTTTTAGTTTAAATTATGATTAATAAACGAGTCAATTAAAGTACATTGAACACCACAATCTTGGTTATTTTCTCTTGATCCATTTCCTGTTTCATTTATTACTTCGGTCCTATTCCGACAGTTCCTGCCATCTCGAGATCTCCAATTGCATCTGTTTTGAGTTACACCGGTATGCATGACATTGTTACTGTAATTGCGTCTTCCACGAAAGTTTCTCCCGTTCGTCCAACTGTTCCTCGGATTATTATAATTCGTTCCATTTCTACCGCTAGAATTGAATCTTCCATTGGCTCCAGTTCCAGTACGTATAACAGATCTCTCACTAACTCCAATGCCAGTATTGTCACGTGATCTCTCATCGCTGCGAAGATTTTCGGTATTTTCATTAGTTATATTCAAGTTTCTGACGGCAATCGGATTCGATGGATTACGATTACTCCCATTAGGATTCGGGAATTGATTCTCAAAGTTTTGAACTAAAATTATGAGATGATTGAAGTTTACGCATTGAGCTGACAACAGAATTTGTTGTAATTTATATGGCAATAAAATGCGTACGGAAGCGATTATTCTGGATTCGGGCTGAAACGGATTGACGAGTTTAAGTTCATTATATGCATTGATTGTAAAATCCGTAAGAGATTTATCGACCCGAGGTGAATAGTGTCGAGTTCGCACCATCGCATCACGGTTAGCTAACAAGAAATCATTTTCGTAATTAGCCAACAAGGCCCGTTTAAATTCTTCGTAGGATTTTATATGGTCGCGAATAGCCTTAAACCACAAGGAACAAGGAGGAAGTAACAGATGTGGTAACAACTTCATAAATTTAGATTGATCTACACCCATAATTTCACACTCTGCTTCAAATTTTTCTAAAAACGAGCTTGCGGTTTCGTCACACTTACCGCTGAATTTAGTCATGGCCTTAATTTCACTGACCTTAACATTTATTTTGCTATAGTTATGTTTTTGTTGGCGTTGATAATGGTCTGGAACCCTTTCGCACTTATTTATCTCCTTTCTCCTTTTGCGATCTGGACTTTGGAATCGCCTTCTGTGGTTTTCCACAACTAAACCATCATCAGTAGAACTCTTAGAAGAAGATATCCCGTCAGTTTCTATTAATGGAGTTCTCGGGCAGTGATGCAATGCTTCCTGTTGAAGATGCAATGTTTCCTGTTGATGATGCAATGTTTCCTGTTGATTGGGAGTACCCAAAGCCTCCTTATACATAGGATTATTGTAGTCACATTCCCTCTCTTGTAACGATCTGATTTCCTCTTGTATGTTGGATATCAGTATGCTATGTGAATTGACCTGGGCAGTAATATTCGCTATCTGACTTTTTTGTTGGGCTGTCGTCGATTCCATGGTTTCAACGACTTTCTTTATCGACTCGG
The DNA here is from genome assembly GCF_964235325.1 of Thermobia domestica. Lineage (NCBI taxonomy): Eukaryota > Metazoa > Arthropoda > Insecta > Zygentoma > Lepismatidae > Thermobia > Thermobia domestica. The sequence goes on along the minus strand of NC_137463.1, from coordinate 174,810,694 downwards.
TTTCTAGAGTTAGTTGATCCTGTCTATCTTGCCATTTGTTACTAAATTGTTGAAACCT